>NC_090929.1:1722253398-1722556429 GCF_040938575.1 Ambystoma mexicanum | reverse complement strand
TACTCCCGATCACGCTCACACCAGAGTAAATGTACCCCTCTAGGGAATTAAGGCCATGAGTCTATCTTGCCAGGATAACCAATTTAATCTGTACAGAAATGAGGATTGGGAGGGTGGGGGCAGAGGACTCTGCCCTTCCGACGAGCATTCTGTCTTCCGTGGCTGGCTCCTGCAGAGTAAATAGCAAGCAGGTGCCTTTATATACTCTTCAACTTGGTCACTGGATACCGGCAGCACTCATCCAAAACTGTTGTTCTTGCCATACAAGGGATGCTGTAGTCTCCAGTGTTGCATGGCCAGGTTTACATTTAGACCAACCTACTTAACATACTGCAGCCTCTGCAGGAATACATTGTAGCTCCTATTTAGTATAATTTTCTATATTATAAACCTTCATACATAAACACACCTCACCGCCATACTCTCAACACTTCACTCAATATTGTTATATTTTATATTCTTATATTTTATCTGATCCAGTAATTCTCCAAAATAACATTGTTACCTTGTTTTCCTAGTACTTTGTATGTCGTGCATTGAATCTTTTAGTCTTCATGGGTTTTTGATTGACAGAAACAGCTGCTCAGCCACTTTGTGTGCTCTGCCGGAGCTAGCCGGGCCCCACGCAATGCCTGTAGTCTATTTTTAGCACAGAGGAGTCTGCTCTTTACCATGCTCTGAGAAAACTAAATACAATGTAACAGTTTAACAAAATTCATTCAACAGTTATTTGCACCTTATATTTAATACTGTTTTCATTTAGTGGCTGGCCACGCCTGTGTGTGATTATTTTTGCATGAAAAAAGCTTTCTCGGTGCTTTAGTGCTTAAAGAAGTCTTGCCTAATTGTAAAGCGCTTGGGGGTGCAGGAAGGCGCTAGCTCTTCCCCAACACAGGTTATAGCTGATCTCTGGTTGGTGTCTTTCACTGTTGCAAGGACTCTCGATTGAAGAATGCAGCAAAACCTGATGCAGGACCCCTCTCAGGACCGGACTCTGGTGAGGTAAGATATTTCGGACGGTGGTCACTGCAGCACGGCGACGCAAAAGGGACTCAACAGCCACGGTCAGACTTTCCTTCCCATCTCGAGCCCCATTTGTGCTAGGATGCTGACATTTCGCAGAGGTTAGTCTTGTCAGACCAGCCACGGATCCCCCAAGTTCCTGGTTGAAACTCGGAACAGTGACGCTGGCACCCAGTAGCCCAAATTCTGAGCTGGTCAGCCACAGGACTATGACGGGGCACTTCCGAAGCATCTTCGTTGCAGGGTAAAGAGCAGACGTCAGGAATGGATGGTCCCTCCACTTCAAGGGTTGCAGCTCTTTCGCAGGACTGCTAAAGATCTTTAGCAAGACAGGGCTCCTCCAGGACAGCAGCAGAAATTGGTTGCCAGGCCTCCAGTTTCTTCGCAGGTCTCACAGCTGGATAGGATATTTGGCTCCTTCAGGTTTCTCCAGGATCTCTGAAGAAGGGGTGCAGGGGCCCTCTTATCCTAAAAGTCAGGTAAGGGCTGCTGCCCGCACTAGCCAAAGACAGGAATAGCCCACACACACACCCCATCAGGACCACTGGCGGAACATTCATGCATACCACTCACACACTGAAACCAGTTTGTGGATTAGGACCAGACAGTCCCAGCCCACATCCTGCCAGCAAACACACACAGCCCTCCAGTAGCCCGCCAAAGGCTTCTGCTTTCCCGGGCATCGGAAGTCCTTATAAGGATTTTCCTGGCCTCACAGGCCAGGAAGAAGGCTAAAGAACAAGATGGCAAAAGAACATGCAAAAGCATAAGGCTTCACTACACTGCAGAAAGCAGGTCAAAATCAAAAAGAAAAGCAAAAGGTTTGGGGGTTCCATAAAGACGGAAGGAAAGGTGCAGTAAAGAGAAATCTTTCCTAACAATAATGAATGAGGGGAAAAAGGCTCCCCTCATTCAGGAGAACAAGAAATGTCCCAGAGTCCAGCAAAAAGTGCTGGGGGTCTCGCAGGTAGAGGGGATTGACATAAAAATGAAAAATCTCCCCAACAGTTTCTTCAGTTTAAATTGTCTTTGAGATGAAAAAAAAAAAGGCTTCCGGCACTACCCATTACCAGTGTTCATACTCTTTGCCGAGCAGCATGTGACAAGCATCAAGGGGCCTGGGGGGCTTGTTACACAGCTGTGCCCTATGAGCCAAGGGAAATAAGTGTCGCTCATGGTTACCTCTGGTCATTGAGAAGGCAGCATACATAACTCCCAGAACCACGTTTACATAGGGTGTGATTCTGGGCAGCTTGCCAGAGCAGATCCTCCATAGGGTCCATTTCCACTGCAGATTGCTTGGGTGCAGATTGCCTGAAGTAATACTGAAGCCGAGTGTGCACTCGCCCTCCATTCACAATGGGACATACTCCTAAAGTGTTGTGCAAGCCCCCACCCTTCAATCAGTGGTGGTTACCACATTTCAAACGTTCCTGGGCTTCTTCAAGGGATACTTGTATCTGGTCTTGGCTGCCCCTGAAACATGCGCCTGAGGCTCAGAGTAGCTGTTAAGATGATATTTGGACCGACCACTGGTGAGGCCTGAGCGCGAACTAGATGGCATAAGAGGTAACGAGGACTACTAAACAGTCCGAATTTGAAGAGACAACTATGACCTAAGGGAGTTGAGGCGAAGTTCAGCACTGCGCATTAAGGGTGCAGGAGCACATTCTGGTCTCAACCAGATTATGGTGCCCGGAGGGCGACCGTGGCCCTGAAGAAAGTGGTATAACCCATACAAACCACTGAAACCAGTCGGCCTAAGAATAACGGTTCCTGTGGCCTCCCGAATACTAAGGAGCCCACATCAGAGGAACCTCAGTGCACAGTACATGGTCCACATAGCTACTTAACCATGGAGCCTTGCTTTTATTTCAATTTTTTTTAACATTCTGGCATGTCGCTAACCATATTTATAAAAAGCAATTACTAAAACCTTGTATGATTCCAATACCTATCGGGGCATGGCCAATTAATGTCTCTAAAGGTGCTTTTAAAATCAGACAATTTGGCAGTTTTTTCTCATTTGTGCCTACTAGCAAGAGCAAGCCTCTTCTTCTGCCCCCCGCATCCCAGATGAGCGGCGCACCACTGCAATCTAGGGTCCAGCAACTCTAAACGGGACTAGAAAGGATGGTTGGAGGGTAAGATAAGTATTTATTTACTTAACAAAATTAACATTAACTAAATACTTAACCTGTCTCCACAGTGTGTGAACCCGTATAATACCTAACCTTAAGGTGGGGCAGACCAACCCATCCAAAAGGGAAGCCAAACCCCTGTTACAGAGTGGCAGAGAATTCAGGCTTAACTCAAGTGGGGCATTAGTCCACACACTTATCCATAGAAAATACGCCACATTGATACTCTGAAAAATATAAACATTTAGATCGTTCATTGCCATCTAAATAGCAACTTATCACCAATTTGAACACACTTGGAACCTGACTCTTTTTCTTTTTCAATTGCTGCCCATGGGATGATAGTTTTGGTATAATTAGGCGCCCTGCAGCAATATCAGAAATTTTATTAGACTAATGAGTTATTTTCTATTATGAAGAGCTCAAATCGAATTTTTGTTTTAGATTGTAAAACACCTTAATGTATGTTTAATGTATGTTGTTTGGTGTTCTTTTTTACGTTCTGTGGGATAAGTGGGTTTTAATATGTCTTATGATGTGTTTTTATACAAAGAATGTTTTGATTAAGTATGAATTTTGTTGATGAGTATTTTTGTAAAGTTGTAAATTAATTTTTGCTACCAAAAACAAATAAATTAAAACAAAAAACAAAACAAAAATCATTTATTATGTTGCACAATAGATGAACAAGTTACTTACCAACTGGTAACGTTCTTTCGATTGGATGTTCCTCCAATGTATTCCTCATCTTAGATGTATTCCATCCAGCTTTAGCTGCTTCCGAAAAAGAATTCTCGGCAGAGGGCGCCATGCGTCGAGTCGATGGTCCCTCGAAAGGCCTCCGTCGAGGGCGACATCATTGCGCCCGTTGGCCTCAGTTCTGTTTTTCCCCATTCATTATTGATTTTTCACTGTGTAGATTGTGCCGGCAGACAGGTATTCGCCTTGCGAGAGATGAAGTGGCAATAACCTGGAAAAATCTACATAGGGGTAGGTTGGGAGGGCGATGAGGAATACGTGTGAGGAACATCCAATCGAAAGAACATTACCAGTTGGTAAGTAACTTTGAGTGGATTGTGTCTTCCAACGTATTCCTCATCTTAGATAGACTCCCATAGCAGTATGGACAATTTCTCTGGAGGAGGGGATAGATTTTTCGATACCCTTAGACGGCTGAATATAGTACTGCTTTACCAAAATTCAGCTCCTTAGACTGGGAAGCATCCAAGCTATAGAATTTTGAAAAAGTATGCAGCGAAGACCAAGTAGCTGCTTCACAAATGGACCTTATAAGAACACCTCTTTGTAGGGCTGTTGAAGAGGCAATGCCTCTGGTGGAATGAGCCCTTAGACCCTCTGGTGGGTCTTTTTGTGCTAATCTGTAGCATTCTGAAATGCAAAGCACAATCCATCGTGACATTGTTTGCTTTGTCATCGATTGACCCAATTTCTTTCCTGTGTAGCCGCTAAACAGTTGATTGGCCACTCTAAGCTTGGAAAGCCTAGAGATGTAAAAGCTTAAAGCTCTTTTTGGATCCAACCTGTGTAATGTTTCCTCCTCCTTACTAGGATGAGGTGGAGGATAGAATGCGGGTCAAACAATTTTCTGACTTAAATGAAAATCAGAGACCATTTTAGTTAAAAATGAGGGTTTAACCCTCAACACAACTCTGCCCTTATGGAACACAGTATAGGGTAGCCCAGAAGACAGTGCCTGCAATTCGCTCACTCTTCTTGCAGATGTTAAAGCAGCTAGAAAAGCAGTTTTCCATGTCAGTAATCTTAATGGACAAGTGTGCAAAGGCTCAAAAGGAGCACACATTAAGAATTTTAGGACCAGATTGAGATCCCAAATTGGCACTTGAAATGGGTAAGGAGGAAACACATTAGTGAGTCCTTTTAAGAATGCACTACCAAAGGAATTTTGAAAAAATAGGAGCACTACTCCGACGAGCGCTTGAAGATGGAAAGCGCCGCAAGATAAACTGTAATGGTTCAAACATTTAGACCTCTATGCGCTAGGGACAGGAGGAAGGACAGTACTTCCGGAATAGAGCATAGAAAAGGATCGACATTCTTTTCTCTGCACCAGTTGCACACTACTTCTGATTCTTGCCCTGCTAGGCCATCCCAGATTCTGCTGATTATGGTTCAAGGGCTGAAGATTGAAGGCTCTTTATACCTCTGAGGACGAGGTGGAGGGGGACCTGTGGTATTGCTGCGTCGATTTTTTCGTCGAAGACGACGAGCGATGGGAATCGCTTCGGGACCTGGGCCAATGCCTTTCGCGTCGAGGAGACTTCTCACGGGACTTCGACTCGACGCTAGAGGCTTTACGGTCAGATTTATGACCTACCTGTAGTTTTCCCCTACTCTCTCGCAAGGTCTTCCCCGTCATCGCCTGACACTTCGTACAGACCTCCATGTCGTGGCCTACTCCGAGGCACCACACACACTCTCGGTGCGGGTCTGTGATCGACATTTTTGAACCGCACAACTTGCACGTCTTGAAACCCGATCTTGGGGTCGTGGTCGGCGGCGATGACGAGGACATATTCGTTATATTTAGTTATTTTCACAGAACTCGAGGCGCGCCGAATCTCTGAAGCAACATATACTGCAGAAAAACAGAACTAAGGCCAACGGGCGCAGCGCGTGCTACTTATAACACCCGATGACGTCACCCTCGACGGAGGCCTTCGAGGGACCATCGACGCACGGAGTCCTCTGCTGAGAATTTTTTTTCCGAAGCAGCTGAAGCTGGATAGAATACATCTAAGATGAGGAATACCTTGGAGGACACAATCCACTCGAAATATATTTATATAGACAATTAAAGTTAAATAAGTGCGTTAGCTAGAAAACACACAGGGGGTCACTGGTCATTAAATGGAGGCGTAAAATCAAGAACTATTGGTTTTAAGCCTCTATTTAATTAGGTGCCCCATTTTCCTGCTGATCTGAGGCATAGGAGGACAGAAAAAGGAGTTTTCATCTCTGCTTTCCTACTCTGCCACCACCACCTTCGAAGTAACAGTATTTCTAGACATCTACAATATGTTGTTGGAAAATACTAACGGACACATCACAGTCAATGGTTGGAAGAGGCAGATATAACAGAGCCAGATGCCACAGGAACACGAGACATTCAGATGGAGCATGCCATGGTTTTCCACTTCAGGGAAAAACAGATAGAATGTTCCCGGAATTCAATACAGTGTAAGCAGACATTCTGGTGGAACATAGAGCTTTAAAAATGCATTACATATACCAGGTGCAGGCTAAGACGCTAGCCAGCATTTGGCTTAACACCCCTGAACCCAAATTGTCTGCAAGAAAACTGTTGTGAGCAGGTAGATGAGACCAAAGTCATTTTGCAGAGTTGCAGGCGAGCAAACGTCCCCAGAGAAATAAACAAGACAAAGTCCGTAGGCAATGCACATATATTGGGGAAAAGGCAGGTCAATCACAGTTCTAGCGCATTGGTGAGGATTCGTCAGGAAACAACCCCGAGAGGACCTGCAACCCCAATGATTAGTTCTTGTGATCGATTTGAGAACCAGGAGCCCCAAAAGATGTAGCAGGGCAGGAAAAGCAGCAATAGAATACAATCCGGAAATGCATTTGAGACCTGCCTGCAAATAGTCCCAACCACAAAGCCTGTGGACCCCCCAAGGGGAAGTATTGTGAATAGCCCACAACCCCATGGCCTAGAGGTACACACACGGTGCATGTTCCCTGAAAGTCAGTTTCAGGGAGGCTTAACAACCCCATAAGTGTGCGGCTTCTTTTCCAGGTACGGTGGACAGGATGCATTGGTCTAGGGAATTGAAACCCGGGCCAACTGCGGAATAGAAGAACAAACGCCATCCTTGAAGTGAAGCCTTCTTGCTTAAGGCAAAAGCACTGAGGCCGAAGAACATCTGGACATGGTACCTGCGGTTGGGTCTGAAGAGCACATACTCCAGAGCATGGGTGGAGTTGTTTGCGGTGGAGATGAAACTGATGAGGAGGAAGACGAGATCAGGAACACCGAGTAGCTCGGTCAGCTGTTTGTGGAGGATCTGCTCTCGGTAAGACATTTGCTGCTGAGTGTTCCTCCGGAATCTGTACCAGCCGATGACATTCTGTAAAAAAACAAGCAGAGGGTATAAAGAGCCTTCAATCTTCAGCCCTTGAACCATAATCAGCAGAATCTGGGATGGTCTAGCAGGGCAAGAATCGGAAGCAGTGTGCAATCAGAGTTTGAACACTGACAAAGATGGCATAAAGGGGAGGTATTGGATGGACATTCTGGATGGAGATGACAAAGCGAAGGTAAAGAGTGAGAAGGAATTGATGGTTTGCACCAAGGCTTATGAGGCCACAGAGACCTATGAAAGAAACAAGAGGCAAGGTTTATATAACTCACTTTTCGGCGATCTTTAAGAATTCGGTCCAAACTCGCCTCATTGACTTTGCTGGCAAAGTCATAGAAGCTGCAAAAAAAAAGAAATACGTTAGTGTAAGCGTTGACAGGTTATACAGCAATCGGTTAAAACACCACTGTAGCCCTCAAGGTGACACATGCATAAACTGTCCTTTCCAATGCAAGCTTTCTAGTTATTTTGAGTTGGCTTTCAGCAATCAATCAACACAAATAAAGAAGGCATGAACAAAACCCACAGTGCACCATGTCAAGCCGCATTGTACTGCATTAGGATTCTTTAACATCTTGGCACTACAGAGCCAGGATGGCAGGTTGAGGACTTGATGTTCTAGCAAAAAGAAAGTTATTTAAAGCATTACTAAATGTTGGCGGTCATCCGATGATCCAACGAAATCTGGGAGGGAGCACAGAAGAAAAAGGCATCCATCGGTTGAGCATAGTTGCCTGGTTGTGTCAAAGAAACAACACTCTTTGGACCGCTATCTGCAATGGATACGGTTTAAAGAAAGTTGTTTTGCTTGCGGTGGGAGCCAGTACAAACTGTGATGGGCTAGGGGAATATGATCCCTCTACCCCAGACACAAGAGGAGATTAATAGCCACATTCTGGATCAGCTTCACCCTAAATACACTCATTAAAATAGTCAATCATAATTAACGGAAACGTGCTGAATAGAGCAACACAGTGCAAAAAAAAAAAAAGGAAGTAGGTAGAGCATGCGCATTCAGGTTCACAGCAGGAAAAAGGAGCACTTTGTGATGTTGATTATTTGGGGTTCGAGTGTATGTTTTTAGTCTAAGATCACACTCAGGTTACCACCTCACTGACCGGAGCACCAGAACAAAGAATGCATTAGCCAAGAACACAGAAGAGCTCACCAATCGCCATCGGATGAAGCACGCAAGAACCAAGAGCACAGAACTGCCCATCAATCACTAAATGAAAAACACAAACCGATGCCACAGCAGCCCACCAATCGCCATCAGACGAAGAACGAGCGACACCAACACCACAGAGCAGAACTTTAATAAGCATCAGATAAACAAGTTAATCAAGTCACGAGAGCAGCCACAAAACTCCTTGAGAACCAAGAACACAAAGCAGCCCGCCAATTACTATCAGATGAACGCGTGGACCAATCATGCACAGCAGTCCATTGTTAGGGCAACATTCTATATTTTGAGTTTGTGTACCTAATTTTGAGGGCCCCACCTCTTTATTTATGGATTCTTTGGTTTTTGACAACCAGGATCGCAGAAGAGCTCAAACACCATCAGATGAACACACAAAGCAGCCCAACAATCTGCATCAGATCAGGATCCAAGAGCACGGAGCTTCTGCCCAGCAATCACCATCAGATCAAGAGCACAGAGCCTCTGCCCGCCAATCACCATCAGATCAAGATCCAAGCACACAGAGCGTCTGCCCACCAATCAACATCAGATCAAGAGCACAGAGCGTCTGGCCACCAATCACCATCAGATCAAGATCCAAGAGCACAGAGCTTCTGCCCACCAATCACCATCAGATCAAGATGCACAGAGCTTCTGCACATCAATCACCATCAGACCAAGATCAAAGAGAACAGAGCTTCTGCCCACCAATCACCATAAGATCAAGATCCAGGAGCAGAGCTTCTGCACATTAATCACCATCAGATCAAGATCTGAGAGCACAGAGCTTCTGCCCACCAATCACCATCAGATCAAGATGCACAGAGCGTCTGCCCACCAATCACCATCAGATCAAGATCCAAAAGCACAAAGCGCCTGCCAACAATCACCATCAGATCAAGATCCAAAAGCACAGAGCTCTGCCCACCAATCACCATCAGATCAAGATCCAAGAGCCCAGAGCTTCTGCCCACTAATCACCATCACAACAAGATCCAAGAGCACAGCGCTTCTGCCCACCAATCACCATCACATCAAGATCCACGAGCACAGAGCTTCTGCCCACTAATCACCATCAGATCAAGATCCAAAAGCACAGAGCTCTGCCCACCAATCACCATCAGATCAAGATCCAAGAGCCCAGAGCTTCTGCCCACTAATCACCATCACAACAAGATCCAAGAGCACAGCGCTTCTGCCCACCAATCACCATCACATCAAGATCCAAGAGCATAGAGCTTCTGCCCACCAATCACCATCAGATCAAGATCCAAGAGCACAGAGCTTCTGCCCACCAATCACCATCACATCAAGATCCAAGAGCACAGAGCCTCTGCCCACTAATCACCATCACATCAAGATCCAAGAGCACAGAGCTTCTGCCAACCAATCAGCAGTAGGATCAAGATCCAAGAGCACAGAGATTCTGCCCACCAATCACCATCGGATCAACATCCAAGAGCACAGAGCGCTTCTGCCCACCATTCACCATCAGATCAAGATCCAGGAGCAGAGCTTCTGCACATCAATCACCATCAGATCAAGATCGAAGAGCACCGCCCACCAATCACTATCAGATCAAGATCCAGGAGCAGAGCTTCTGCCACCAATCACCATCAGATCAAGATGCACAGAGCTTCTGCCCACCAACCACCATCAGATCAAGATCCAAGAGCCCAGAGCTTCTGCCCACTAATCACCATCACAAGATCCAAGAGCACAGCGCTTCTGCCCACCAATCACCATCACATCAAGATCCACAAGCACAGAGCTCCTGCCCACTAATCACCATCAAATCAAGATCCAAGAGCACAGAGCTTCTGCCCACCTATCACCATCAGATCAAGATCCAAGAGCACAGAGCTTCTGCCCACCAATCACCATCAGATCAAGATCCAAGAGCACAGAGCTTCTGCCCACCAATCACCATCAGAACAAGATCCAAGAGCACAGAGCTTCTGCCCACCAACCACCATCACATCAAGATCCAAGAGCACAGCGCTTCTGCCCAGCAATCACCATCAGAACAAGATCCAAGAGCACAGAGCTTCTGCCCACCAATCACCATCACATCAAGAGCACAGAGCTTCTGCCCGCCAACCACCATCAGATCAAGAGCACAGAGCGTCTGCCCACCAATCACCATCACATCAAGATACAAGAGCACAGAGCTTCTGCCCGCCAATCACCATCAGATCAAGATCCAGGAGCACAGAGCTTCTACCCGCCAATCACCATCAGATCAAGATCCAAGAGCACACTGCTTCTGCCCACCAATCGCCATCAAATCAAGATCCAGGAGCACAGAGCTGTTGCCCGCCAATCGCCATCAGATCAACATGCAGGAGCACAGAGCTTCTGCCCACCAATCACCATCACATCAACATCCAAGAGCACAGAGCTTCTGTCCACCAATCACCATCAGATCAAGATCCAAGAGCACAGAGCTTCTGCCCACTAATCACCATCACATCAAGATCCAAGAGCACAGAGCTTCTGCCCACCAATCACCACCAGATCAAGATCCAAGAGCACAGAGCTTCTGCCCACCAATCACCACCAGATCAAGATCCAAGAGCACAGAGCTTCTGCCCACCAATCACCACCAGATCAAGATCCAAGAGCACAGAGCTTCTGCCCACCAATCACCACCAGATCAAGATCCAAGAGCACAGAGCTTCTGCCCACCAATCACTATCAAATAAAGAAAGTTTTAGGACTGATTTTCTGTACTCTGGCCTGGTGGACAAATGTACAGAAGGCCAACCTAGTATTGTGACAGGGACACCTCTGAGAGCTGTAGCCAAACTAGATCAAGGTAGCATGGCGAGTGGTCTAGGCTAGGTCTCAGAGAGGTGAGCCTGGTAATGGGTCCCCAATGAGTAGACAGTGCAAATTCAGGGCTTACACAATCAGTTATACACATTTGTATTTATGGCCACATAACACTGACATAAATGACTATAACACAACACTAATAGCTAAATGTATACAACCATTGGAGTAGGTAAAAAATACATATAACCCCTTTAAAGGAAGATGAGTATTAGTATACACACTACAGGTCCACAGAGATACAACACTAGCTTCAGACGTCCATCCCTAAAATGTATGGGGCCTTGTGCCCAAAAGTTCACCAAAGTTCCATTCAGTTTTGTGAGGCTGAAAAAAAAATGAAGGTAGGGTCTCTGGGGTCCAATGAACAGTTCCAAGTGGTAGGGCACAAGTTGTTCTCACTAACAAACGTGCCCCAACTTTCGGAGTGCTTACACGAACAAGCAAAAGCAAAGCCAAACTAAAAAAAGGTTTCTAAAAATTATCAAAGCTTTTGAGAGGGAGTTAGGGTTTCAGGTAAGTAGTGCTACAACTCACCCCCCCCCCGTACTCAGATTCGTTGTAGGCCTTAGCAGGTCTGCTGAAGAGGCCCTGAGGTCGCTTTTCCCACCGTCAGCTTCAGCCCTCGATTCCCAGGTGCTGCAGGTTCGAGCACTCTCCTGTCAGTGACTAATGCTGGTGCAGGGTCTTCCAGTTGGGAAATGGTTAGTGACTAATCCTGGTGCAGGGTCTTCCAGTTGGGAAATGCAAGAACTCAATGCAGGGCCCCTCTCAGGACAGGACTAGAGACAGGTAAGCAGTTTCGGATGATGGCCACTGATGCACAGCGACCCAAAGAGATTCACTTGCCGCGGTTAGACTTCGCCTCTCATCTCGGGTCCTTCAAACTAGGACCGGGCTTTCACAGGTACTAGAAGCCCAATAAGGAATAAGGGTAAAAGACAAGATGCCCAGTGAACAAATGGAAACCCATGTGTCCCGACCTTGCTCGGACACTAGCCACAGTGGTAGTGAAAACACAGTAAACGTGCCAAAGCGAAGGTAAATTGCAGCAATGGATAGGAAAGAGAAACTGCTGCCACCAGCTTGTTCCCTAGGCACACCTCAGGTAACCACAAATCATCCGAGTGTTAGCCTAGGGCAAAACAAAAAGTGGTCGATGCATTATACAATTATAACAAGTTACTAAAAGTGACCACAAAGTAACAAGACTAAGGGAAACAATGTTTCCCAGTACTGACAGCCGGAAGGACACGTCAGGTTCCCCATGACAAATGAGCAAAAGCCAGTGCAGTGAAGGTTAAGGCTTTGCTGCACTGCAAAAAGAGCGGGTCAGAATCAAAAATAAAAGCAAAAGGTTTAGGGGTTCCATAAAGATGGAAGGAAAGGTGCTGTAAAGAGGAATCGCTCCCAACGCTCGCCCTCCCAGGTTAGGGACAGGGGGAACTAATCCACCCCTGGATGGGTGCTCGGTTACAGTTTTCCAGTCCGTTATCCCTGTTGGACAGCCCATCAGCATTTGCTAAATTTGGGGCCTGGCCTATGCCCAATAGTGAGGTTTAAGGCCTCTAGACTCATGAACCACCTTACCCACTTTGGATTCCCTCCCTTAATATCAACCCTGGTTCTCCACTCCTAAACTCGTAGCTGATGCAATATATAGGCTGTTCCTCACATTTGTCATCAAGCTGTGATTGTTTTCCAACTATCCCAGGGTCATAGGCATCTGTCTGCACTATGAAAGGTCTCATTCAATCAGGTGCCCTTAGACCAGGCACCTGACCTAGGGATTCTTTCAGGCCAATGAAGGCCTTCTCCCACTCCAGGGTCCATAAGAATTCTTTAGGTCCCCTTAAAGTAGTGAGGGCAGTCGGGGGTAGGGGGGGCAGCTATATTGCTACAGGCTGCCACTTTCCTTCTATGTGCCCCAGTGAAGCCCAGGAAAGTCCTCACTTGGGCTTGGGTAGTGTGGTTTGCCCAATTCTGCACATTATGTACTTCACTGACAAGAGGTTGCATCTTGCCTCCACTTACACCAATGTTATGCTGAAGGAAGGCCAATGACTCCTATTCAGTTTGACACTTGGTGGCCTTCCTAAACAAGTTGGCCGATGAAGGTCCCGACACACAGTTCCTTTCAAGTGGGGGCCGAATCTGCCATGTCATCCAGACATGTACTGCCGAGATCCTTTTCCCCATTCAGAACAGGGGCTAAGCTCAGTTGACAGGTGACGCCGCTAATTCAGAGTCATTACACTGAAGTAAGGCTTTGAAAAGGCCGAAACTGCTGTCTCCTCCTTATCATAGTCTGCCAGGGATATATTTCCATACCCTGCAGACAGATCAAAAAGGCTACTGTACTTTTCAGTACAGAGTTGAGCCACCAAGAAGCTCAGGAAGATAGCTCAGGGGCAACGTGCTCACCTTGGAAGCAAGACTACGCAGAGCAACACAGCTTCGAACCCCAGGTCTGCGCTTAGAAACCTCTGAGTATTAAGCGCGTTATAAATAATCAATTACGATTATAAAAATTATTATTGATTTCTAATACCTCTGGGTGGGGAGTGTGCATCTGTCTTGGGGACAGCATACAGAGGTCTAATGTCCATACAGAATCAGTTCAACCAAATACAATTTTTAAAAAAAGTAGAATACAAGAAGCAAGCCTAATCCAAAGCCTGACAGTGTAGAACTGTTTTTGTGCTCTGCTTCAAGAGCTCATATGAAGCCAAAGAGTAATCCCACAGGGACCCCATAGTGTTCCAGAGAGTACTGTAAGGGATGAAGAGTAAGAGTCTGACACAGTGGCATTGTGTTTTTGGTCAAACTTTTATAAATTGAAATAAGGAAAGGGTTGGGAGAAAATCCTACCTCGCCCTAACTCTACGAGGGGTTTCCCTGCCTAAACAAAACTAAGAGCCGTCTGTGTCAGGATGTTCAACCAAAAAGCATCCTACGCGCAGTGTCCAAAAACCCTGCACTGACCCTTACGCACTAAACTCAATATAATGTGCAACT
Organism: Ambystoma mexicanum; assembly: GCF_040938575.1. Lineage (NCBI taxonomy): Eukaryota > Metazoa > Chordata > Amphibia > Caudata > Ambystomatidae > Ambystoma > Ambystoma mexicanum. Next base: position 1,722,542,090 of record NC_090929.1, on the reverse strand, counting down.
AATGGATTTCTGTAAGCTATACACTTACTGCTTTCTTTCAAAGTTCCAAAACAAATGTCTATGGTGCAGAAAAGAAATAAAGATCCACCAGGAAAAAGGATCCTCCCTTACCTGGTCTATCCTGGACTTACAGAAAGGGTCACTAATATCCCACTCTTCCCCTGCGATTCTCCATTCATAAAAAGTTTTACTGCACAGTTTCAGGGGGACGACGCCTCCCTCGAGTCTCCCCAAGGGAGAAAACAGTTCATTAGAATGTTTCAATCTCTCACTCTCAGTATCTCAGTTATCGTTAAACTGGTATGGTTTGTCCCTTTCCCCATTGATTATCACTGTTTCACAATTTCAAGGAAGGGTTTTGACTTGTAAGCTTTCTCAATCCTTTTCCTACCCCCTGGTGTACTCTCCTGCCCGGGCACTTGCAGCTTTATTACTTCTCGTTCTCCGGATCTTAATTATCATTCAAAGAGGTTGGGTCTTCCCTTTTTGTATTGATGGCCACTGTTTCACCATTTCAAAGAGGGGTCCTGACCCCTGGTCTTTCGCAATCCTTCTACCCCATGTGAACTCTCCTGCTAGCATATTCACAACTTTGTTACTTATCTTTAAAAGGGGTTTGATTCTTCCCTTTTTATATTAGTTATCACCATTTCACAATTTCAGGACAGGGATTTTACCCCCAAGTTTTCTCACTTCTCTTCTTTCCCCTGGTTTACTCTCCTGCCAGGGTATCACACTTGAGTGCAGGTCCCAGACTTACACACTGCCTGTTTTACTTTGCAGCCAGGACGTTTTATATCCTCTCATGGGTGAGAGTCCCAGACTCACTGTTTGCCTGGTTAACTATCCTGCCAGGCCTTTTCCATTCTCCATTCACTCTCTTACATCCAGGAAATAGTGCTTTTCAAGTACTGGGTCACCAACCTTTTAAACAATGTTCGAATTCGTATTAACTATTCCAATTCCTTTCATTAGGCTCTCTTGCGTGGTCAACGGTACGCAGCATTCGCCCTAAAGCACCTGGGTGTCCCAATCGCTCTCACTGGGCTTACCGGTCTTCACTCGCAGCTTTGGCGTTCCTCGCGGCTCACCATCTGTGCTCTCGGCCCGCCGACTGGGAGTGCGTCCCGTTAGCTGCTTGGTTCCCGCTTTGCCTTCCTCTGCTTTTGGCAGCTCCAGTTGCCTGCAGCAATAATGCGGCAAACTTCTCAGCTCGGTTTCTCTGCATGCCATTCTCGCCAGCCTCCGCGCTGCGTCCTGCAGTCTGCTTGTCTCCGCCCGACTCTGGTTGGGACAAGTTGGATTCAGCAGCAGTCTCTGTCTCCCTCTTGTGTTCTGTTCAGCCGTGTCAGTTTTAAATGTCATGGCATTGGTTATCATTTTGCAAAGACTAGAAAGCGCTGTGGGCTTACTGCTTCTGGTCATCCTCACTACATCCCTCTTCCTCGTCTCAGTACTATAAAGGGGTGGGGGGTAACAGTGTTCTTGGGCAGGAAAACCCTGGAATCCTCCATCTACATCACAATAAGCCATACAGGAATGTTGCAGGAAAGTTACAAAGACATATGATGAGTGTCATTCAGAATTAGAGCTGAAGGTTTATTCAAATTCAGTATTCTTTTGTCTCCCTGGAGTTTTTCCTCCTCTCGCGGATAGTCAACCCCAAGGCAGTCTCAGGTGGCTTCTGGACGTCACTGGCCATGTAAGAGAAGCCTCCCTCAAGTGAATCCGTGAACAACGTGCACAGCAACCACCAAACACACCTGACAAAACTGTTTACCTGAGCCCCAGGCGATGGTTCTTCCAACCTCTGCAGAGCTCCTGTGGGCATTTTCTTTATATGTCCCTGGGTGTCTTCCTCATCTCCACCGACGTTTTAGGGTCTTCCTGCAGGAAATGCGTCTCAGGGTGACTCTCGCACTCTGCCGCCAAAGACTGCCCCTATTCACAATACTGGTGCCTCTTGTTCTCGGAGAACCTGCCTGAATCGAAAAGCTTTTACTTGCCAGGTATTTGTGGTTTCTTTTCAGGAAGGGCTTTTCTATGGACTGTGAAAGGAAAAAGGAACTGTATTTATAAGTGATACTACATGGTGTTCTCTCTGGTTTGTAATGTTTCATTTACCTTTTAGTGCACTCTTTTTGTCTTTGCCTTTTCTTGATGAAAATTATATTTTTTATATACTGTGTGGAATTGCTCTCATTTGGGCGTCCAACAAAAAGGGTGTACTCTACCTGTGAACCAACCATGTTGCCCACTCCACCTCCTTTGAGTTAGGCCTGAGCTGTGCTGCACTTGGAGAACATGTGAGCATGAGGGAATGACTAGTAGAAGCGGGACACAAAAGGTGGTATGCGTAATGGCATAGACTTATTTCAAAGAAGAGTAAAACCCCTATTTAAGCCTATAACTATAAAAGAGGGGTTACCCTGTCTCAATTAAAACTAAGGATGATGTCAGAATGTCCATCAAAATCAAAACGTCCACTGTCCTGCATCCCAAACCTATTCCTGTGCCTTAAACTTGAAAGAAAGCTACAAAAGAGTTGATATCCTAGTTGCAGTTGGATGGCTCCCCCCTTCTGGACGATATCTCAGTCTATCTACAATAGTCTCCCCTATCCAGGTCCTTCAGGGTTTTCTTTAACATTGTCACTTATAATCTGTACTGGTATTGTATTCTGCCAAAAGTTGTATCTCTCTTGACTTTTGCATTTCTCCTCCACTGGTTTTCTTGCATGTTTTTGCCAAAGGCTATATTTCTCATCACCTGGTCTTCTCGTATGCTTTTTTCTCTTTCCCGGTCTTCTCTTATCACACAACGGGTCCCAGAGTCGCTTTTCTGGGTTATTTTGTTCTTAAACAAGCCTGGTGCACTTCCCTGCCCGACACAGTCTCATGTACAATTCGCCAGTTTCAATCAATATAATGTCTGTAATGCAGGCCTAGTTCACTACCCTGTACTGTCTTCCATTCTCTTTCGGCCGTTCTCTCACCCTGTATATTGTTTCTCTGTTCAGTCCCACTGGGACAAGGAAGACGTTTCCACACGTCCTCCAAACTACAGCCTCTAGGTTCCCAGCACCTTTCTGGACCCCGCTGTGTACCTTTTGGTTTGGTCCGCAAGGGTTCTGGTCTACAGCGGCTAGGGTAAGCTTCTCTGGCTTCCCCTTGCTCTTTTGGCATGCTCTTGACGGCTCCACCGTGCTGGACCACTCTGTTGGCCTCTGTCCTGCCACCAGATGTCAGGTTCCTCAGCCTATAGGAGGATTTACAGTTTCCTCCGCTCTTTCGGGCGTCGGCTTCCTTCTTCTGGTTCCTGGATGTGCTGCGCGTCCTTTCCCTGCCGTTCTGCTTCCCACTTCGATGATCCTTTAGGGTAGGACTGACGCTAAGGGAAGTCCTTTGTTAGTCTTTATTGCTAGTTGGCTCTTGGAAGTTTGAGAGCTAGAACATTTGTGTTGGTTCCGCAAAAGGGCTATTTTCTTCTTCCTTGTGTGAGTATTTATAGAGCTATAGCTCTCCAATTGTTCCTTCCTCTTCCTTGTCTCAGTATGGTTTTTCTCATACTCGCAGATAGGTCTACTCCGTATGACATGCATTACTTACCATCATAGCATTTCTGATGATTCTATCTGCTTAGATTCACATGCTTTGCATATAGTCCGACATCCAGTGGTAACCGCAGAGTATTGCATCTTCTCTTTCGGGGACCGAAAGGGGACGTCGGCATAGGTGTGTCTGTAACACTATCCCTATTGTGACGTGTAGTGTACCCAAAATCCCTCACGCGCTGAGGTCCCTCCGATTGTATTTTTTCTGCCATTAGGGAGTCCAAGGCTATAGTGAGTGAGTACATAAAGAGAAAGTAGTAAGACGTTTTTAGGGAGAATTCTCTGTATAGGCTAATTTCCCAAACCTAGTGAGTCCCCCAGCAGCTTTGCTGGATTTTTGGGGTTTATTTTCTTCTCCTGCTAAGAGTGAGACTCTTTTTCTCCCACTCTTAGACATGATTTGAGATATTCTTTGACTTTGTAATGTGTTTTATGGGCTATGGGGTCTTTTACTCCATAGGGTTTCATGTGTTTTTGGTAAGTGTGTTACACAGCACCCTCAGTGCAGTAACACAGGGGTGTCATAGTGACCCCCAAACATAGACTCCATACCCTGGGACTGACTGTCTCCCAGGGCATGTAAAGTCACCATTGACTTTACTAGTCTTAAATTGTGAACAGAACTGGTACAAACAATCATATTGTGGAAGTACTAGTAGGGGTATATAGATTGCCCCTGGATCTGTTTGTCGAGGGGGCACTGTGCAGTCCCCCCTCGTCGAGTTTCTGGCTGGTGGCAGTGGCTACCACGCAAAATATTGCACCGGAATATTTCCTATGGGATTTTCCCATTCATTTTAAACGCACCACTTTTTTGGTGGAATGCTAAAGATACCGCTGGGTTATTTATTTAATATTTATTCCCCAGTTGGGTCTTTTTGCCAGGACTCGGTTTTAAAATGGCATTTGTGTTCGCCTCTGTAACTCCAACCCAAGTCGAGCCCTTTGTTCCACTTTTGGCGGGCTTCTGCACAGAAGCCTCCAAAATTGGTGCCACTCTGTCTGGGTCTACAGGATGTGTGGGAGGGGGGTTTAGGCATCCTGGACTGAGTTGCCTCGGCAACTTAAGTCGCACTCTTGTGTGATTGGCCCAGTGGTGAGCGGCCCGGCTCACCACTTAGCATGTTTGAGTGACAGCTAGGACTGATGAATGGGGGTTTTCTGCATAAAAGTAGGGCTTTGGGGACTGGAACTTCAGAAGTCGCCACAGGACCTAAAGAATCCGAAGAGGGAGAAGCTGAGCCGACCTGCAACGACGACACCACCGGTGGAGCCCTGCTGAACCGCCTCACCACTTCCCAACGACAGAGACGATCTTCATCCTGGAGAGTCTTCTTCCTTTGAACTGGTGGGGTTAACCAGTTCGCCCTCTTTTCGCCTTCTTGGATTGTCTTGTGGTCGAATCGCCCGTTCCAATCACCCCGGCAACCGGATAGCCACGCTTCACCACTACCGCGAATAAAAGGGTAGTACCTTTTAACCGGGAAACTCTGCGGCTGGTTTATTCCCTGGCAGTGCAACGACCTCCAGCTTTCCTCCACGTCGAGATCTTCTCTTCCCCTGGACGAAGCACCGACTTGCACCCGCTGCCAGGAACAACTGCCCCCGCTGGAGCTTTCTCATCATTTCAGGTACTTTGTCCCGCCTGGTGTCCCTTGCAACAGACTGTTCAAGGTGTTCCGTAAATCCTCGACTCTCTATCCTGGGGTGACCTGGGACCTGTTAACTAACTTTCTCTGAACTGATCCAACTCTTTTTGAACTACCTGCAAAGACTTTTAAAGTATTATTCAACTGTGTGATCTTGGACACATTCCGCCTTGTTCTCTCCAAGAGTGGGCCTGGCCTATGACCTTTCTTGCTCTACAGTAGACTCTTGCCTTTCCTGACTTGCTGTGGTTCTTTTAAAAGTGTTGGTACTGTGTGCTTTCCCAATTCTACCTTTTCCTCCCTTTTTAACTAACTTATTGGAGTGCCATCTTAGGTTAAGCGCTCACCTCTGTCTGCAAATAAGTGTTGTTTTTACTAAGACTTGTTCAATAAGTAATCGGGGATGTATATATATTGACAGTGACTGTGTTTGAACTTGCTTGCCATAATAGTGCTAGTGTATTTTTATAAGTGTGTTTTTAAATAAATAATTATATACTTTTATACCAAAGCTCTGGTCAGTGTTTGCTTGTGCTACTGTGTTTTTCTACCTAAAGTGTATACTCTATATGCTGTCTAACTCTTCTTGAGAGAAGTCTGGCTGCTCAGCCAAGCTACCAGGTAAATCTGGGTGGTACAGACTGCTACCAATTGGGTTTACTGCCAACACCTGTGGTCCTAAGCCTTTTGCAGTGGTCCCTAAGGGAACTGCACAGGTTTCTGCCTAACAGACGTCTATGTTCCTTCCACCCCGAGCGGGGAGGCAGGGAGGGCGCATGTGAATCTAAGCAGATACAATCATCAGAAATGCTTTTACGGTAAAGTAATGCATGTCTTCTGATGCTTGTTAATCTGCTTAGAATCACATGCTGTGCATAGACTAGCGAGCAGTACCCGGAGTTGGAGGTGGGTTGTGAGAAGGAACAGTAGTGAAAAGATGTCTTCGTACTGCTTGTCCCACCTGAGAATCAGACCTAGAATGAGTGTCTAGGCAATAGTGTTTTGTAAAGGTGTGTACAGAACTCCAGGTTGCCGCTTTACAAATGGACTCAAGAGGAACATTTGCAATGAATGCTATGGATGCCCCAGTGCCCCGAGTAGAATGTGCTCTAGGCTTGAAGGGCAGTTCTCTCTTAGCAAGACTAACAGTGTAATGCATTTGACAATCCAACAATGAGAGCTGATTTAGAGACAGGATCCTCTTCTCTACCAGCTGCCACTGAAACGAAGAATTGTTTTGTTTTCTTCAGTGGTTTAGTTCTTTCCAGGTAGAACATGACTGCCCTGCGCACATCTAGTGTGAGAAGGCTTCTTTCGGCCATGCTAGTAGGGTTCTGGAAGAAAGTGGGTAGTTCGATTGATTGGTTCACATGGAACTTTGAGATTAATTTAGGCGCAAATCTGGGATGTGTGCGCAGAACTACCTTATCTTTGTGGACTGTAACAAACGGGTCTAGAACAGAAAGTGCCTGTAGTTCGCTAACCCTTCTGATAGAAGTGATAGCCACTAGGAAGGCCGTTTTATAAGTCAGGTCTTTTAGACTCGCTTTATGCATAGGCTCAAAGGGAGCTCCCATGAGCCTGGTCAAAGCCACATTTAGGTCCCATCCAGGGGCTGGGTGAGAAATGGGAGGATACATCCTCTTAACCCCTTCCATAAAGGCTTTAAATCACTGGTATGTTCCACCACAACACTGTGTTGTGATGTGGTGTAGGTTGACAGAGCAGCCAGATGAACCTTTAGGGAATTGAAGACTATCCCAGTGTCCAACAGATGGGGTTAGGTACATCACAATGTGTGTGGATGAGCAATCAATGGGATTGACGCCCTTGGAATTGCACCAAATGACAAAACGTTTCCATTTGCTGGCAAAGCAATAACGTGTATTCGGGTTTCCTAGCTTCCCTGAGTATGTCCATGCACCTCTGAGGGAGTTGCAGGTGTCCAAACTCTATGACCTCAGGAGCCAAGCTGCTAAATTCAGAGTATGTGGGCATGGGTGTAGGGTCTCCCCCCCTGTCCTGAGACAACATGTTGTACGGGCAGGGTAGTTTCACTGGTGGGGAGAGGGACATTTCCATCAGGTGAGCGAACCAGGGTTGGCGGGCCCACATGGGGGCCACCAGGGTCATGGTAACTGGTTCCTGGTGCGTCTTGTGCACTATCTTGTTGAGAAGGGGAGTCGGGGGGCATAAGGGAAAGCGTAGACAAATTTCCCTGACCATGTTATCCAGAGACCGTTCCCCTTGGATCAGTTCTGGGGGTACCTGGAGGCGTAGTCTTGGCATTGGGCGTTCTCCTGAGTAGCAAACAGGTCGATCTCTGGGAAACCCCATTCTGTGAAGACATTGGACACAATGTCTTTGTGTAGCCACCATTCGTATTCTTCGGGCAGAGGAATATCTCTGCCGAGCATGTCTGCCAGAAGATTGAGTTCCCCTGGAACATGTTGGAACAACAGAAACATTTTGTGTTTGAGAGCCCATATCCAAATGTTTTGGGACAGCTTGGAAAGCCCTGGAGTGTAAGTGCCCCCCTGTTTGTTCAGTTAATACATGTCTGTAGTGCTGTCCGTTAGGATCAGCACGGTCTTTCTTCCCTTGCAGTTGCACCTGAAAGGCCTTCAAAGCCTTGAACACAGCTAATAGCTCCAGTAGGTTTATATGGTTGGATGGTACTTGAGGGGACCAAATTCCGTGCGCTGTCTGCTGAAGCAGGTGAGCCCCCCACCCCGTGAGAGATGCGTCTGTCATCAGAGTGGCTTCCACTGCAGGGGTGGTGAAGGTCTTTCCCTTCAAGAGGTTTTCTCTTGACCACCACTGCAGAGAGAGAACAAGGGCTGGCGAGACAACTAACAGATCTTCCCATTGTCCGCTGGCCTGACACCACAGGCTGTTGAGCCACTCTTGCCTGGGACGCATGCGCAGCCGCGCGTGGGGAACCAAGTATATACATGACGCCATCATCCCTAGCAAACGCATGGCCTTGCGTATCGTCACCTCTGGCTACATATTGAGGAATCAGAGAGCATGTTCTGAACCCTCTCGCTGGAGGGGAAGACAAGACCGTCTTCTGTCCGAATTAGCGCTCCCAGAAATTGTTTTACTTGGCTGTGGACTGAGCTGGATTTCTTTTCGTTGATTGAAAAACCCAGCCTGAAGAGGAGATCTACTGTTTTTTGGGTGTTAGAAAAACAAGCGTCGAACGAGTCCCCCGTGATGAGCCAGTCGTCAAGGTAAGGGTAAACTGGGACTGATAGTCTGCGCAGGTGTGCCGCTGCCACTGCCAGGACTTTGGTAAACAACCTTGGTTCCGGGCGATGCCGAAGGGGAGTACCATGAATTGGTAGTGTTTGTCCTGGATCATGAACCTTAGGTATTTTCTGTGCGCTGGAAACATTGAAATATGAAAGTATGCATCTTTCATGTCCAATGTTGCCATGAAGTCCCCTTGTTTCAGCAATGGGATCACCTCCTGCAGTGTTACCATGCAAAACTTCTGGGGTTTTATAAATTCCATGCAATAACCGTGGGCAACGGTCTTTAAGACCCACTGGTCGGAGGTTATCCCCTCCCATGCCTTGAGGAAAGATGTTAATCGCCCCCCGGCCGGGGTGACATGGGAGGGGACCTGGACTTGGTCGTCATTTCTGACCAGAGGCTGTGGCTCCTCTGGGATTGGGGCCTCTGCCTCTACCTTTGCTGCGTTTCTGACCCCTTGAGGGGTAGAAAGTGGGGCTTCCAGATGTTTGATTTGTGTTGACGTTACCCATGCCGTAGTTGTTTTGACCAGCACAGGCTTGCCCTCGAAAGGACCGCTGAGAGTTATTACCCCTCTGGGAGGAGAGTTTCTGTGTAATTTGGTGCAAAGACCTTATAGTCTCATGCTCCTTCTTGGCGGTTTCCAAAGCCTCATCCACTGCTTTCCTGAAGAGGTTAGTCTCCTCAATGGGTTTATTAATGAGGGAGGCCTGAGTCTCAGGTCTAAATCCTGATGTACGCAGCCATGCGTGTCTTTTCAGTAGAGTCCCTTGTGCAAGAGACCTGCCTGCAGTTTCTGCAGTGTCCAGGGTGTTCTTCACTACATTCTGGTTGACCAGTCTTCCCTCCGCAACAATAGTGAGAAGCTTTGTCTTGGCGGGTTCAGAAACCTCCTGGAGGCCTTCCTGAAGCAAATTCCATTGGGCATCAGCATAGCTTGCTAATAACGTAGTATTATTAGCAACCCGAATGGTGTCTGCAGCTGCTGACGTGACACGTTCGCCCAGGGCATACAACCTCTTAGACTCCTTGTCCGGTGGTGATTCTCCCGTGGCAAGGGGTACCCCTGCCCTCTTTCAAGTGATAGTCACTACCAGTGAGTCTGGGATGGCGTGCCCTTTAATATATAGAGGGTTGGAAGGAGAAGGTGGAAATCATTTTTCGACTCTCGGGTTGACTGCCCGTGTCTAAGCAGGTGAGACCAATGAGGGAGCTACCTGTCTCTTAACAGAGTTAAGGAGGGGGATGGATTGACTCGCCGGAGGTTTTTCCTTAATATCCTCCACGAAATCCTGCTCAGGTACCGCCTCTTGAGTGGCAATTTTGAAGTATTCAGCTGCTTTTTTCAACATGGAGTTGAAAGCCATTTGGTCATCCACAGGGGAGGCCTGGCGATCTGGGGTGGATGGAGGAGAGCTTAGGCACAAAACATCAGTGTCCTGATCTTGCTGTGTCCAAGGGTCTTGACCTTCCTGCTGGTTTTCCTCCCAGTTGTCCGTAGTATCCTGTTGATCTTCCTCATAGTTTGAGAAAAGAAGCTGCTGCTTCTTCATTATAGATGTCTCTATATGTGTCCATATGGACCACGTATTCTTGTTGGAAAACATGAGACTGATCTTCCTGAATTTGGAGGTTAGGGTCTACCCGAGAACTGATAATCTGCTCCAGCCGATCCATACAACCCTCAAATTTTTCTGTAGTCCATTTAGAGGACCCAAACGGGCCTACGCGAGGAGAAACGACGTTCTCCGCACTGCGGCGTCGAAAGGAACCTCTCAGGATGTCGGAAAGAGGCTCTCGACTATCTACGCAAGCCACATCGGAATCGGGAACCCAATCCGCTGAAATCTTTTCCGCGGCTTGGCCCATAACCTTGGACGGAACCGGAGTAAGGCCCACCGTTGCTGCGATTCTTCCAATGCTACTTTCGATAGTCGCCGAATCGTCGTGAGACAAAGGCTCCGATGATTTGTCGGCAGTTGTAATACCGTCCACGGCACTAGGGGGCCTAGCAGTCGGTTTTCCGGGTAGAGGCCTAGCTGTAGTTTTCGGGCCTACTGAGGCCTTGGAAATCATCGGAGCGTCGGGCTCCCGAACTTCCACACGTGTAAGTTTTGGAGTAGCGCCCTTTGTTTCTTTCGATTGCCCAGTCGCAATACGATGCAGCGGATGCACGGAAGGCTTTGGATCTGAACGATCCGAGGGAACTGGACAAGTTTTCGGCAGCCCGTTGGCGCTTCTGCCTTTTTCGACAAAGACATCAAAATTGGCATAGGGGTTGTGTGCTTAGTGCGATGCGCTTGTACGCCCCGGTCGCCGGATGCAGTCCCTGTAGCAAGACCAGAGTCAAGCCTGGAAGAGTCGGGGACGGGTGTGGTGGACCTAGAAGCGTCCACCTCAAGGTCTATAACATCCGCATTGGACGTTTGGTCATCCGAAGTACCCCCGTCACTTTCAGCTGGTGTGGCGGTGGGGGAGGGCGGCTACACGTGTGACATACCGTACGCAGCCCACCACTTTACACAGCGCTCCTTAAGGGTCTTGGGCCAAAGGAGTTTGCACGCCGCACACCGCTTCTCGTCGTGCTCTAGGGGGAGACAGGTGTTACACGTCCTGTGTTGGTCCTTCCAAGGATATCTGACCCTACACTTAGGGCAGAATCTAAAAGGAGTCCTTTATATAGCAAAACAGAAGGATGACCAGACCGACAGGGAAAAGGAGGAAAGACATACTAAACAATATGGCCACCCCAACCCCACTCTCCCTACTGTATAGGTCGGCCAGAGGGCCCGACCACGTGAAAAATCCGGCCGCCGGATCTTAGGCGCCGAAATCCGCAGCCGTAGATGATTCCCCGTAGACTTCGTCGAAGATGTTCTTGTTGGGCGAAGTGACTTAACGGGGAATAAACCGACAATTCGGTAAAGATAAACAATGTCTCTAGTAAGAGCTCCACTATAGGGCGACCAGTTATCTGGGCGGAAAAAAACAATCTGAGGGACCTCGGCGCGTGAGGGATTTTGGGTACTACACATGTCACAATAGGGATAGTGTTACAGACACGCCTATGCCGATGTCCCCTTTCGGTCCCCGAAAGACAAGATGCAATACTCCCATCTGAAAAAGGTTAGAGATTTTTTGTGGGCTTCACCCAACTCTCTCCCTGTGCATCTTAGATCCCACCCTACTCTTGCGGTCTTTTGAGCGTCCTAGAAACCGAATAAGGACAACAAACTGCTTTCCACCTGGCCTTCTCCCCCATCGTCTCTTTGGGATATCCCTTGCAATCTCGGTTCCAGGGGTTTTCGGGAAACTCAGTCGTGGTCAGACAAAGGCTTGGAGAGGGCAGCACAGCTTTTCCGTCAAGGGGGCTTCATTGAATATGGCCAGCTGTCGGAGGCTTTGGGGGATAACCCCCCTGTCTTTGAATACCTAAGTTTGAAGGGGATCCCTACCAACCCTAAGTGGCTGGCCGACTTGACCCGCCTCCTTACCCCTTTTGAGAAGATTTTGGTAGAATCCCTGACGCGGAAGTGCTCCCTTCCTAAGATTTACAAGATCCTCATTACGGCTAGCTTGGAGGGGAGACGGTCATTTAAAGGAATATGGGAGGAAAGGCTGGGAATGTCTCTGGAGGAGCCGACATGGAGGGCGATCTTTAAATCCATCTTTGCGGGGCCACTGTACACCTCAGCCATGGAGCATAGAAAAAACATTGGCATTTGTTTTCTTTATTAATGTTCTGAAAAGTCTTTGCCATGTTCAATAAAAACAAAGTTAAAAAAAAATGCTCTTGATAGGGTAGAGTGGGATTTCCTGAAAGCGGTCCTGGTCAAGTGTGGCATGGGGTACCGGGGGTACCGGCTCCTACGGGAGATCATGGCGATGTATGTCTCACCCAGAGCATGTGTCATGATCAATGGTTGGTTTTCGTGCTGGTTTGGCTTGGGGAGAGGAACAAGGCAGGGGGTGCCACCTTTCCTCGATCCTTTGCACCCTCTCCCAGGAAACGTTGGCCCAGATGATCAGAGAGGAACCCGGAGTAGAGAGTCTCAGCGTGGGTGGTTGGGGGGCAGGAGTACAAGGTGGCATATACAGACATATTGTTACACATGGTTAACCCCTGGACTCAGTGCCAGCTTCGATCCAACAATACAGCGCTATGTCAGGATTTAAGATCAAATCGGTCCAAGCCTGTTCTCCTGCTCTTGAACAAGACCGCAGACCGAAACGTACCCAGATTCGTGCCCCTGAGGGTGGTCAGCCTGGGACCCCTCAGGTATCTGGGGGTCAATGTGACTAGGGATCTGGGAAAGACCAATTTCATCCCACTGATGGACAAACTTGAAGACCTGGAAAAATGGAGCAAGCTCACTCTCCTGACGCCTTAATGCCCGCCAAATGGTCTTCCTTCCTAAAATCCTCTACTTATTCCAGATGTTACCAATCCGGATCCCAGACTCGTTGCCGAGATTCCTCTGGCAGGGGAAAAAAGTCAGGATCCCCATGAGGACCCTTGGCCTTCCCAAGGATGTCCTCGGTCGCACCGAGGCATGGTTCACGGCCAGCTGTCACGAGCTTGGACACTCTCCTCCCTGATCCTCTCCACGCCCAGACCCAACTGTTCCGGTGGTGGTGTAGCCTTGATCTTTCCGGAGTGGATTCCTGCCTCCGTCATTCCTATGAAGGCCTACTCCTCTTTTGAATGTGTTGTCTGTAGTGTCTCTCTCTCTCCTGAGCACTTACCATGGCTACCATCTATCAACCTCCTGGTCAGTTCTCCCTTCCTCTCTGAGTGGGAGTGACCTCTCCTCCTCCCTTCTGGCCTAGACCACTCAACTCCTTGTAGACGTGAAAAACCATTTGGATGCTTCCTGTCCCTCATGAGGAATCTTTTGTTACCTCTGCAACGCTCTTTCTCTCTCTATTCTCCCCCTCTGGCCCTACTCACTCTGCAGGACACACTCTGGATGCGCTCATCTCTTCAGACCTCCCCCTCTCTATCCCTCTAACCACTCCTCTCTCCTGGAGCGATCACTCTCCTTTCCTCCAATCTCACCCTCGCAACCCCTCGGGCCAAGCCAACTCCAATACTTCCACCTACCTTCTCAGTCATCCGACCCATGAAGCGTGTGTCAGTTGAGGCTTTGGCCACCACTTTCTCTCCCCCTCCTCCTCCACCTCAGGCTGACTCACATCCTGATACAGCGCTTTCCACTCTCTACTCCTCTATATCCGATACTCTGGATGTTCTTGCCCCTGTCATGAGGATCCAGTTGAAGCCCAAAGCCAAGTGCAACTCTTGGTTCCACTCTCACCTAGTTAGCCTTAAATGCAAGTGTAGGGTGGCTGAGAGGAAATGGCGGGCTTCTTGTGCATCCTTTGACAAACCGGCCTGCCGCCTGCTCCTAAGGCAATACCGGCTCCTCCCCCACACTAAGAAGAGAGCCCAAATCTAATTCCACTTCTCATCGGCATCTAACAACTCAGCCGAACTCTTTAAAATCTGCAAGGAGCTGGTCAACCCTGCTGCAGTCTCCTCCTCTCCTGTCGCCTCCCAGGCCCTTTGCACGGCCCTGGCCTCTCATTTCATCTATAAAACCTAGGACGTCATGTCCACCCTCTCATCCTCTCCTCCCCCCCATCTCTCTAGGATACCTCTTGCCCCGCTCAGCCGCTTCTCCTCACTCCTCATCTTTTCCTCTGTTCTCCCCGACGAGATTTCCAGACAAGTCTGATCTATGAAAGTCTCGCCAGTCTTTCCCTGTTCATCCAAAACCATCAAGGACCATATTGACACCCTGGCTCCGGCAGACTTTGGTAACCATTCCTTCGCCTCCGCAGCCTTACCCTCCCGCCTGAAGCACTCTTGTGCACCCTCTTTTCAAAAAACCCACAGCCGACCCATCTTGCCTGGCTAACTATCACCCGATTTCTATCACTCCTTTCCTAGGCAAACTCTTGGAAAAGCTGGCTAATCTTCACACCAACTCGTTTTCGTTGTCTCCATGATCATCAGTCTGGCTTCAGAGCTGCCATACGCACAGAAACTGCTCTTCTGAACATCGGTGAAGACCTGCTCTCCTACCTTGACTCTTAACATCCCTTCTGTTCTCATCCTACTCAATCTCTCTTCTGCCTTTGACACTGTCAACATGCCATCCTGCTCAACCATCTCCATGATAACCTGGGTATCACCGAACAGGCCCTGGCCTGGCTGACTTTCTTCTCCCATCGACCCTCCCGGGTCCAACTTGGGTCCTTCCTTTCCTCCATCTCACTCTCAACGTGTGATGTTCCCCAGGGGTCTATCCCCTCTCCCTGATTTTTCAACCAATACCTTGAACCCCTTGCCCACCGCATTGCCCCTCTCTTCTCCAACAGATGACACTGTTCGTTTTTCAGGCTTCCCTCCACTACGTATCGGGAGGATAGCTCAGTGGCAACATGCTCGCCTTGGAAGCAAGATGACACGGAGCAGCACAGGTTCGAGTCCCCGGGTCCACGCTTAGAAACCTCTGGGTATGAAGCACATTATAAATAACCTTTCATATCATATCACCTCTTCTCCCTCGCTCATCTCGACCGTCTGCCTGCCATCCAGGAGTGGTATGCCACCAATGATCTCTGCCTTAATGACAGTAAGACCCAGATTCTCCTCATCGGCACACCTGCACCCTCCTTTGCGGTCACTGTCTGGCCGGCCTTCCTTGGCCCGCTTCCTGCTCCCACTTGTGAGGTAAAGAACCTCAGGGTCATCTTCGACTCCACACTCTCCTTTTCTCCTTACATCTCTGACATGTATAAGTCGTCAAATTACCAACTGCACCTCCACTGAGGTATTCTTCCATTCCTCTCCTTCCCCAGAAGCTCAGTGTCTCTAGAGCGGTGGTTCTCTCTAGGCTGGACTACTGCAACAGCTTCTTTCTAAATCTGCCTGCTTCTTTTCTCCGCCCTCTGCAACTCATCCAGAACAGGACTGCGAGACTTGTCCTTGGCCTCAAGCCCTGGGATCATATCTCTCCAGCCCTAAAATTTCTTCATTGGCTCCCAGTGGCTGCAAGGGTTAGATTCAAGACCCCCTGCATTGTTCACAAGGTAATCTGGGGCTTGGGTCCAAAATACCTTCAACTCTCCCTCTGTAAATACCTTCCCACTCAAGCACTTCGCTCCTCTGCCTCCAACTCCCCCAGGGTAAATCGCTTCTCCAAGGAACGAGTTGGGGGTAGATCTCTTTCCTCGGCCGGGGCCTCCCTCTGCAACATCATCCCTGCCACTCTGAAACTTGAGAACCATCTCTGGTTCCGAAAGCACCTCAAGACTTTCCTCTTCACTTCTGCTTTCGCTCTTCCTCTGCTCTGCTGATCTGTCTGCTTTGGCTCCGTGCAAATGGCTACCATGATTTGGGCCCAGGTCCCTGCCCACCAAGCCACACACTTGCCCTGCCTTCTGGGGACCCTTTCACTTGGGTCTGTATCTGTAACCCTACTGTAAAAGCAAAAGAAAATATCGAAGCTGAGTACCCCAAAAGAAAATACACCAAACAATGACTTATAAAGATTCACAGATCTTCATTCTATAACTGTACAGTTTTACAAAGAAACAAAGTATCAGATAGCTATCTGGCCCTCAGTACATCACAGCGAATACCAGCCCTTTCGGTGTGAGAAGTGAGAGGTACTGGAAGTCTGAATATTCACATCTTTTATACAGTTTCCAATCATAATGTCCAGCCGCTCTGCAGGTTAATAATTCTCGGTCTAGGGTTCGTGCCGAGTTCACCTCTAGTTAGTCCAACTATATGCATGTGGATTATTTCCAGTTTGTACAACAAGTCACAATGGTAACAGTGTACCTTCGGATTTAACATTAAGCCTTAATACACGTCCTATACAATGCAGTTCAACAAATGTCCACGTTTAGTATTTACACAACATTGTATTAGATGTTATGTCCGCGGATCGGACTTGTTGGCGCGAGGAATCCTCAATCTACAGGTCAAATGTAGGACAAGGTCTCATTACATGACCCAAACATTTAGCCTACGGGCAGTTTAGACATTAACCTATGTGAAGGTCAGGACGGCTAGGTTACAAGCAGGAGAACACTGTCCACCATTTTAAAATATAGAGTGACTGAGATGGAAATCAAAATGGCAGGTGGACCTAAAATGGCGGCTAAGTCGATCTAAGGTCAGAACTTTGCAACGCAGATTTCTTCACAGAGCGGCTGGGCTTAGGCCTATACAATAAAGGGGGCACAGTATGATATCCCGTTTAACAAACACTCCTTTTGGCCTAAGCCAAGCGCTAAACTACTTCTAGTTACTTTACGAGTAACTCCACGTCTCAATGTCCATACATCCTGAATCACTATCGGAGATATCAATTGCCATGAGGTCAGATACTGAGATTTCCTTCAGCACAAATTCATTAGAGATTTTCACTGGGGCGTATACCTTGTGCCCTAATGTACCCATCGCTTGGGCACATCATCCTCCTAACATCGAACACATACCAGGAAGACATTGTATACATGTGATAATTCAGCTAAATGAACTTGAAGGACAAAGGAGTATTAGCCAATGAGTAGTTTGTATGGACTAAAAGAGAGCCCAATTCATTTATTAACCATTTTTCATCTTTTATCTCTCGATATACTGAAAAGGATACTTCTTCTCACCGCCTTGGAATCTTCATGGAAGGTTTAATGACTGTAGACAAAACAGGCAAGTTCTTTGTGGTCTTAAAACTTTTTATATTGTTCTTTCTCCTTTACTGTCTATGTTTCTCTCTTGATTCTCTTCCAAGCATCTTCAACACCGGTTCTTCTTCTTTCCTGTTGTCTACTACTCATCTCTGTATTTCCCCTTCTCTTCTCTTATCTTGAAACAACTTGTCAGAAAGAAAAGTCTCTCTCTCTGTTTCTATACTTCTTGTATACGCTTGTGTTTTAAATATCACAGCAGTGCTTCACCAAGGGATCTGAAGCACAAGGTCTTTGTGGTGACTTGTTTTTATCAACTTTCAAGCTCTGCCGTCTTCCTGCTCTCTACAAGAACCTTTTCCTCGAAACTTCTCTTTCTCTCTCTCTCTGTTTCGTTAGCTCTCTGTCCCTTCACTTGTTTCTGGGAAGCCGTTTTCTAACACAGCCTTCGCTCCAGCTGCTCTTCAGACACTCTCGATCATTTGTTTGATCAGTAACGGCCTTTCATGTTTCCCTTAGATTTACATCTATACAAACTACTTTCCCCCTCTCCATTAACGTGACTCAGATGACACACCTCCACATCCTTCACTCGTCTCATGAATACTTTACAGTTTCTGGTGCGGCGTAGTATCCGATTCCTCTTCGCTTCCAACCTCACCAGAGACTTCGGTTCTGCCTCTTTCCTTCGTCACTGCGCAATGGTGCTCCTCCTTCTTCGGGATACTGACAACGATCGTTCTCCTTTCGCTGGCACAGCGCAACAGCGCTACTTCATTATTTCCTTACAACGAGCGACAACGGTCGCTTTATTCTAATTACTTGTAGTCGAGTGCCACGGCACTGCCTTTCCTGCTACACACACGGCGAGCGCAACAGCGCTGCCTTTCCTGCTGCTCACATGGCTACCACGATCATCGTTAACCCTTCAGCCAGACAAATTAGTATCTTAGTCCGCGCAACGGCGTAGACTTAACATTTCAATCCACTTCACACGTTGTCAGCTGTTCGCCTCAGTAAGCCCAGCTGAAACCGTTGGGCTCGACCTCATGCTAGTCAGCCCTGGTTTCCTAGGATACCCAAAATACAGATCTCATTAGAGGAAAGTCCATACAGGTATTACTACCTGCATCTATATCCATGCTTTAATAGGGCTTCCCCACTGTACAGAACATGTGTAGAAGCACGAACAACCCAGCACCTTGTCACAATACATCAGCAAAGAAACAACAAAATACCTAAAATAATCAGCAAGACCAAAAGTAGCTTCCATCCCCAAGATCGTAGGAGGTCCCAGAACCAAGCACTAAGATCCCATTTTCCCTCGGGAACATGCACTTCTGAACTGAGAACATGCAGATTTTGAATCGCCCTAAAGATAGTTGGGGAGGAATCTGGCACGAAAACGCAGCAAGAGGACCCCACTAATTTACATACCCCACCATGTTCAGCCAGGATGACATCTAATGCCATCCGGTTCTGAAGTGCCATTAACCTTATTGCTTTCTGGATCCAACGTCATATTATGGAGTATGTCAGTGGTCCGGTTGATGGTCCTCTCCAGTACTCTCGCTAGTCTCCTGATATCTTCTGAGTTCAATATTTGCCCCCAAAATGGCACAAAGGATTTAGCTACATCGCCCAGAACTTGTGCTGAAGTATCGCCTTCTCATCCCGCCGTGGACGAGCCTTTGAAATTTCTACAGTGCTAGCGATGAATACCCCAGGTTACAGAACCCCTAAATAACAAGTTCCCTGCCAATCCCTGGGTAACTATGGAAATGCTATATTACCGCAAACAAAGTAGACAAGTTCGCCTACATACAAAGGTCTGTCCTCACTAGTTAAATTCGCAACGTTGGCGCAACCCTTAAAATCACCCATTGACTGAGTACCGTTCCTCCGTATGCAGAAAGAAACTGAATCGGGCTGTGGTTGACAGTATAAGAAGATGGTGTGGCATCCCTATTGCCTATAGGAGCCATCTTGAAAGATCATAGATTGAAAGGACGGGACAGTCTGTCAGAAGGCCTAATAAAAGCAACATTTGGCTTGCTCCTATTCGCAAAGAGTGAGCATCCCAGGGGCATTAGAACACGTTTTTCAAAATCATTTAAATTAGTCCCATCGAAGTTCCCCGAGCTGCTATCATTCCATCGTCCAAAGAAAGGTGCTCTAAGAGAAGCATAACAAGCAGTTGTTACAGGATGAATATACCAACCCAGCCCCTTCTCCCCGTGTTGCGGTAAATGCGAACAAACCCAACAATTGGATCTATTAAAAATGGCATGTGTAGCATTCATAATGAGTAATAGAGTGTTGTTGTGGTAGCTCTGTCTGTGATGAGTCTCTAGGAGATAAAGTATGCAGATGCACAAATGGAGTAGAAACCGTGGGTTCAGTGGGTAACATTTTCAAACAAATGCACTTCTTCCAGATACCAGAATCCTAAAGCAATGACTATTGTAAAACCAGTTCACATTATCACTAAACAATACGTTTTCGGGGCCCACACATTCGAGTGTTCGTTTTCGTGGCTGGTCAGACAGTCTCTTATCTGTTCAGTACGAGTGGGAGCGGTTGCAGGCATTGTTCTTCAAACGATTTGCACCAATGTTTTTTTGCTGGCGACCTCAGGCCGAGCGTCGTCTTAGTCCTTTCATAAACCCTAGCCAACAGAATCCCCTTATATACAAATCATCGGGCCAAAAAGGCAAGCCCTCTGATTTTCTTCAATGGCACAGCCGAACCGTGCAGTAGGTCAATTTCCTCGGACGCAGATCGTACCTTGTGCTTCTGGTACTGAATGATCTGTGAACAACGTGTCGTCACTTCCAGATGGAAGCGACGAATCAAAAGCAGGATCTGATGCAAGATCCGGAACAAATTTTATAGACGGAACTGTTGGAGAGTGTGGAGGTGAAATGGCTGTTTCCCCAGGCCCCACGGGCTCAGGGAGAGTCTCCAACGCACTCTCGATGCCGTTTACTGCTTCGTGATTGTTGGTTGCAGTACTGGTAAGGGGTTCTGCATCTTCTGTAGCGTGTGGCACAGGGTATAGAATTCTCTTGATATGCGACGCGTGGATCCAGTGCTTCTTGCCTGCTACCCGCAACGCCGTCTTTGTGACCAGGAGGACCTGATAGGGGCCCTGCCAACGAGGTACGTGGCAAGAAGACCGCTCAAATGCCTTTGTGAGGACCCAGTCTGCCGGCCGTATGCTGTGACCGGGGCCCTCGAACCTTACAGGTAAAGCCTCTCGCACCTGGTGATAAATCAAATACAGATTTTTAGTTAACTGGCCACAATAATCAGAAAGAAGTACATTTTCAACCTTGCGCAAAGAACAGGGCTTTGGGACATTCCAAATGTTAGCTGGCCTACCCATGACCACCTCAAAGGGAGAGAGCCCAGTCTTAGTTTGAGGGGTCGTCCTCATGGACAATAATACGATCGGTAAGGCGTCCGGCCATTTTAATTTGGTGCCGGCACACGTCTTAGCGAGCTTATTCTTGATGATGCCGTTGTGTCTTTCTACTAATCCAGCACTCTGTGCATGACTGGCCAAATTGAACCGTTTATCGATCTGTAATCCCACGCATATCTGCAAATTACAGCAGCGATAAAATGTGGACCATTGTCCGACCAGATGACTCTTGGCAAACCAAATCTTGCAAAATATTCCTTCAGCATGGTCTTTGCCGTGGTCATGGCTGTGGCATCTTTGACAGGGAAAGCTTCAGCCCATTTGCTAAAGGCACAGATGACAACTAATCTATACGTGAAGTTATGACAATGCTCCATTTCAACCAAGTCAAATGTGCCCTTTCCCACATTGTGCTGCAAACAAATCATACACCCCTGAACGAAACGTTCAGCTACTTTAGGAATTTTGTCATTTATCCACACATTTTGCAACATTTTGGTGACATTACGAGCACAAATATGGGTAGGACCATGAGCCATAACAACCGTCATCATAATATATGCGTCGGGCAATAACCACTTCCCTTCAACTTTGTCCACCCAACATTCGTCATCATCCAATTTTCCCAAACCCTCAGCCCATTTCTTAGATTCCTCTAACGTGGCATTGGCTTGCATATTCTTTACGGAGTAAATACCCTCATCCAAAGTACAGGCATGTGTGGCTTCACTTGAAGTATACATTTCTGAAGAAAGATCAGTGGCAGTCTGGCTATCTGGTCAGCGAAAGCCTGTTCCCTTTTCCTAGATTATCTACGATCTTCAGATGCGCTGCGCATTTCATAATGGCTAGCTGAGCAGGGAGTGCAAGTGTTGAGAGTAACCGTACTATCAAGGAGCCATGCTGGATTTTAGTGCCATGTGAGGTCAAGAACCCTCTTTCTGCCCAAAGTCTGCCGAAGTTGTGAACCACCCCAAAGGCATACTGGCTGTCAGTATATATGTTTACGGTAAGCCCTTCGAAAAGTTCACATGCTCGGGTCAATGCTATAATCTCTGCGGCCTGCGCAGAGTTATGCGTGATTCTTTTGGTCTCCACGACCGTGCTCAATGTGGTGATTGCATAAGCAGCTGTGGATGTACCATCAGGGAGTTTGAAACAGGAGCCATCACAAAACAGCTCCCCTTGTGGATTATTCAAAGGAATGTCTTTTAAATCGATTCTGCCTTTGGTCTCTTGCTCTGTGTTGTAAAGGCAGTCATGTGACTCTTCGTCACTGCAAGCAGTACCTTGCAGGAAACGTAAAAGTTCAGCCGGATTAAGAACACAACACCTCTTGACTTGGATGTGCGGTGCAAACAAGATAAATTTGTATCTCAATCGTGCGGAGGTAAGGTGTTGCGTTTGTGTTCTGTTTAATAGAACATCTACAGAGTGAGGTACCATCAGGGTTAAAGCATGGCCTAGGACCATTCCCTCGCTCTGTTTTACGGACGCGAAAGCTCTCAAACATCTTGGCAAAGAGCATGCAACAGGATCAAAGGCGGAAGAAAAGTAGCCGCACAGCCTATTCTTCCCTCCATGTTCCTGCGTTAACACAACCAAAGCACATCCATCACATTCATGCACATACAACACAAAGGCCTTTTCATAGTTTGGTGTGCCCAAAACTGGTCCCGAGCACAATGCAGTCATGAGCAGATCAAATGCTTGCTGATGTTCCAAGTTCCACAGCAATGGCGAAGAAATGCCCTTCTTTGTCAAAGCCAACATTGGTTTAATCACTAAGGAGAAATTCGGGATCCACTGCCTACAGTAAGAATCCATTCCTATCAAGGCTCTAACTTCTTTATGTGTATTTGGGACAGACATGCCAAAAATTATTTGTATCCGTTCAGGCGACAACCTTCTTCCCTCCTTTGACAGAAGATAGCCTAAATAGGCGACCTCCTGTCGACAATATTAAAAAATTTTAAGCGTAGCTTTGTGTCCATGTTGTGCTAGGTGGATAAGCAATAACATGGTGCCCTCCTTACCTAGCGCGCTCTGAGTCAGCAGCTAAGAGCAAGTCGTCGACATATTGAAGCAACGTACAAGTAGAGGGCAACTCAAGGGTAACAAGCTGCTCTTTCAAAGCCCTACTGTAGATGCTAGGACGTTCTGTGTAACCTTGCGGTGCACGAGTAACATCAGGCACAATGGGAAATTGTGGAGCAACGATCTTATTAATGGCACGTAAATCAATAATGGAAGGGAATTGCATTAGCGCCTTTTTTGTACACGGGCAAAATCGGACTATTGCACAAACTACCTGCAATTTCCTCAATAACCCCTCAATGCACAAAATCGGAGACGATGCATTTCAAAGCTTGCTCACCATCGACCGAAATCTTCTACTGGGAATATGTGGCAACTTAACTCCATGTTTAAAAATAATCTTAACGGACTCAATTTGCAAAACACCA
Organism: Ambystoma mexicanum; assembly: GCF_040938575.1. NCBI lineage: Eukaryota > Metazoa > Chordata > Amphibia > Caudata > Ambystomatidae > Ambystoma > Ambystoma mexicanum. The sequence goes on along the minus strand of NC_090929.1, from coordinate 1,722,518,969 downwards.
ACATCATTGTCATCAATTGCCCACAAACACTCCGGAACATCACTAAATTCCGGCGGCAAAGATCTAGTCAAGAATTGAGAGACAAAGTTGCTGTGGTGAAATCGTCAAACACACTATCAGAAGAACAATGAATTACTGCATTTAATTCGACCCCCAACAAATTCTCTCCACAATTCGTGGTCAAAAGGAATGGACAGTGGTCCGTAAATGGACCCAAAGAAATAGGTACCAGCGAAGAAACCGGACAGACGACTGGTGTGCCAGAAAACCGTACAGAAACATTGGTTTGCCCCGACAGTGGAATGTTTGGAACCCGTGAATGATCAATTGAACACTTCCGTGCCCCTTTAAATAGATGTTTCCTATTTCCCACTAACATTTCAACATAGGGACCTTTCTGATTAACGGGAATAGGCGTTGGTTCCAAACCCTGCTTCGGGCAATCCTAGCGAAACAGAATGGCGTCGAAAGGAAGTTCTTCAGAGAGGTAAGCAGCAGAAGATGATCAAAATGTTTCTATTGTCTACACTTGGTGCCCGATTGTCCTGCGAAAAAGGTTGCTGTGAATCCTGTGAAAACTGACCTCTACCAGGACCCACTACCCGTGAACAGCACCTGGATGATCTAGCCATACTCCCAAATGCGTTATTCGACCTCTGCTGGAGGATCGGGCACGCCAATGACCCTCTTGTCTGCAATAAGCACACTGGTTTATGTTTACAGGACCCAATGGCGCATTTCCCTGTGGAACGTACTGACCTCTATATTGCGAATTACCCTCTAACAATTTGCTGCAACAGTACTTTAAGTCACCTTTTCTCTTTTCCACTCTTTCTTTTTCGCTATTAACCCGATTCTCATAGTACTGAGCCATATGCAGTACTTCCGACTGAGACTTTGCTTGCCAAGCGCTCTTGGAGGACATGATTTGCGACTGGATGTCAGGCAGCAACCCACGCACAAATTTGTCCACGAATAGTCGTTTCCCAGACTCTGTGCTTAAGTGTTGCCCACTGTAATCTGAAAATACTTGTTTGAACCGGTTAAAGAACTCAATAGCACCCTCAGATTTCCCTTGGACACAGGCCGTATCAGGTCCCAGTGCCGAAATCCTGCAGGAGCAGACGTAAGCCCACCCAATCCTCCAATCCAGTCTACCCAACAGTCAAATAGACAACTGCTAGATTGACCAAATCAGGGAAAGGGGGAAGTGGAGAAAACAACAAATGGTCAGGAATCCTCAGGTCTCCTTATTCCTTGGAACACTGGATAACCTGCAAATAACACATCTCTGATTAACATTCAAACATTCTTCTACGTAGAAATTATTTATTTTCCCATTTTAATACCACCAATTACCGGACTACCTCTGCCTTTTGCTTAGAGGCTTATTGGTACTTCTCAAATTGCTGCCACTTGTAATTGTTCACACTGCTGGGTTGTTGAGCTTTGAATAGTGACCTTTTCTTCTCACCCTCTGAGAGATTATTCAAGTACCAATAAATAGTCTTTATGCAGTATTTCTTTTGTAAAACTTGGAATTCTTTCTCTGCTCTCTTAAACACTACAAAACCCTAGACCTTGTTAACTTGTTTCTGACTAATATCTTATGACTTCTGTTAAATTAAGTAAAGTCTGTATTCACTTGCTGGTTTGCGTTTGCATATTTCCACTTGCAAGTCCTTTAACTTTCACTCTGTCCTTTGAATAACTATTAACATACAGGCGTGTACCTTTTGCAAAACTCGCCGCTAAAGAAAAATGCCTCTTAAACAGCTTCCGCGCGCACGTATCTTCTAAGGACTGGCCGCCAAATAAAAGCTTCAGACAACTTTTCCTTTACCGCGCTTAAAACAGTCTCACCGCGGCCGTATAATAGCTTACTTCTTACACGTAGCAGCGTCCGAAATTAAACTACGCCACTCCTTCTACTGGCTTCTTCCGACGCTATTCCTAATACGTACGCCGGCACGCAAGACACGCTTCTAGGTGCTTTCCTCATACGAGAGGAAAACTCAAAACCGAAACGCTCTCATGCAAACGTTCACGCGCAACTTCAGCAACTGATGTAGATACACGCGCACATTGTTTTACTATGCGAATTAACAAGTAATAAACAACTTTCATCTTAACTGTCAAAAATAATGTATTTTACTTTTGAGTTACTAATATTTACACTGTACATGGAGACTTGCAATCAGTTTTCTTATAGTTGTTAAAACATTTCCATCTTCGAACATACCCTTGATCTACTTTCTCCGTCACTTATCTGAAGTAGTTTCTGACTCAAGTTGTAGATTTTCTTTAAGGAGATGTATTTTCTTTTCTCTGGTATCTTGTCTTTACTGTGGAGCTCTTGAACGCTGTGACCATTCCTGAGCTGATCTTGATGAAAGGCGGTTTAGAACCTCTCCAGAGGTTCCAAACCACATCACAATAGACACTGGCCAATCACTGCTGAACAGGAAGTCCTCCATCATTTGTTGGAACAATAGTTGCTGGCTGAATAGATGAGATTATGGAAATACTTTTTCAATGCAAATTACCCTCCTTAACCACTACTACACTCTTGACTAATTATGATGCCTAACCTGACATCTTCTGTTGCCCAGGGACCTGACAGGCCGTAAGCTTGTCCCAAATAATCCTTCTCTCAGGAATTATAGTTTTCAATTTTGTGACTATTCTATCAGGCAGAGTTAGTATTACCTGTGGTGGTCTCTCGCCAGCTGGCCTTTCTCCATCGAGTCTAGCCATAGTATCCCATGAATCTCCTAACCCTGGTACATCATCCACAGTCCTAATTGGCTTCCACAAGTCAACAGGCAGGAGTACGGGAAATAAATCAATATCACTTAAGGTGAATATTGATGATTGCAAGACGGACTCTATTTCTTTGTAGAACCCCGTCGGATTCTTCCTAATATCAGGAATAGATTGTTTTATGGTGTTCACTTCCTGACTCGAGAACGGGACGTGAACCAACTGCGACACATAATGTGCAGGGATATCCTGGGCAGGTGTATCTGCTGCAGCATCAGCGGGAATCTCTACTTAGGAACCTCTCTCATAGGCAACTGAGAAGTAGGCAACTCTGAATGCTTACTAAGTAACAGAGCTAAATGGAGCGCTAAAGCAGCTGAAGGAGTGTCAAACGAAAAAGCCCTCTTATAAATACTCAATAACTCTGCGGGACAACAAATCTTTCTTTTTACGCATTCATCCTGCAGGAACTCTACCATTACCTGTATCACTTTCCTCTGCATTTCTGGCGTATACTGACTATACGTATCATATACCTCAACGGGAGTTATGTACGTGTCTGAGATCTACCTAATCGCATCCTTCGTACCAATTCGCGTTTCCTCATTTATCGATTTACGACAAGGAAAGAACCGTGTCTGTACTAACATAGCGTCCAAACTATCACCATCTACATCTTCATGCTTTAACCTTTCCAACTCCCTTCTATACCCAAAAGCCCTCTCGACATGCTCTTGTACTTTCTCTGCAGTATCTCTACAGAATGCTAAAGTATTCAGATCCTTTAACCCTTATGGGAGATCTATACCATTTAGCCTGTTCCACATTACACAAATGAATTCCTAATCCCTCAAAAATGTTTTTCTCAGGAAAATTGTCTAAATTACAAAGTGTGGCAAGAACATCAGCTTGTTCACCCCGCTCCATGCAATGTTTAGCCTATGCAGTCAACTCATGCTTTTTCTCTGAAGACACAGTATTACGAGTTACAACCCTCGATCCCGATCTACTACAAGAGGTGTAGGACCACTTGGAAGAGGGAGAGTGGGCAAATTTTGAACATCCGGAAACAAAGGTACTATCACTGGCGCGGAAGGCAAGGCCACCAGACCCGTAACAGCAGGCAAAGATGAAGGAACAGGTGGAGGAGTGACTAAAGAGGAGGAACAATAGCTGGAGGAAGAGGAACATTAAGAGGAGCAATAGGAAGAGCAGGAGGAACAACGGGAGGATGAACGACAGCAGGAAGAGGAACATACGGAGGTGGCGCAGTGGCACCAGGCCTTCATTCATTCAGAAGTTTGTCAATAAGTTCATCAGATACATGAGTCTTTAGAAGGATAGATTTTCTGAATACCGAGTGAAAAAGCCCCAACCATATTCCTAACTGACTCAGACTGTTTATTCTGGTCATATAACAACGCTTTTTCGGCATTCGTCATATGACGGCGCGCATGCTTTTCTCTACTCTTAAGCTGCTGCATAGCTTCTTTCTTCCAATTCTGTAATACATCGAATGCTGCAGGTCTAGCCTTTTTCTTCAATAATATGGATTCTAAAAATTCAATACAAGGAATTTCAAAACTACCATTGATTGGCCACTGAAGTTCAGAAGCATGTCCAGTTTGTCTGTGCCAAATATCATTAAATACTATACTACCAATGCCGTGCTTACAGTACATAGTACACGCCGGCGACCCCTCCATTGGCGCCGGTCGGCCAAATTCCAAAGATTGTCTATCACTGCGGAATAACGCCCTGAAGCAGACAGACAATTTCCCAGGCATATCAGAATACTGGCATTACCTGGTCAATAATTGTACTCGTGAGTGCAATACGCCAAAACAAATTATCAGGATACTTAAGAATCGGGTCACGACTCACCTGATCAAATCCTAAGGAGGTCCGATCGGATTACAAAATTCTAACTGAGGTCCCACGTGGTTGGTGATTTCGGCAAATCTGCCCGCCTCAATATATGGACCCTCGTCAAGATGCCGACTCGGACCGCATGCTCACCGTCCAGGGATCGAGTCGTGCAGCGCTGCTGAGTGTCGCGTCTCATCCAAGAAAGGGGCCCCCTTTTACACCGTCCGATCCTGGTCCGATAGCCGCGTCAACCTTCAACGAGCTGGCATCAATCTTGAGGGTCCCTATTCGGGCGCCATCAGTAAAAGCAAAAGAAAATATCGAGGCTGAGTACCCCAAAAGGAAATACATCAAACACAAGCTTATAAAGATTCACAGATCTTTATTCTATAACTGTACAGTTTTACAAAGAAACAAAGTATCAGATAGCTATCTGACCCCAAGTACATCACAGCGAATACCAGCCCTTTCGGTGTGAGAAGTGAGAGGTACTGGACGTCTGAATATTCACATCTTTTATACAGTTTCCAATCGTAATGTCCAGCCCCTCGGCAGGTTAATAATTCTCGGTCTAGGGTTCGTGTCGAATTCACTGCTAGTTAGTCCATCTATATGCATGTGGATTATATCCAGTTTGTACAACAACAAGTCACAGTGGTAACAGTGTATCTTCGGATTTAACATTAAGCCTTAGTACACGTCCTATACAATTCAGTTCAACAAATGTCCACGTTTAGTATTTACACAACATTGTATTTGATGTATCTCCGCGGATCAGACTTGTTGGCGCAAGTAATCCTCAATCTACAGGTCAAATGTATTTGTATTTTGTATTTATTGATTTATAAAGCGCTTTACACCAAGGCGCTGTACAGTGGAACAACTTAATACATAAAAACAATTGATATAACGGTGGAAGCAAAATTACAATATGAATCATTCGACAAAACAGTGAAAAGAGCAATTAACTGAAGGGGAAAGGGGGAATAGAGGAGTGGGACTGGGTGGGGGGGTGATTAGTTGGAGGAGGGAAAGGGAAGGGAGAGAGAGAGGGGAGGTGGGAGAGGGGAGGGAGATAGTCAAGGGGAAAGAATAAGGAGGGAGTGATGCAGAGGGAGGAAGAGGGTTTCAAGGAGGAGAGTGGAGGAGGAGAGATTTAAGGGAAGTGCAGAATGAGGAGAAGTTCGCGGTGGAGCGGATTGCGAGAGGAAGGGAGTTCCAGTGCAGAGGCGCTAGGAGATGGGAGGAGGCACAGGGGGATGGAGGTACAGTGAGAAGGAAATGGTCAGCGGATAATAGGGAACGGGAGGGGGAGTAGAAAGGGAGGAGAGATAAGGGGGAGCGAGACCATGGAGGGGTTTGAAGACAAGGCAGAGAAAGTGAAATTTAAGTTGGGAGTGAAATGGTAGCCAGCCAAGGTAAGAGAGCGAAGTAGAGATGGAGTCACGGGAGGTAAGGGGACATAGGGTACGAACAGCAGAGTGGTAGATGGATTTAAGGGGGCAAGATGAGATATAGGTAGTCCAAAGTGTAGGAAAGAGGCGGGAGGAGATTAAGAGTTTGGTAGCATGGAATGTAGGACAGGGTCTCATTACATGAACCAAACATTTAACCTACGGGCAGTTTAGACATTAACCTATGTGAAGGTCAGGACGGCTAGGTTACAAGCAGGAGAACACTGTCCACCATTTTAGAACACAGAGTGACTTTCAGATGGAAATCAAAATGGCGGATGGACCTAAAATGGCGGCTAAGTCGATCTAAGGTCAGAACTTCGCAACGCGGATTTCTTTGCAGAGCGACTGGGCTTGGGCGAATATATACAATAAAGGAGGCACAATATGAAATCCCGTTTAACACTACAGTCCCCCTACCTGCACTTGTCTGACACCCCTTCCACCTCTACCTCCTCCCTTGCACTTTTACCCCATCCCTCTCCCCTAGACTTGCGCGTACTCAATGTCACAGGGCCTAGTAAGATCGTTGTTTTGGTCTTCCCCTGTTCTCCTCCCTTGCCTTGTCGCGCTATGAAGCGCGTGTGTATAAGCGCGATAGAAATACATTATCATATCATATCATCAGGAGAAAGGAGGTGGGGGCCTTTCTTACCTGAAGCTTTACTATAATGCCACTCAAATCAGAGTGCTTTCTCCTTCTCCAACTTAAGGGGGCACTGACAAGGGAGGGCTAGAGGGAACAAATCCAGAGGGACCTCACCCCTTCGAGAGACTCCTAGACACTAGGATGGAGGGGAGGGGGCTGATCTCACCCAAGTACAGAGCCCTTGTGGAGGCAAGCGAGGGGTCCACTGTGAAGCTAAGGAAGCGATGGGAGAGAGACCTGGGGGGGGGGTGTTGGACCAACTTCATTGGGACAAAGTCTGCAGGGGCACCTTGCGGACCTCAATATCCTGCCAATATAAACTCGCAATTAAGCTCCTGCACAGGTGGCAATCCAACCCGGTTAGACTTTCCAAGATGTACAAAATGTCAGCCCTCTGTGGTGGCAAGAATATGGGATTAGGGCACACTACTGGCACATGTGGCGGGGGTGTCCAAGGGCCAAGGTGTTCTGGGATGATATCCTGGGTTGGATCAAGGAGCTCGAGGGCATAGCCAGAGTGAAAGCCCCATTGCTGGTCTTGTTCGGGATAGAAGGTGGGTGGAGAGTGCTCCAGACCCCCCGATGGCGGCGGGCCTGCTGCTTGCAGCCGGGCATGTCTGGCGATCCAATGGAAGAACCTGCACACCCCAAGTAAAAAGGAGTGGATCAGTGTGGCCAAAAATATGTATGTGATGGAACAAATTATGGCGGGGCTCCACGGGGTTGGTGGATCTCTCGAGATGGACTGGGTGGAATTTGTGCATATGTATGTATCACCCAGATTAGAATGAGCCAATGAGCTTCTGGTAAATTGGACGGGGGTGAAGGGAGCCCCACCGTGGGAATACTATCCCCATGGGGAGATGTAAATGGTCAAAAGGCGTAAAGGGACTCTTATAACAGGATTCTGCATTGATGCAACATGCTAAGTAGACTAGATGTGAATGAGCCATAGTTTGGGGAGGAGTGGGGGTTTAGGTTTAAGGTTTGATGGTTGTTACTGGTGGCGGATGGACTTCGAGGTATTAGAGATTGCTTAATGTTCATTTTATTACCTCTGTTGCCTCAATGGGGGCTGTATGGTTGAACTGCTCTCGCAAAAATGCCAATAAAGTTTAATTTGGAAAAAAGAAAAAGAGGCAAACTCCAAGGGCAACCAAGCAACAATAGGCAGTATGTGCCAAATTTTGTCAAAGTGGATCAAATTTAAAATACACTATGGCGAGTCTTAAAAATGAAACCCATAAAAAAAAAAAAAGCAAACCGTTCCCACTCACTGAGGTATAGGGAAAAATAATCCACCAATAAAGCAAAAAGTTCTGGAGTCGACACAAGTCAGGAAGATTTATCATTGCTTTGAAAATCTTACCCAACATCTCCCTCCTGCGGAAAGTTAAGCCCGACCTCCCCCTCTGGACATCTTTAGATCCACATTTCAAGCACTGGTCCTATCCCACCTGGTCAAGTGCACTCCTAGAATGTCTCCCGTCGTCCTCCCTTGTTCCCCTGAGAAGTGTCCTAAACTCGGCTGCACGCCCGCCTCATCAATGGTCCAACGCAGATAGGACCACATCATCCCAGCCCTCATCGACCTTCACTGGCTCCCACTGCAAGCACAAATCACCTTCAAGTCTTGCTGCATCATCTATAAGGCTGTCACCTTCAAGTTAGTCAGCTACCTTGCGGATAAACTCAGCATCTCTGGTGGACAGCGCACCACCAGAAGCCAGGACACGTGCAGGCTTGAAATTCGCCACTGCAAAAAGGAAAAGAACAGAAAACAAGCCTTCTCTGACTACGCCCCAAGGCGATGGATTCGCCTCCCTGTCTGCATCAGCCTCGCCCCCACGATCCTACAATTCAGAAAAGAACTCAAGACCCACCTATTGAAGGAGTCTCTCCTCAACACCTAGTCCATCACGTTGCCCCTGCACCACCCGACTCGCTAGACACCGTCCAGCCCTCTCCTCCGCGCCACCCGTTACAGCTGTAGCGCTCCTCTGTATCCTACCACCTGCTGTATACCGGTTCTGTTACCTTTGAAGAGTGCTCTGATATGCCTCTTTACTGTTGTATACCCCTGTAAAGCACTCTGTTGCTTCTTGAAGTAGGTCCGCGCTCAATAAATACCATCGTAATAATGATGCCAATGCTCCGCTGGGCCAAAGGCACAGAATTTCAATGATTATCCATCCGAGCCAACGGTGCAGGAATATGGCCATTCCCAGGTGATGTAAGGCTTTCTCTTACCTTGTCTGGGAAGGGCAAAGGTTGAATTACATTTCTTTACATTTGGAGAGGAAACAGACATTCATCTTCTCGTTTGTGCTACTTTGCCCACCATAGCAAAGGCCGTCAGCAAGGCCTCAGAGAGAGGGTAGGCAGCACAATGTCCCAGTTTCTTTTTAGGACCCAACCCCAAAGCAAGGATACAAATATAAAAGCACAAGGTGTGACTCACCTGAAGAGCTTGGAGCAGGGTTCGTGGTTATGGATTTCTGCAATGAAGAAAATAAAAAGGATGTTGTCACTATGGGAGGGGATCCAAGTATGGGGCAATGAAGCAGATGGAAATAAAATCACTATTAACGGACCAACGGATTAATGTAATTGTGCATCACCCATACGTCAGTTCTAGGAGGGCGACACTACCAGGGGCAGCAAATGGAACAGTTAGGGGTCAGGAGGCGATGTAAGATCAGCTGTGGGGGCATGAAGTCTACACCACCCGCAGTCGACACACAGTGAACACAAATCCAGAACCATCACAAGCTTTCATGTGATGTTGACTTCTACCGCGCACCGCTACCACCCAGGGGCAGTCTCCAGGCGCTCACGTGGCTCTGCAAGAAAGAGGACTGGGTTGGTTAGTGCCCTAGACATTCATCAAGCTGGTTCCCCATGGGCCCCTGTCGACAGACATACAAGGTCAATCCTGACTCAAGGCACACCAATGGAATACTACAAAAACCTCTTCAACTTATCACTTTCAACAGGGAAACACCACAAACTTTCAAACATGCATCTATGAATCTGCCCTCTTCTATAGCGCCACTAACCCGCACGCCTCAGGGCGCTCACAAAGAAAAACAACACAGATAACAAAAAAAAGGGGGGGGGGGGAGAAGCAAAGATGAACAGTAGAGGTTATATGGTCATGTAACCAAACTCTTCATCAAAAAGAAGTGCCTTAACATTTTTCTTGAAAAGACCAGTCGAATCACTGTCGGCAAGGTGTTTGGGATGTTGCATTGAGCAGGGGCCCAGAGATTGAAGCTGCCCCCCCCCACCGATTTTCTTCAGGCAAGTACATGGTTGCCTCAGCCGAGTGATGTTATTGGAGTGTAAGGTGCGTCTGATGGGATTCCTTGTGATCCTGGTCTTTAGATAGGAAGGGGCCTCGTCATGGAAGCACTTGAAAATTCTAATTAGGTCCTTATATTGCAACCTTTGCCGATTTGGCAACCAATGTAAACTCCTGTGAGCTTCAGTCCCATGTGCTTCATGCTTCAGGCCACAAGCAGCGCGTACAGCTCCGTTCTGAATAACTTGGGAATTGTTCTATGTTAGTCTGTAAGGTCCCAATCCGTAAACTGTTGCAATAATCCAGATTAAAGTTAATAATAGCAACTGCTACCATTGTTCGATTTACATCAGTTAAAAATTGATGAATATGCCATAATAACTGTGCAAAAAAGTAGCATGTGGATTTAAGGTAATTAACCTGCCCGTTAAAGGATAACTGGGGTCAAAAAAGACTCCCAAGGTCTTCACGGATTCTGAGACCAGAATAATGTGTTTAGCTGTTATAAAAAAACTCGCATATTTAGGATCAAGCTTTTACAGCATGTGTTAATACCTAAGATAAGAAACTCAGTCTTAGAATTGTTCAGAGCGAAGGAATTCAGTGCCATCCATTTTTGTATTGCTACGAAAATAGTATTAAGCTGCTCAATCATTATTGTGTACACCAGATAACCCTATTACAATCTGGGTATCATCAGCATAATTTGCAAAATATATCCCCCAAAATTACATAGAAGATCACATAAGTGCCTTCAGTAGACATTAAAAAGCAAGGGCGACAAACAAGACCCCTGAGAGACGGGAGAACGGTTCTGCTGGAATACGCAGTACCCTTTAAAACATTTACGTTTCTTGGACCAAGAAAGGATTTAAACCATTGTGTGGCACAGAAGGAACATCAGCCAGTGGTGGACAGTCTATCTGACGAAAGACTATGGTCCACCAAGTCAAAGGCGGCAGCAAGAACCAATAGCAGGAGCATCGCTGTGTTCCCATTCTCAATAGTACCAGGAACATGTGACTTCATATCAAGCAGAGCAGCTTGTCCCATAATTGCGGCGAAAACCAGATTGCTGGGCTGCAAAAATATCCTGACGTTGTACGAATGATTGAATGCCTTAGCCCCCTTAACAGAGTGCGGGACCCCAGAAGCAAGGAAACTCCATCTCAACAGCCAGGAACCGCGGTGTTGCTATTTGCGGTAGACACAAGGAGCTGAAACACTGAATAGCCACTCGTTTGAAGTTTGCCAGTTGCAAGCGGTGACTGTCCGATTGCATTGCAGGAGTCCCCAGAAGTCCTCCCTCTTGTCCCTACGACTGAGGCCCAGGAACAGTGAGATCTGCAGAGCTGCACAGGAACAGGAGTCATCTGCTGCACTTTTTCTTCAATCTAAAGGTATTGTAAAGTCTGAGAGAGCTTGCCTCCTGCTGTAGAGTTGCTTGCATCTTCTACTACTCACACGTCAAACAGCTTGTGGCCCTACATTGAATCTTCTTTTTCTTCAAAGACTTCTAAAACATTGTGCAAAGACTTTTCTTACTTACATACCAAGAAGTGCTTCAGCCCATATAGACTTTTGCCCATTGACTTTGGCTTAGCCTGTTACACTGAAAGACTCTTAGTAGGGGGGTGGGGGGAGATTCAAACGTATTTGCCTGCTTGAGAATATTTGTGGTCTCTTGTGTGTTCTAATAATTCTTTCCTTTGACATTACAAGAATAGTCTAAATGCAACAGTGATATATTAATGTCCCCTGCACACTAGCTATTGAAGTCACCTGAGGGTGTAGGTAGTGTCTGTGGGCCATCCCAAAAGGGTACTTACTAATTTAGAAATATTAAGAGTGTTTTTTTAAAAGTATATTTGATTGTTACTGGTAGATTGCCCCCTTCTGAAGAAGACTTACTTTAACTGACTGATAAATAAATTAATCGTTTATTCTAGAAACCTTGTGTGTAAGTGTTTATTTGAATACTTGTCACTGTGAATGTCTAACTCCCCTACAGCTCACACGAACCCCTTTTGAGATAAGCCTGGTTGCTCAACACACTACCAACCTGTGTAGTACAGACTTATACCAAAGGTCGTGTTCCTATTGCCAGGAGGTCAAGGTTATTGTAGTGCCCCCAAAGGGTACTGCATACAATCTTGCCTAACCGCAGCCAAAAAAAACACTTTCGTTTGGGCGATAAAGTCGGCTATTTCAGTGCCATGTTTTACTAGAGAACGAGTATAATCAAACCACTCAAGGACACAGCAGCCAACGTGGAAAACCTCTCCAACTACAGGCCCATCTCAAATATCCCCTAACCAGTGAAACTGCTTGAAACCTATGTGTATAAAATAACAAGAACACATAGAAAAACACCTAGTGCTGGACCAGGCACAAGTCGGCTTCAGACCTATGAGAGGAATGGAAAGCGGCACGCCTCTCAATATGGGACGACCTAAAGACATATGCAGACTCAGACACAAGTGCAGCTCGGAGACTTCTGGATCTCTCTGCAGCATTCGACACAGTCAACCATGACATCCTCATCTGGAGACTGGAAGAAGTAGTAATCACTGACCTAGCCCTACAATGGATTCAATAATTCCTAACATAGAGAACAGAAACAGTCTGGATTAAATATTTTAAATCCTCTCCAAGGGAAACCACCTGTGGAGTACCACAAGAATCCTCCTCATCTCCACTGCTCTTCAATGTCTACCCGACTCCACTAATCAAGCTCATTAAAAGACACAGCTTCACATGCTACGACTACGCCGAAGACACACAGATCATCTACAAAATACAAGACACTAGAAGAAAACAAAGCTGGAAAACACTCTACAAGAAGGTTGGAAGAACACAAACTGCCTCAAACTCAACCCAGGCAAAACAGAAATAATGGTTATGCCCAAAAACGGCGAAAACGACATTTCAAAACATATCCACAACAGGACTGCGAGACTTCTCCTTGGCCTCAAGCCCAGGGATCGTATCTCTCCAGCTCGGAAATCCCTTCACTGGCACCCTGTGGCTGCAAGCATCAAGTTCAGGACCCTCTGCATCGTCTGCAAGGCTCTCTGGGGCCTGGGCCAACGCTATCTCCAACTTTCTCTTCCAAACATTTTCCTTCTCGAGCTCTCCGCTCATCCACCTATCGGAGGGTCAGACGCTTCTGTAAGCAGAGAGTTGGGGGCAGATCAATCTCCTTGGCTGGGGCCTCCTTCTGCAACAGCCTCCCTGCCTTTCTCAAATTTGAGCAGAACCATCTCCGGAAGTAACTCAAGACCTTTTTCACTTCCGCTCTCTCTCTTCCTCTACCCTGGTGATGCAACCGACTGCTCTGCTTACTGGTCACCATCTGAACTCTGGCATAGGCTCCTGCATGTCCAGTTGCCCTCGAACTGCCTCCGGGCTCCCCAGCACTTAATGGTCTGTATCTGCAATCCTACAGTCCCTTCTCTCTGCACCGATGAGCCACCCGCTGGCTGCACTTGTGAGTAAACTGGACTTCCCTCTTCCACGCCCGTGGCACTTCTCCCCTTCTGTCTTGCTCGCACTTGTGCAATCTAAATGACACAAGGCCTAGTAAGATCCCTAGTTTGTCCTCCTTTTGTTTCCCCTCCTTGTCTTGTCGTGCCTAGAAACACTTGTGTACAGGCACATTATAAATGAAATATTTCATGCCATGGCCGACAGACCTAGGAATAGCTCTGATACCGTCAACAAAAGTAAAAAAAAACTTGGGAGTCCTGATGGACAACAAGCTAACACTAGAACCATTCCTCTGCTTCACCCATAAACCAATCACCATCATCTCCCTCATGTCCAGAATAGATTATGCCAACAGCCTATACATAGGAATGCCTGAACGCCTACTAAAGAAACAACTAATCCAAAAACGCAGCAGCCAGACTCCTGCTCAGTCTAACACGAAGAGAACACATCACCCCAGCGCTGAAAAGGATACACTGGCTACCGATAAAACAACAAATAAGGTTCATAACTATGTGCATAACGCAGAGCAATCCACGGCCAAGGAGCAGAGTTCCTAAAAAAGAAAATACCCATTTACCTTCTGGCAAGACCACTCAGATCAAGCAACAACATTCGCCTAGAGGGTCGTCTTTCTCTCACCCAGCAGCAAAAACCTGGAACTGCCTCCCAAAAAACATGCGCAATACAAGGAATCACCTGCAATTGAGAAAACGACTTACAACTTGGCTCTTCACATCAGAATCAGAAGTGAACGAGTGGGAAAGCAAAGACTGATGCAAACAGACAGATATTGACCAATGCAGGCGGCAAAAAGGGCCCCACGGCACCTAACCCAATAGGTAGAGACACCCACCAAGAAGCCCAGGAGGGGACCCAAATCACACAACTTAATTATTGCTAGCTCGTGGGTGGGTGAGGCCACCTCAACGTCTCATGTCCACTGTGAAAAAACAAAAGGTGTCTCACCCGCAAGCCCCTTGGGGGTTCTCTTATGGCCAGGGCACGGCCATCGCCTTTAGATCCAGACCCTAGGGGTAGACCATTGCGGGAGGATCACCTGGGTGAGGGGGACAGATGGCGAGACGCGGTATTCCCTTCCCTGTAACACCTTTACCCCATCCTACCCGATAGGATCTTTAGAAACTCTAGCCCCCCAGCACCCTTTCCCTACACAAACACTTTCACACAGACAGCCCGCTCTGGGAGAAAACAGACTCATACCCGAGCATTGTACTGGACATGTCCCAATACTATGGTCAGGTAAGGTCGGCAGTCACTGGTAATCAATCACACTTGACTTCCATTAAACGACCCTACACAGATAAAAGGGGTAGCAGGAGAGCACACTCGGAGTGAGGCAAAGCAACCGAAGAAACAGCACTTTCCCGATGGCAGTTGAACGAAGGAAGGAAAACGGCAAACCAAGAAGGGTATGCAAGGAGAGAGATACCCCTGACCTTTTTCAGCGGGGAAGCTGTTACTTTCCAGAACCCTTCAGATTAGAAAGCTTGAAGCCAGAAAAGTAGACTGAAGAATAGGGTATTGTGTGTCGTAGATACCCGAGGCTCTACTGCACGGCTGACCGAGTCGAAGAGGAACAGCAGCCGCTGTGGTACCGTCCTTAGCTCCTAGATCAAAAGCAGCACCAAAAGAGATCAACACAGCTGGTGAGTTGGGGAGACCTATGCAAGATCGGTCTGTGTTGAAGTCAAGGTTGCAAGCGTGCGATGAAAGACACCAGGAAAGCTTAATTGCTGATGAATGTTTGAACATTAAATGAGAAAGATACAATAACAGTGACAGAGTGGTCCGACACCACGAGGTTGCTCAATAGAAGGCCTCTTAAGGTATCCTGCCAAGAAGTGGCAGAAACCAAAGTAGAACATTGGCAAAAACATTGTGCGAAGTGAATTGAAGTGGTCCTGTGACAATTTAAGCAAAGCCTATGGCACATTCGAAAGTCTTCGATTTTTGATATCAAGAGGAAAACGTAGAAAGTGAGATTACATTGTCTGAGCCCGAACAAGGGAGACCAATTGTGAACATTGTGGTAAAAAGGGGTCCGAGCCTGAAGGAGCGAGACCCATGATGAACACTTGAACTTGTGCATGTAAAAATCCAGATAAGAAAGAAACGTTGATGCTTGGTTGTTACGACAGGCCCTCTGCAGAAAGACGGGAGAGAGGCTTTGGCAGAAGGCCCCAATTGCTATGCTTTGAACTGTATCCTCGTGGCAAAGGAGTCAGAGTGGGTGCGAAGCTCGAACGTGCCACCTTTACCCGTGCAGAAAATGTGGGGAAGGGAAGCCAACTGCTCAACTATCCTATCGTTTGTGCATAAATTATTGTCCCACATCATTTTGTATTTAGAAGGTTTGGTAATAGGTTTATTAGTATAGGCCCTTTTATTTTGATAGAGACTCACCTAGGACTATGATATTATTTGATGGTTGTAGCTTGCTCCCATCCTTTAGGTTTAGATAGGTGTTTAACCAACCCATTGAAGTTCAATAAACATTCTTTAACTGTGATGACTTGTGTCAGTCTTCACTGTTTGATACCATACGTTCCTTACATGTGGTGTCATGAGTGGGATGCGACTCAACAGACAAATTGGGGGACTCTAAAATATCAGAAATGTAGTCATAGAGCATCAGATCCCTCTACCGCCACAAAATAATCAATGGGCTTTCATATTTGTAGCAGCAGAGAAGCTACTATCCCTCCAGGGAAAAGAGGGATGATTCCCACAAATGTAGTCGTAATACCCCCTTGAGGGTTGCTATACAAGATTGGCCTAAAAATTCTGGCCTACCCTGGAAGTTTGGTGTAGACGTTCTAGCAGGCGTCATAGAACCTGACTTCCAGGGAGACAAAGGTTTTCTTGCAGAACCATGGCTAAACTCCATTTGAAATACATTGTGGGGACACAATCGCACAGGGAATTCTTGAGAAGGCTCTATTTCCCTGTTTTAAGGATGAAAGTGAACCAGCAGAAACAGAGCAGTAGCTTAGGTTTTGGAGAGGCTGATGAACCACCAATCACTGAGGCAAAGAGGGAAGAAGAACCTACCATCCTTCCCGATCTAGCCTTCGCCCAGCGAAATGATCCAGCACTCGTAGAGGCTTTCTTGCAGGTGATTCCTGAGGGAGAAGGACTAGAAAAGGGATCCCCTTTTTCTTCCTGAAACAGGGATTAGTATATAGAAAGGAAACCTCCAGAGAATGCATAGCTAACACAATTAGTAATCACCAAAACCCATCTTAAGATCGTGCTAGAGATTGCACACTGTCATCGGACAGGGGGGCATTTAAGACAATCTAAAACCAAAACCCATATCAGTGGGAAATTTTATTGGCCAGGTATCCATGCTGACATGAACTTCATCCAGACATGTGAAATATGCCAGAAAACCAGCACTCATATTCCCTTACCTGCCCCTCTAAACCCCTTACCAATCAGAAGTTTCTTTCTCCCGAATTGGGATGGACATCACTGGATCGTTGAGCTCTAGACTGGGTAATAAATATGTCCTCGTAATGGTTGATTACACTACCCAATGGCGTTCCCCATATGGAACAATACGACCCAGCAAATCTTAAAACACATTACCATTCTTTTTTAGGGTTGGCTTTCCCAAGGAAAATACAACAGATCAGGGATCCAATTTTTATAAGCACACTCCTGGGTGAAGTCAAGGAATTACTGTTACGTTCACCTGGATTCCACAGGGGCGACGAACGAAGCTGGACTGCTGCGGTCTCCACCAGTGTGACTCGTAGCGAAGTGATGATCGACTGCACTTTCCCACTCAGTTTCCTCTGCCTGGCCCGCAGGAATATTTTCCTAAAAGCAGTAAAGGGGATTAGCCACCCGTGGTAGAAAGGTTGCACTAACACTATTTTCCCTGAAAACTTCCAGTATTCCCCTTCATAAAGTCTCACCTTATTGTTTGGAAGGATGAACTCTCCATCCTGCGTAGAGTGCAGGGGGTTCAGTTACTTCACTGATCCAAAGGTATTTGGCAGAGTTCCAGACAACAATGACTCCGAGGTAAGTAGTGTGTAAACCGAATGTATAGTTCTTTTAGAGTTCAGATGTCTGTTAATTCACTCTTGCTCCTTTCATAACTTTTCCCTTGCAGCGTGATCCAAGGAGTTTGCCTCGAAGGATGAAGGTAGCGCTTAGGTAAGAGTCAGTTTGTACCAAGCACTGTCTAGCAAGTAATATTGTTCCAAATGTAATTAACCAATAGTTCTCCATCTTCTTTGCAGGTGAGGCGCCTTGACAAAAATGTCTAATGTAGGATGGTGACCAGCGCTGCCTCGAGCGGTAAAATTCAGAGTAAGTATCTTGCGGTAAGTAAAAGAATGTCTTTGGCGGAACCCCGCTCACCTTTTATTTGTTCTTGTCTTTTCAGATGCTGATGCTTCGGGCGGCGATTCAACGGGTGCTGCGCCGGGTCGTGGAGATGCTCCGAAGACGGGCGATTATGGTGCGGCACTGCAGTTGGCAATGCGACGCGGTTTATTTTAATGTCTTTTTCCTTTATCCACAGGTGCAGCTGCTCCAGGAAAAGATGACCAAATGGAAATTGTTCTAACCTTCTCTTCTTCTTTCCTTTTCTCTAGGATCGGCTCCGGACACAAGACGGGTGTGGCTGTAGACTAGATGCTGGACTGCAGACACGGTGAGCGTTACGCTGCTAAGATGCAGAATAACGCGAAGCGTGTGCTGCTCTTCGGGCGTGGTTTAAATAGCATCAAAAAAGTAGTTCCCAGGTAAGAAGTTCCAGTACCACACCCAAGCAGCAAAATAGTTCCTAAAGGAAAGTAGTCCCTTCATGGCCTCACGATGGCCTGTACATGAGTTCTTTGCAGGATGACCTGCACAGTTTAAAGTTGGCAATATGAGCCTGCCGCCTACGGCGCCAGGAATGAACCCATATAGCCCCTAGGCAGGGTTTTGGGAATTCCTGTCTTCTTGGGTGCCTGTTGCCTGGACAGATGGACTTGTTCCGGATGTCTGGGGCAGGCATCGTGACAATTACTAGATACTTCTACCTTAAGAACCTCAGTTTACCACACCCAAATGGACGGATTGGTAGAGAGATTTAACAAAACCCTTAAGATTAAAGAAAATTGAAAGATAACGATAGAAAGGACTGGGATAGCATCATTCCCTGGGCCCTATTTGCAGTAAGAAAGACCCCCCCCCACCACCCCCCTCCAAGCATCCACCAGCTTCTCTCCTTTTGAACTACTTTACAGTAGAGAACCACAAGATGTCTTAGACATGCTCCGGGAGACCTGGGAAGAGGCATCTATTCCCCTCTCGCAAACAGCTAACCGGTTGCGAGAGCATATGAAACTCGTTCGAAATCTATTCTACACTCACAAGGAAAAGGCTCAAGCCCAACAGAAGTCCACATGTGACAAAAAAGTACATTTAAGATCTTTTTCAGTAGAACAAAAAGGTATTAGTCCTCGTACCTACCTCTGAAAATAAACGTGTCTCAAAGTGGCATGGGCCATATGAGGTACTAGAGCAAACAGGGGTCTGTACCTATAAAATAGCCCAGCCTGGCAGGAAACAAAAGACCCACATTTACCATATAAATCTCTTCAATGAGTGGAAAGAAAATCCTTCTGCTGCATCCGCCTCGATATTTTCTTGTTTGTACCAGATTGTCTATTCCCCAAGAACTATCTAGACAAAAGCAAGATAGTTAAGCGACCTGGTTATGGCATTCCCTGATGTATTCTGCGAGAAACCAGGGAGAGTACATACTACTTATCCTTATATAGGAACTCCAAAGGGAAATGTGGTCCATTTGAAAGCCTATAGACTCCCAGAACTCCAAAATAAATTGTTGAGGAAGTGAAAAACATGCTTACGGCAAACATTATCGAGCCCTCATCAAGCCCATGGTCCTCCCCTATTGTGTTGGTAACTAAACCTGATCATTCTAGAAGGTTTTACGTAGGACTGAAGTCAGATTAACGCCATCTCTGCCTTCGATGACTAGCCTATGCCACGCATCAATGAGTTAATAGATAAACTCGGAAGTGCCACATTCCTATCCACCCTAACCTTAACCAAGGGATATTGGCAGGTCCCTGTATAGGAACCCAATAAGCAAAAGACCACTTTCTCGACACCCGTGGGACTATTCCAGTTCAAAGTCCTCCCTTTTGGCTTGCATGGGGCCCCAGCCACTTTCTAACAGCTGCACCTCAATAGGTTCATTGGACTGATGAGGACGATACATGTTACAACAACTTAAAACAAACCTTGTATCAGAAGAACAAGTTACTTTCTTACCTGGTAACGTTCTTTCGATGGGATGGTCCGACGACGTATTCCATATCTATGACATGTAATCACCACAGCTGTGCTGCTTCGGAAACTTTTTCGGCGTCTGCGTCCTGCGTCGATGACGTCGATGCGCCGCCGTCGAGGACCTCCTCCGACGTCCGACGTCATCCGATGTGATAAGTAGGACGCACGACGCCAGTAGCCTCAGTTGTAGTTTTTTCCCCCAGAACGTGTGACATTAGTCAACTGCCAGTCCGACACAAAGCCTTGCGGAACGTAAGCTGCAATCGCAACAGAAATTCTGCAGCGGGGAAGGCAGGGTGGGAGCGATATGGAATACGTCGTCGGACCATCCCATCGAAAGAACGTTACCAGGTAAGAAAGTAACTTGTTCTTCGAGGGGATTGGGTCCTCCGACGTATTCCATATCTATGACAGACTCCCAAAGCAGTACCAAATCAAGGAGGAGGGAAAGAATTTAGAAACAAAATTTAGAATAGCCAATCAAATAGCAGAGCAAAGGACCGCCTTGCCAAAGGCCAGCTCCTGCCCTCTGATGGAATCGAGGGAATAATGCCGTACAAATGTATGTACTGAAGCCCAGGTGGCAGCATCACAGATGTTGCGAATAGGAACACCCCTCTGCAGGGCAGTAGATGCAGCCACGCCCCTGGTAGAATGGGCCCGCAAGCCAGCCGGTGGGTCCTTACCCGCCAAGCGGTAACACTCCGAGATGGCCAAAATAATCCAGCGTGACAAAGTCTGTTTCGTCACAGCTTGCCCCAAGCGCTTACCAGCGTAACCAATAAAGAGTTGATCGTCCACTCTGACCCGGGACATGCGAGAAACATAAAAGCTCAAAGCTCTCCTAGGATCAAGCCTATGGAGCCTCTCCTCTTCCTTACCAGGATGCGGAGGAGGATAGAAAGCCGGAAGAACAATCTTCTGGGCCAAATGAAATTCCGTCACTACCTTTGGAAGAAAAGAAGGACGAACTCGAAGGACAACCCTGTCCTTGTGAAATACAGTGAAGGGTGGCTTAACAGAAAGTGCCTGTAACTCACTCACTCTGCGAGCGGAAGTAACCGCAACTAGAAACGCAGTTTTCAAAGTCAACAGTCTCAAAGGGCAAGAATGTAAAGGCTCAAACGGAGCACCCATAAGAAACCTAAGAACAAGGTTTAAATCCCAACCGGGCACCAGGAAAGGCGACGGAGGGAACACATTAGTGAGCCCTTTCAGAAACTGTGAAATTAAAGGGATTTTAAAGTAAGAACATTCTTCAGATGAGCGCTTAAAGATGGACAGCGCCGCCAGGTAACCTTTAATGGTACCCACTTGCAAGCCCCTGTGGGCCAAAGAAAGCAAAAAGGACAGAACCATGGGGATGTCACATGCAAAAGGATCCACATTCTGAACTCTGCACCAGTCGCAGAACTTACGCCAACGGCAACGGTACAGAGCTTAGTTGCGGGCCTTCGGGCCGAAAGCAACACCTCCATCACGTCTTCAGGGAGGTCCCAATCCATATACCTCAACCTTTCAGAAGCCAAGCGTGAAGGTTGAGGGATCCGACCTCTGGATGGAGAACCTGACCCCCCTCCCGTGAGAGCAGATCGTCTCGGTAGGGAAGACGACGTGGAGGGCAGATGGACAAGTCGAGAAGGTCCGGGTACCACGTCCTCCGAGCCCACGCCGGAGCAATGAGGATCATCCGGGAACCGAACTTCCGCAACCTCCGCAGCACTTGCGGGATGACGGGGACTGGAGGAAACGCGTACAGCAGCGGGAATGACCACTCCACCACAAACGCGTCGCCTAAGGCTCCTTTCGGAGGAAATTCCCGCGAGCAAAACCTCTCGCACTTCCGGTTGACACTGGAGGCGAAGAGATCCACTTGAGGGGTCCCCCAAAGGGCGAAGATCTCCAGGAGAATCTCCTGAGCCAACTCCCACTCGTGAGAGATCGCGCTCTGCCTGCTCAGAGCGTCCGCCGTCACGTTTTCGTCTCCGGCCAGATGAACTGCCGAGATCGAAACTTCCTGCCGGATGGCCCAGAACTCGAGCTGCATCGCCTCCCTGCACAGAGGAAGTGACCCTGCCCCCCCCTTTTTGTTGAGGTAGTGCATGGCCACAGTGTTGTCCGTCATGATCAGGACAGCCTTTCCTCGCACAGTCGGCAGAAAAGCCTTCAGGGCTAGCCTGACGGCCCTCAGCTCCAACAGATTGATATGGAGTCTGGACTCCGACGGAGACCAACGACCGCTGACTGTCAGCCCGTTGGCATGAGCTCCCCATCCCGTGAGGGATGCATCCGTCACGATCGTCACCTCCGGCCAGGGTAGCCAAAACGGAGCCCCCTTCATCAAGTTGCCTTCGACAGCCCACCACAGAAGGTCCCGGGCGACCGAGGGCGGCACCTGAACCGGGTCCGACATCCTGCCGGAGGACTGCGACCATTGCGTCTTGAGTGCCCACTGCAAAGATCTCATCCGCAGGCGAGCCTCTGGCACCAGAAGAATGCAGGATGCCATGAGGCCGAGCAACCTCAAGAACTCGAACGCCGGGAGCGTCTGGGCATGCTGAAACTTGTGCACCATCTGCTGAATGTGAAGAGCCCTCACCTGGGGAGGAAAACACTGCCCCAGGGAAGTGTCGAGCACTGCTCCGATGTACTGGAGCCTCTGTGTTGGCGTCAAATGGGACTTCTTTAAATTGAGGGAGAAGCCCAGCCTGTGAAGGGAGTGGCAGGCGACGGACAGATGATCCAGGACTTGCTCGGGAGAGCTCCCCCTGATCAACCAATCGTCCAGGTAGGGGTAGACGTGAATCCCCCCTTGCCTGAGATGCGCTGCCACCACCACCATGAGCTTGGTGAAAACCCTCGGGGCGGAGGTCAAACCGAACGGCAGGACCCGAAACTGAAAGTGTGAGTCGCCAACCGCGAACCTCAGGTACTTCTTGTGCTTGGGATGGATCGGCACATGGAAGTAAGCATCCTTGAGGTCGAGTGACACCAACCAGTCCTGAAGCTGAAGGGCCTGGAGGACTTGAGAGAGAGTAACCATCTTGAACTTGTCCTTCCTGAGGAGTTTGTTCAAACCGCGCAAGTCCATGATGGGTCTCAAACCCCCGTCTTTCTTCGAAATCAAAAAATAAGGGGAATACCATCCCTTGTTCCTCTCCGCTACAGGCACCAGTTCTATGGCGCCTTTCTCCAGCAGGGCTTGAATTTCCTGCGCAAGGAGCGGATCCGGACTCTTCAAAGAGAGGTTCCCCGGTGGATTGTCGCGAGGCCTGTGCCGAAAGGGAAGACAGTAGCCGTGGGAAATGATCTCCAGAACCCACACATCTGAAGTAATGGCACGCCACTCTACAAGATGCTGCGCCAGCCTTCCCCCAACCGGCGAACCATGGTACATGGCCTCATGACTGAGTAGGAGCGGCTGCGGCGTTACCTGAGGGCAAAGAGGCAACTGCCCGAGCGGCCTTGGCACCACGGGTACCTTGTCGTCCACCTCTGGTACCCCTGCGTTGGCCCCTTTGACTGCCAGCTCCTCTCGCTCTACCAAAGGACGAGTAATAGCGAAAGGAGCCACCCCTCCACTGCTGTCCCCTAGGACGAAAAAGCGGAGGTTGGCGAACTGCAGCGCCCAACGACTTCGCTGCAGCTTTTGAGGTCTGCAACCTCTCAAGGCTCTCGTCAGCCTTGCTGCCAAAAAGATGTTCACCATCAAAGGGCATGTTGAGGAGCCGGGACTGCACATCAGGAGCAAACCCCGACTTCCGCAACCACGCAAACCTGCGTATCACGGTGCTCGCCGCCATGGACCTACTGACGCATTCAGCCAAGTCCAAACCCGACTGAACGGACTCACACATGGCATCCTTACCATCCTGGACCATAGCAAGGAAACCATCCCGTTCGACCCCTTCGGGAATATGTTCAGCCGCTAACGCAACACAGTTCCACAGAGTGTGCGTGAAACGCGACAAGGCACAAACGGAGTTGGCCGCCTGAAGCGCCATACCACCAGAAGAAAACACCTTCTTCGCCCAGCCATCAAAACGTTTGTCGTCCCTATCAGGAGGGATGGTAGGGTACGACGCCTGCTTTGCCGGGGCCGTGGCCGCCTGCACCACCAAACTTTCCGGAGTGGGGTGCCTGGTCAAGTAGCAGGGGTCGCCACTGGCTGGACGGTATTTTCGCGACAAGGATCTGCCCACTGCCGGGAGACTCTCCGGAGCAGTCCAAGCCGCCGCCACCCTACGCTGTAAAGCCATATGGAACGGCAGTACCGGGTCAGTTGGGGGACCAACATCAAGGATGTCCGTCAGATCATCCTGCACAAACTCACCTGGGGGAGCAGACCATCCCAGATACTCAGACACCCTAGCCATAAGGCGCCGGTATGAGGAATCGGCATGGGAGCCAGGCTCAGGCCGACCAAATTCCACCTCCGGAGAGGTGTCCAGTCCACTGGCATCATGCAGCGACTGCCTCAAATCGTCAAATTGACTATGGCCCGAGACAATGTCATCCGGCACCTGACTAGGAACCAGGCCATCCGAATCCTCATCCGCCTCCGAAATATAATCCAAGTGGTGGAAAGGCACCCGAGAGTGCCTGCTCTTAACCAGAGCCTTCCTAGGGGGAACACCCGAGACACGGGGCACCTCCGACACGAAAGGCGTCGATGGCGTCGAGCGAATCGGCGCCGACGTCGAGAAAACCGGCAACGGCGCCGAGAGGATCGGCGTCGACGTCGAGGAAATCGGCGTCGACGTCAGATGCAGCGCCTCCAGTATCGGCGGCGTCGACACAGCCCTCGAAGCCGGAGCTCCGAGCGTGTCCCTCGACGACCTGACCGTCGACGGCCTCGACGACTTCCTCGGAGCCGGAGCCTCGAGAAAGCCTGTCGACGCTCTCGACGCCTCAGACGTCGATGTCTTCCTCGAAGACATCACAGGTGCACACGGTCTCGATCGCGTCGAGGACCGGGACCTGGAACGGGTACGGCGAGAACGAGCCCCCTTGTCCGAACGGGACCTCTCCCGTGACTCGCGCCGACCACTCTTGCGAGCGGTGGCTCTCGACCTCTCACGGCCGACCCCACTCGGGGGCGCGGACGGTTGAGTACCCTGCGACTCAAGAATCGCCAACATCTTCTTCCCGAAGGAAGCCCATTCCTCCGGCGTCGCACGGCTGGTGGGGTAACCGACGTGCCGGGCAGAGTCCTCTGAAGAGGACCTGGAAGGCGACCGGTGTCGGCGCTTCCGAGAATGCCTCGAAGAGGCCGAGGAGTGGCGAGACCGACTCCTAGAAGAAGACCGACGAGACTTCCGACGATGACGCGGAGAGTCACCCCTCGAATCATCCGTCGAAAGCCCCGCCGACTTCGACTTCCGGGGCTTGGACACCCGACCTACCGACAATTTCTTCTTACGTTCGCGTAAGGCCTTGGACGTGAGCGACAGGCAGTCGACACAGTCATCCGTGTCGTGGGCCTCCCCGAGGCACCAGAGGCAGGCATCGTGCGAGTCAGTCACCGACATCTTGGACCCACACTCCCCGCACTTCTTGAAGCCCGGACGCGGGGTTGAAGACGAAGTGGAAGACATCGTCGAAGGAACAATTCACAAACGAACAGGTTCGAAGAACCGGAAAGAACAGAACTCTAATGAGTCGAGGCTAGAACCGAGAAACACGAAGCAACACGTTCGCGGAAAAAACGGAACTGAGGCTACTGGCGTTGTGCGTCCTACTTATCACATCGGATGACGTCGGACGTCGGAGGAGGTCCTCGACGGCGGCGCATCGACGTCATCGACGCAGGACGCAGACGCCGAAAAAGTTTCCGAAGCAGCACAGCTGTGGTGATTACATGTCATAGATATGGAATACGTCGGAGGACCCAATCCCCTCGAACTCAATCTTAAAGGTAGTAGATTTTCAGAAGGAATTTGTTTTACAAACTGATGCCTCTCTCACAGGGTTAGGAGAAGTTTTATCGCAAATTAGTGACTGATTAGAACACCCTATCCTATGCAGTAGTCGAAAACTCTTCCAACGTGAGAACTACTCTGTGTTGGCATTAGTGGCCCATGCCATCAAATGGGCAACCACCCATCTAAGATACTATCTTCTAGGAAGGAAGTTCACACTGGTCACAGACCACTCACCTTTAGTATGGATAAGTCAACGAAAGGACTCTAACCCTCGAGTCATGCAATGATTCTTAGACCTGCAACCCTACTGTTTCACTGTGGAACACCGAAAAGGTAAAGACCAGGGGAATGTCGATTTGCTTTCCCGTTTTCCATGTAAAACAGATGCGGCTACATCGCATAGGGGAAGGGAAGGAAACTGCTCAACTATCCTGACATTATTTCTTGAACACTTTTCTTTTGTGCATACATTATTGTCCCACACCATTTTGTATTTAGAAGAAAGATTGGCAATAGGTTTATTAGTATAGGCCCTTTTATTTTGACAGAGACTTGACTAGGACTGGGTTATTATTATTTGATGTTCGTTGCTTGCTCCCAGTCTTAAATTTAGGTTTAGATAGGCGTTTAACCAACACATTGAAGTTCAATAAGCACCCTTTAACTGTGATCACTTGTGTCTGTCTTCACTGTTTGACACCATGCCTTCCTTATAACACACACCGCTAGAACCAACAAGGGAAAGCCACCAACCTGCCAAGTGCCTGTCGAATAGATTGCCACATAATATCCAACAACACAGGACGATCAGAGATGAGAAGCACAGAAGTCCAAAACAAGGAGGTAAGAAAAAAAACTCATTTTCCACACACACTTCAACGCACACAGCCACAGCTCTGCACAGCAATCCGCAAAGACTTCACCACACTACAACATCATACAAAAAACACACAGCCATGCACAAAAGCACATGGGAATTGGACAGACCGATAAAATGCATGTAAGCTCGGCGAACGGTGCAAACCGAACTGAAGCTGCCAACAGAACATCGCAACTCTCACTTTACCTTTTCCCGCAATATCCTCCTAACAACCTACCACACACCCCTTTACACCCTCCTTTTCAGATCTACCAGAGCGCCAGGGGACCACTCCGGTGAGGATAGTGCACAGTACAAATACCCTTTAACATTAACATCCTATTCATCATGGAAACGTGGTTCAGATTACAAACTGATCGCACACAGGCTTCCCCCCTTTGCCCCACAGCACTACTCCCTAATCGTACAAAATAGGTCCAGCAGAGCAGGAAGACTAGCCATCCTCTACAACCAACTCCACTCAGTCTACGCCGTAACTCTGATTGCAAATCATTACTAGCAAAGATCCGCCACAGCCACAGCTTCCTACTCCTATCTACCTATCCTACCTCCAGGCTATAAGGAACTTTGATGACTCCCTCAGAGGCTCCCTTATCAAACACCCTAATTCCTGCATACATCACTCACTAAATTAGGAGACTGACATCTGGTTTGACATCCCCACCAACCCTATGACCAGTTTTCTCACTGACAACTTGGAAGCTCTCAGCTTGACAAAGCCAATTTCCCTCCCGACTCACACTGCAGGGCACCCCCTCGACACCTTTTTTTTTTTAAAAAATAATTTTTATTGGTTTATTGAAACAAAAACGATACAAACCAAACATGCAGTACAAATATCAACAGCTCAATTATTCCTGACAATTTCAGTCACTGCTCCCTTATCCCACCCTCCCTTGCGAGCCCATTTGTTCCACGCTCTCTGTATCTGCCACGCGTGGTTGGGTCTCACTTTCAGTGGATTCTGTCAGGTCCTGTAGAGTGCCAAACAATTCTGCTATTAATGATTTCCATGCCATCAGGGTTCCCGCCTCCTCCTCTCCCCCTACAGCGCTCGCCTCTTGCCATACCATGGTTTCTGCCTCCGCCCATTTTTGCAACTCCTTCCACCACACCTCCACCCGTGGCCTGTGACATGTCTTCCATCCCATGGCGATCCTTCTTTTTGCAAGCACATATGCTAGATCTTTCAATTTACTAACATGTTTAAGTTTCTGCGATCTAGGGAACCCCCCCCAGCAAGCATGCCCAAGCCGTATCAATAACCATTGTGACACCCTTTTCCGCTAGTTTCTGTGCTATTTCACCCCAGAAGCGCTCAATTACCAGGCATGGCCAAAACATGTGTACCATGCCAGCAATTTCTTCATCGCATTTGGGACATGCTTGTCTCCCAGCGTTTTCAAATCTAGATATTCTCTGGGGTGTCATATATGCCCTGTGCGTGATATATAGTTGTATCTGTTTTAGCCTCGCATTTCTTGACACTTTCTTGTGGTACCCCAGGGCACGTTTGCACATCCCGTCCTCTATCGAGGTTCCTACTTCTGCTTCCCAGTCTAGTCTTGGTTGTGTTAGTTCTTTCCCAACTTTGGACATCATCTCATACAGTCGAGAGATCTCGTGCCCCCCCTGCGTTATATCATATATAGCATCTGGTTCTTCTTCCAGTACAGTTTCGGGCCATGTTCTTCTGATTCTCTGCACCATTCTGTGGTACGTGAAATACTGGCCCGTGTGCAACCCCATTTCCTCCCCCAACAGTTCGAAATCTATGAAAGACCCCTCTCGCCAGATATCTCCCATCGTCACTAGCCCCACCGACTCCTAGTGGTTCCTGATTATCATCCTCAGCTGCCCATCTTCCCCTGCCAGTGCAACTAGTGGTACCTGCGGGGAGCATGGGAATGGGTTTTCCATCATCTGACATGCCCGGCGCCAGATCTTCAAACCCAGCATCATCATTTTAGGGCGCTCTTCCATTTCTGACTTGGGCAGCCAGATCATCTCTTTCAAGTAAAACAGGGCACAATCCTGTCCAAACAACCTAGATTCGGGGGTCTGTTCATCTGAGAGCCATTTGGCAATATATTGCAGCTGCCTCGCTATATAATAAACCTCATAATTAGGCAGTTTTATCCCCCCTCCTTTATAGAAGTTCTGCAGCTTCCATAGTGCCACCCTATTTCGAGTGCCATGCCACAGGAAATCCCGACACATGCTGTTCAGTTTGGTGAAGAACTTCTTGGGTATCAGGTATGGAATATTCCCAAAATAGTGTAGGAGACTAGGTAGGACCACCATCTTAAGCATTGCCCCCCCCGTCCCATCATTGCTAGGGGTAACTTCACCCAGAATTGCATACACTTCTCAATTCTCTCAATGGATAACTCGGTATTGTTTTGTGCTCCTCTTCCACTGTGTGGTACACATCTATCCCGAAAGTACCAACCGCCCATGGTGTTTTTAACACTGGCAACCGTCCCACAGGGATTCCCCTATAACTGTCCAGTGGGAAAATACTGGATTTTTGAGGATTCACTGCTATACCCGACAACCCCGCATATCTGTGCATCACTTCCAGGATGTATTGGAGATTTTCCTCCGGGTGCCTCAAGTACAGCAGCAGGTCATCTGCATATAAGGAGATTAGGTGTCGTTCCCCTCCTATCTCGATACCAATGGTATCGTATTGTTGTCTAAAGTATATTGCTAGGGGTTCTAGGGCTAGTATGTAGAGCATTGGGGACCATGGGCACCCTTGTCTGGTGCCTCTAGTGAGTTGCCATCTTTTGGATATTACTGATCCTGTTTCGACCCTGGCCAGCGGTTCACTATATAGCATCTTCGCCCACCTGATGTATCCAGGCCCCATACCAGGGGTCGCCAGCAACCATGGCCACTTGACCAAATCGAAAGCCTTTATCGCATCCAGGGACACAATTGCCATTTCGCCTTTGTTCTTACTTCCCCATTCAACAACCCGTTCGAGCCGTCTGTGTGATTATGAGTTATATTTCTATTCGGGACATAGCCCATTTGGTCGGGGTGTATTAGCTTGCTAATAACTCTCTGCAGTCTGTTTGCCAAGACAGCCGTTAGTATCTTGCTGTCTTGGTTCAACATCGAAAGGGGTCTGTAGGAGCCAAAGCTATGTCCAGGCTTGCTGGGTTTGGGGAGCGGTATTATGATCGCCTCTCTAAGTGACTCCGGCAGCCGACCCACCTCAAACGCTTCATTTAACATTTCTAACATTGGGGGCAGCATTTCCTCCCTATATACTTTATAAAATTCAATTGGGAGCCCGTCCACCCCTGGAGTCTTTCTAGTAGGCAGCTGCCTCACCACTTCTCCCAACTCCTCCAGAGTAATCGGTGCATCTAGCTCCTCTCTTTCCTCAGCACTTATCTTGGGCAGTCCTATGTCCTCCAGAGTTTCCGTTATCTCCCCATGACTACTCCCCTCCTTATCTTCATATAGTAACCTATAATAATCAGCAAGCTCCTGATTAACTCCCTCTTGGGTGTCCGCTACACTACCATCTTCTCTCGTTATCGTTCTAATCGGGGGTCTAGGTGTTTCGCTCTTATACAACCATGCCAGAAGCCTTCCTGTTTTATCTCCTCCCGCTGCTGCCTCTCTATATATTTTTTATAGTTGAGGTTTCACAATCTTTCCCATTGCTCCGCACATTTCTGCTGCAGCGTAAGTATCAACTCCCCGTCACTCTCCGTGTCGCCTCCCCCTTCAATGCCTTTTCTAGTTCCTGTTCTGTTTCCTGTAGGTCAGCCAAGATCCCACCCTGCAGGCCCTTTGATTTCGCTATGGATACACCTCGCACCACCTTGAAGGCCTCCCATAATGTGCTCGCCGAGTCCACACTACCCGTATTTGTCTCAAAATAGTTTATAATCTCCTCCCTTAGGTCTTCTCTAAAACAGGGGTCCTTGAGTGCCTCTGCCCGGAGCTGCCATGTCGGGATCCTTGCCCTCGGGGGGCAGTATTGCTACCCGAGAACAAGGGGCGAGTGGTCCGAAAGGACCCTCGCTTTATATTCTGCCTGAGTAATCTCAGTAAGTACCTCCGACGTGGCAAAGACATAGTTCAGTCTAGTATGTAGCCGCTGCGGGGCAGAATAGTGTGAGTATTGCCTTTCTTGGGGGTGTCTCGTTCTCCAAAGTTGTCTATTAGTGTCTGCAACGCTTTAGCCACTGGGGCGGGTCCATCAATCCTCCCGTCTAATATATCTACTCTGGGGTTTAGTACACAGTTAAAATCCCCACCCCAAATCACTGCGCTCCCCATACACATGCTAAGGTTAGTACACAGAGTTCTGAAATATGCTGCCGTATTCTGATTGGGGGCATACGTATTTACAATATTTATCTCCCTATTCTCCACCAATCCCCTCAGTATGACCATCCTTCCATCTGTTTCCACCTTTTACTGCAACAGTTGAAACGGGACATGCAGCGCCACCCAAGTAAGCACTCCTCTAGCATATGCAGAATATGTCGAGCCCGCCACCACCCCTTTCCATTTCATCTCAACCATCTCCATCTTTTCCCGCGTCCGGTGAGTCTCCTGCATGTCTATCTTCTGTCTGCGCAGGTACAGCATAACCTTGTTCCTCTTTAGATAACTATTAAGTCCCCTGACATTCCACATAATTATTTTAAGGTCCCCATGGCTCATTAGAGTTCCCTTTCCTCTCCCACTAGTGCGGACCAGATACCACTTCCATCTCCGTCTATATAGGCTTGTTCTCCCCTTCGAACTTGCCCTAGCTACAAACACCTCAAACACCCTTAACACAACAAACTCCCCAACCTCCCAACCTCCCAACCTCCCAGTCCCATCCCAACAACACCCTCCCCAACTGTTGCCCAGCTCCATCCCTGGATCTCAGGCACCCCCGCATCCAGCCCTTTCTGGCAATAGCCCATACTCGCGGCTCAGCAGGGTCAAGCAGCCCTAGAGGCTGTCTTACTACTAATTCTTGGGGGGTAGACTGCCTCCATTCTACTGCTCCTATTTATTATCGCTAGTATTTCCCAGTCAATTCTGTACTTATTATCTATATTCCAGTCCAACAGTGACATAATGCAGTTTGGATATTGAGACATAACATAATGGGCTCACCTCTCCTCCGCACCCCAATGATTTTACTGCATCCCTCTCACTTGTCGCTCTTCCCACGGTCTTGTTCATCCTCTCGATCTGGACTGCCCTGCTCGTCCAGCCATGCCGTCGCATCCTCCGGGGTTTCAAAAAAGAACACTTTACTTTTATGGAAGACTTTTAGCCTTGCAGGGTACAACAACATGCATCTGAACCCAGCCACGCGCAGTCTCCTCTTGACTGCCACATAGCTGTATCTCTGCCTTTGCACTAACATTGTGTAGTCAGGTTATGTCGTAATATTAGTGGATGCCCTTTCAATCGTTCCACCTTTACGAAAAGATAACAGGATTTTTTTCTCTTTCTTTGTAGTTTACTATTTTCGCAATTATCGCCCGAGGAGGGGCCCCGGGTCGTGGCTTTCTCGTCAGGGCCCGATGTGCTCGCTCGACAGTTAACCCTTGTGACAACTTGTCCGCTCCTACTTCTTACAGGATCATATTCTCCACATAGTCCGTGGGGTCCTGGCCCTCCTCCCCCTCTGGCAAGCCGACCTCTCGGATGTTGTTACTTCTACCTCTCCCCTCCGCTTCCTCTGCTCGATTCTCCAGGTTAGCCACTTGCTGCTTCAATATGTGGACCTCCTTAGCATTGTTCGTACTAGTTTCTGTATTAGTTTTCACCGCAATCTCCAGTCTGCTTGTTCTTTCCGCCAGTGCCCTGACATCTTGTCGCAGCAGGGTAACTTCAATTCCCACTGCATCAATCTTGTTCTCTAAGGCTGTTCGTAGGTTCGTGCTGTCCCCCATGTGTTCCTCAGGTCAGTTATCGCCGCGAGGACCTGATGATTTTCTCCCCCTGGAGTGTCACCCGCGGGGTCTGCTGCTGGGCCCGACAGCAGGAGTTTGTGGCGTCTTAGCAAAGGCATCCATTGTGGGTTGTTTGCTTTTAGCCCTGAGTCCTTTAACCGACATAGTGCGGTCCTGTCTGCATGTTCAGTTCCAGGCCCCTTTGTATCGCTCCTAGTCTGTCTTCTGCAGCTCTGCAGTGACACCCGGGCAATCTGGGCCCAGGCACGTATCCTTCAAAAAGCTGCAGTATGCAGCAGCATGCGCTGCACTTAGATTTCAGGTGGGTTGTGCTCTCCCACGTATCTTCGTTGACATTAGCAGGTGCTGCTCATCCAGGTCATCTAAGTCGTTGCCACCCGCACCTTTGCCCAGGCCGACTTCCAGACCACCCCAGTCCGCATTTATTATTTCCCACACGCACCAATTTCTGCAGAGCCTCCACTCCCGGCTCTGTGCACTCCGCCCTGCCCCACATTAGCAGTGCTGAGTCATTCCGGGCGCAATACTGGGGTCTGGGTGCCTTCTTTAAAGTCCTCGCAATGTGCAGGGTCTCCCCATCTTACATCGCTTGGCGCTGTGCTGCCAGCCCACAGGGGAGCGGCACAGCACTAATCAGCCCAAGTGAGCGCCGCGCGGCTCCCAGCGTGTATCGCGCTGCTTATTGCTTAGGCCCCCTTTCTTTGTCCCGTTATCTGCTGACTGGGCTCATGTCCCGCAGGAATCGTCCTATCCGGTGCCCAGGTAGTGCTTTTCAGTGCCCTGAACCCGGCTTACGGTCACGGTCCGCGGGTCCTTACCTCCTCATGGCTCTGCCACACACAGTACTTATTGGCGCAGTATTGGGGTCTGGGTGCCTTCTTGAGGTCTCGCAATGTGCAGGGTCTCCCATCTTACATTGCCTAGCATTGTGCTGCCAGCCCACGGGGGAGTGGCACATAGCGAATCAGCTCAAGTCAGCACAACGCAGCTCACCGCATGTACTGCACTGCTCATTAGTTAAGCCTCTTATCCGTGCCTCGTTGGCTGCTGGCCGAGCGCGCATCCAGCAGGCAACGTATTTTCGGGTGCCCGAATTATGCTCTGCAGTTTCCTTGACCCAGCCTGCAGTCCGCGAGCTTTCACTCCTGCCCTGCATCTGCAAATAATTGTCACCGGCGGCCGCGCACACTATTCATGCGCGCGCAGCGCCGGCATCACTGCTGGATGCGACTCGGCAGCTCCTCCCGGCAGCTCCTCACCAACACAGAGGGCCGGGTCCGCAGCTGCGTCTTCGCCTCGGCAATCAGCGGCCGCGCGCTCCTCCCGCAGCGCCTCTCCGTGCCTCGGTCTGCACCTTCCTCAGTGTTCCGCTGCTTTCACTTGTCAGCGCAGCTCCAACCCAGCCTCCGCCCGTCTTCTCTGCCCTCTATCACCACTCCAGCTGCCCGTTCTGCAGACTTGCCAGCTGGTCTCGCGGGTCCCTTTGTTCTGTCGCGGCCGCCATTTTATCCTCATACGGCCGCATTCAGGCCGTGATACAATGTATCAGATCTCCCGCATTTCTTGTCATTTTCGCTCGCGGGTAGACACATCTTCTTCCCGTCACCTTCAGACACCCATTTTGTTATTTCTGTGTAAGAGTTTGTTGGCTGGTAGCATACGCTACAGAAGATCAATTGCCGGATCTCAGAGCACAATGGAGTCACAGCCTACTCCATGGCTGCCAGGCCACGCCCCCCACACCCTCGACCCTTTATTCAGCACATCAACCTAATCTCCATCCTCCCTCCTCCTCTGCTAATCTGGATGGATCACTTCACTATATTCCTCTCCCTCATGCATCCTTCCCTCATGTTAGGGAGAATTCTCAAAAATGTGCCAATTCCCTTCACCTTAGAGACCCCCAGCAACTTTGGTGGATTTTGAGGACTTGATTTTTTTACCTGGAGAGTGTGACACCCTTTTTCCCACTCGCTCATGTGTTTTGAAATGTGTT
This sequence comes from Ambystoma mexicanum, assembly GCF_040938575.1. Lineage (NCBI taxonomy): Eukaryota > Metazoa > Chordata > Amphibia > Caudata > Ambystomatidae > Ambystoma > Ambystoma mexicanum. Next base: position 1,722,484,345 of record NC_090929.1, on the reverse strand, counting down.
TTACTCGGTTATGGAGTTTTAGACAACTCCATAGGCATCATCTTTTCATGTGTGTCACAGAGCACCCTCAGTCAGTGGCACGGGGAAACGTTTTCAGGCTTTCCCAAGGTTTAAACACCTTCTGTGGGATAAACTACTGTTAACCCAGAGTAAGTAAAGTGTAATTGACTTTACTAGTCTTTTTAAATTCCTAGACCGAGGACATCCTATCTTACAATAAAGTACTGGAGAGTTTACCTAGTATCCCTGGTGTCTAAATACTCCTGTAGCAGTCAAATGCTACCCTTTCCTCTCGAAATGGCTGGTGGCGGTGGTTTTACAATGAACTACCATGATTTTTCCCAACTGCGAACACCGGTAGCGTTAAACCGCGGGAGGCATGTTTTTTCAAGATGGCGTCTGAGCCCCCTCTGTTAAAACAGTTCCCGGTCTTCTTTTTGAGCCGTTTCTTTGTGGGAAGGTCCTTCTAGAGTTTTGCTCTGCGCGCCAAACCAGGTTTGGTTCCATTGTTCATTCGTCTTTGGCAGGCTTCAGAACTGAAGACCTCCTTTGGCGCCCGAGTGTCTGGGGTGGGCAGAAAGTGAGTGAAGTGACCGAAACTCCCTGTGCTTAGTCTCCTAGGAGACCCAAATGCACTCTGGCGTGATTGGCTGGCTGACTGTCACCGGCAAGGACATACTGCTGGGTGAGTGGCAGCTAGGCTGGAATGAATGGGAGGAAACTGGATAAAAAGGTGAGTCTCTTGGCTTGGAAGGCAGAATCGACCACTGGAAACAAAAGAACCGAAGAAGAACTTAAAGAGGACGCCTGCTGCAACTCCTGGACCGTTGGTTTGCCTGGTGAAGCCCTGCTGCTATGCTGAAACACCAAATTCATATCGACAGAGAAGCCCCTGCACGGATGACTTCTACCCTTGAGTTGGTGGGACTAATGAACTCCAAAGTAAGCCACCTGGACATCCTTTTTGGAGCTGGTCGACTCTGCCTTCCAAGCCAAAAGCCTTGCCTTTTATTCAGTCCTCTCCCATTCATTCCGGCATAGCTGTCAGTCAGCCAGACAATCACCACAGAGTGCATTTGTATCTCCTAGGAGACTAAGCACAGGGAGTTTCGGGCACCTCCCTCACTTCCTGGCCACCCCAGACACCCTGGAACTAGAGGCGGGCTTCACTCGTGAACAGAGTAAATCTCAAGAAGGACCTTTCCACAAAGAAAAAGGTGAAAAAAGACGACCAGGGCCATTTTGACAAACAAAATACTTTACTGCAGCTGCAAACGCAACACACAGTAAATGCACACCACGGTAGTTAAAACAAAACCACTGCCACCAGCCATTCAGTGAGAAAAGGGTAACAAAAGGGGATACTAGGTAACCCGTCCAGCACCCTATGGTAAGATAGTGTGTGCTGGGTCTAGAAAGTTACAAATGTAAGTAAAGTCAATTTTACTTTACTGCTCTGGGAATCAGTAGTTTATCCCAGAGAAGGTAATTAAACCTTTGGGAAATCTGAAAGACTTCCCTGTGTGTCACATAGCACCTTCAGTGCAGTGGCAATGTAAAAGGTGATGCCTATGGAGTTTGTCAGGTTCAATACCAAAAGAAACACAAACCTCAGAAATCACATTAAAATACATGAGAGTGGGAATAAAGGGGTCTCACTCTCTCCAGGTTAAAAAATCAAGTCCTCAAAATCCAGAAAAGTTGCTTGGGGTCCCTAAGGTGGAGGGAATTAGCACATTTCTGAGAATTCTCCCTAACAGTGACCAGGGAAAGGGAAACCACATGGCCACTGCGAGCGGGCCAGTTTACTGCACAGAAACTGGTGATCCACCGCGCTGTTGGCTAAAAGTTGCTATGTGCCTGCTTGATCACACTTTCTTCCTCTTGGCATTGTGTAGGGGCGCCTCCCAGACTTGGCATCGCTCTCTCTTAGTCAATTGCTGTGGCGCTCCTGCCTGTGGGCAGTGGAGGGTGGATCAGGAAACCACGATTGCCGGTGGCAGAGGAGACGCCCAAACATTGCAGGGGGGACAGACTGCATGTGTTTTCTCCAGAGGGACTGCAGAACGGGCGCAACGGCCTAGTTGGCATCAGAGTTTGTGGCCGAGAGAGGGAGTTGCCGGACTGCTGCCTCGCTGGTCAGGGGATATTGCACCAGACAGGGCGCATTGCAGACTGCTGTGCCGGTGGTCCGGTATGCATCAAGGAGCGGGTGTGGTCCCCGGGTAAGAGGTCGCTGCACTATGCCTAAAGGGGCGGAGTCAAAGAACAGTGGGGCAATGGATAAGTTCACAAAGCCCACCCCTAAACACGTGGAAACAGTGAGCGAAGGGACAACTGGACAGGCAGAAAGAGTAATGTCATCGTCACCTATCGACCTACAGGGCGTCATGGCCATTATGCAGCAGGGATTCACTTCCATCAATGACAAGTTGGATGGCATCTCTATGAATGTAACCACAATCTGTGCGCGGCTGGAACATGGCACGCAACGTTTTACCGAAACTGAGACGCGGATAAGCACCGCGGAAGAGGACATAACGGCACTACAGGAGACGGTAACGTCCATAGCTAAGGATTTGGGCAGCGTCAAGTGGAAGTGCAAGGATTTGGAGGCTACATCGAGACGGAACAACGTCCGAATTATTGGAGTGCCGGAAGATGCCCTGAAGGGATCAATGGAAATGGCAGTTGAACAACTGCTTAAGGAACTATTGGGGGATCCCAGCTGGTCCCAGATGTTTGCGGTGGAACGAGCGCATAGGGCGCTGATGGCAAAGCCAAGACCGGGGGATACCCCAGGACAATAATCGCACGCCTAATGAACTATAGAGACAGAGTCCTGGCTCCGAGGGTTGCGCGAGAGAAACAAGAAATGAGGAAGTGTTCGAGTATAGTCTGCATTTTCACCAATTACACGCTGGCGGTACAACAAGAGAGATGTACTTTTGTTGGAGTGAAGGAGCTCCTCAGGGAAAGGGAAATACCTTATGACATGATTTGCCCTGCCAACAGCGACTACAATTCAACAACAAGACCCATTTCTTCACATTCCCTGAGGAAGCCGCATCATTTGTAGAGGCCAATATCCTGCTTCCGACAAGACAAACCCCGTGGGCGAAGTAACATCTAAAAGTATCAAAATGTCTCACTCATGGTTATGCAATATGGATGTCTAAATGGTACTGCTTGTCTAGTTCTTGTTACATTTTAAGATATGTGTCAAAGCAACATACTAATAGAGCGAGGATCTCCACGATTGCAGTCGCCCCCCAATGCGAGTGCATGTTACTGTTGGCCAGGGTAGTGACATGCGCAGTCGAAGTTCGGGGCACTATGAGGGAGGCAGTTGGGGGGGGGGGGGTGGGGGGGGGAGTTGGGACGTAATTAATAAAAAACTGTACAGGGTAAGCGTGGAATGTTAGTGAGGTGTGGCGGGACGGAGTGGAGCAGCCAACTGCATATGAAGGCCGATGGCAGGGAATGACCCAACTAAGGTAAAATTCCTTAGCTGGAATGTCCGGGGCTTGGGGATCCCGATAAAGATGCGGAATGTTATGTCGTATGTCAACAGGGTGGGGGATAAAACACCATTTTTGCAACAAACACACATGCTTCAACACCAGGGACGCAAGATGGCCCCGTGGTGCGGAGATCAAAGTTGCTATATAACTTACTCTTCAAGAGCACGTGGGCAGGGAGGTGGGTGGTGATTTTATAGCACCGGTCACTGCCATTCACCCACTTTGCAAAAGAGTGCAATGACTGTGGTAGGTTTGTATTTGTCCATGGGAAACTGGAGAGTGCTGAAGTTCTCTTGTTGAATATCTATGGACCCAATGTAGATGACCCTGCATTTTATGACACTATTTCAAAGGTGTGCTAGGTACCACCCTACAGCGCTAGTCATTTGCGGAGGTGACTAATACGATACAAGATGTACTGCTAGATCGCACGTCTACGGCAACCAGGTCTCTGACAAATGAGGCGCGTACTATACACACATATGTAGAGGACCTGGGGCTGAGGGATGTGTGGCGCGCACTAAACAGCACACAACGCACTTTCACGTTTTATTCATCGGTGCATGATATGCACTCACGCATTGACTTATGGTTGACATTGAACGGGCTGTTAAATTGGGTGGATGAGTGTCGCATATTGCCTAGAACTCTGTCTGACCACTCCCCGGTGATGGGGCTTGGTTCCACGGCTGAAGTGGAGCTTCAAAGCTGCGTCTTTGGAGGACCCAGTCTTTTGAGTGTGCATGGCAAAACATATAGACAGTTACTTTGACAATAATGAAGGGTCGGTTATCACACATGCAATTCTTTAGTAGGCATTTAAAGTTTACATTCGCGGCATTGCAATGTCGACCGAATTTGGGGTGCTTCGGGATATTAGGAAGGAGCTAAAGAGGTGAGGGGGCTCTGGCGTGGTTGCAAGTGGAGTCAGTCACCCATCGCCACAGATTAGCAAAGATATAAAAGGCACACTTAGCTAAATATTGGGATGCCGCAGATAGGGAACTGCGATATTTTGATAGGCCAGCAGTAGCGCACCACTACAGGGAACAGGAAAGGCATGGGAAACTACTGGCGCAGGCGGTGCGCACCGAGAAGGGCAGCGCCAACATCCCGAGCATAATCAGTTCGGATGGCATGGTGCCTAATAAAGTGGACGAGGTGAATGAAATATTTTATGACTTCTATAGAAATCTATACTCTCCCCAGAGTGACGCCACAACTGCCGAGCTAGATGAATATTTAGCTAAAATACCCACAACACCATTGTCGGCAGAGGCGCATAATGCGCTGGAAGAGCCGATAATGCTGTGCGAAATTAAGAAAGCGGTTAGAGACCTCCCAGGTGAGAAGGCCCCGGAGTCTGATGGGCTTGGGGCAGAGTTTAGTTTCATAAGGAATTCATAGATGTGTTAGCACCTAGACTGCTACAGGTGTGGTCAGAGGCATTGGACCTGGAGACCTTGCCTGAGTCGATGCGTGAGGCGGTCATTCTGCTGTTGAAACCGGGTAAACCTCCTGACGACTACGGGTTGTATCACCTGCTATCCCTAGTAAGCACTGATGCAAAAGTATTAGCAAATATTCTGGCGACTAGGCTTAACGCGCTAATGCCCTACACAGTGCATGAAGACCAGGCTGGGTTTGTATTGAGAAGATCAACGGCATCCAACATTCGCCAGATGTACAATGTAATGGCACAGATGCTTCGAGACATTGAGGGGGTGGCGGTGTATTTGGACATGGAGAAAGCATTTGACAAAGTGTACTGGCCATTTCTATTCAGGGTCTTGCACAATTACGAGTTTTGGACACATTTTATAAATTGGGTAAGGATCCTATACACGCAACCATATGCCAGAGTGAGCGTCAATGGGGTCCTCTCTCTGATAATCGTGCTGGCGGGAGGGACCAGGCAGGGATGCCCATTGTCCCCCCTGCTGTTTGCATTGGTCATAGAACCCTTGGCAGATTTCATGCGGGCACGGCATGCCTGTGCAGGCATCACTGGGCGAGTGTAACTCTATATGCAGACAATATACTAATGTGCGTAAGGGACCCTGGGAAATACCTACAGAGGATATTGATCGCGGTTGCGAGTTTGGGAAATATTCTGGCCTACACTTGAAAAGCAATAAATCGGAGGTCTTTCCGCTATCAGACAACACCATAGAGCCAGGGAACATGTTTGGGTTAAAATGGACATATTCATATATAAAATACCTGGGAGTTGAGATCGCCAGACCACCCGCACTTGTTAAGTCCCTAAACTATGACTCCTTGGGTCACCAAGATGTGTGCAAAATTGAAGAGGTGGAACCATCTCCCCATTTCGTTGATGTGACTGGGTTCGCTGATAAAAACAGTTGGAGACGCCTCACGTTGCCGTATGAAGTTGGGGGGCTGTTGGCGCCCGACTGAGCTGTACTACCTTGCTTCCCAGGCATACTACGTGGTGTATTGGGTTGAGGGAGGATCGCACATATCATACATTGAACTGGAAAGGCATGGGACAGTTCAATCGGCTTTGATGCACATTCTGGCTGGGGGAACACTAATCAGCTGGACCCAGTAACACAGGAGGCATGGACTAGAGCTATACCGATCTGGGGAGCGTCCTTCCTAGGCCCAGCAAAGGATAAACTACTGGCAATGCACTGGCGCAGGGGAAGAATATTGTCCTTGGGAGACTTATTTCATGAGGGGGAATTTGTGGCATGGGACCTGATCAAGGCACATGTGGGGAACACACCGCTTTAGAAACTCCAGTTTGGCCGGATCCGCTCAGCTCTGGCCTCGGTGTGGTCTAAACATCCAGGGGAACCGGTACCACGCCCGTGACTCAATTACATAACGGCCCTAGATGGCGGGGGGGGGGAGAAAGTCGGCCTCATCACTGTATAAACTAGCGCAGACGACCTGGGGAGTGCAAACCACTGATATTAGGAGTGATGGGACCTGGATGTCACATTCACGTATGTACACTGGCTACAGATATGTAGATTGACCAGGCAAATATCACTGAACTCCAGACACAGACTAATACACTTGAAAATGTTGAATAGAACACACCTCACCTTGGCGCGCCCCTAGAAGATGTACCCTGCATCGGGAGGGTGGTGTCCCCGATGCGGGATGTCTGATGCAAATATAGTACATATGTTGTGGGCATGTCAAGCATTATTAGAAAACTGGGATAAGGTGTGTCGGGCATTGGAAGAAATGGTGGAACAGCATATAGTGTGGGAGCCCTTGATATACATATTGAGGTATGCGAGCGGACTAAATTCACTGCAACGCAGGATGGTAAATTCTGATCTGGTACTAGCAAAGGGAGCTGTATTAATACCATGGAAGAGTAGAGTGGCAGCCACTTATGCTACCTGACTCAGTGATATGATATGGGCGAATAATAAAGAAGAAGCGTATGCAGGTCTGATGCCGATGACGGGTCGCCCGAGAGACATTTGGGGTGGCTTTCGGCAATACTTAGCGCAACCAAGGACGGAGGTGGAAGAAGCAGAGGCTGCAACATGAATGTACATGCTAAGAGATGCTTTCTTTCCCAATGATCACACGCATGCTGTACTGTAATATTCCTGTGCAGGTTAAATAAAGAACATAATGGCACCAAAGGAAAATATGAAATCCTACTACGCGGCAAAACCGCTCGCATCCCTCATCCGATACCATAGCCACACGCTCTAGGAGCCCACCTGCAGCTTCCACATCTGTAAAAGAAATCTTGAATGCACAATGGACTCGGAACCCTCACTCTCCAAACACATTAACGCCGTGTCCAGAAACTGCCACTTCTCCTTACACATACTAACGCAAATCTTCCCTCATCTCTCCTACCCTCATAGACTCTCTGCAATACTTGCCATTGTTCTCTCCTGTTTAGACTATATGTAAAACTGAAAGCAATTGCAGACATCATGAATGTGAAATATAGTCATCTAAATAGTTATTTGTACCTTATATTTAAATCCTAACTATCTTAATTTAGTGACCCCCCCCCCCCGGACTCTTATAGTGCTTAGAACACAGTTAACAGAAGTCTTGCCTAATTCTAAAGCGCTTGGGGATGAAGAAAAGCACTAGGCTCCTTCCCAACAAATGCCCCAAAGCACCAACACTTCTAGGTGGAATACGAGCCCAGCATGAACATTTCTGCGCCAACACTGAATAGCTGCACTGTGGAGAGTTCTGCATTTCAAATGCAGACACTGCAGGGCCACACAAGAGGAGGTTCGGAACTACATAGGTGGACACTGCAGGGTCACAGTGGGTGAGGTTCTGAACTACAAAGCCAACACTGCATGGCCACACTGGATGGGGTTCTGAACTTCATATGATAATTGCAGGACCACGCTAATGAAGGAGGTTCTGAACTCCACAGGCTGCCGCTGCAGGGCCACACTGGAGGAGGTTCTGAACTACAAAGGCTTACACTGGAGGAGGTTCGGAACTACATAGGCCGACACTGCAGGGCCACACTGGAGGAGGTCCTGAACTACATAGACTGACACCGGAGGGTTGCATTGGAAGAACCTTTTTCAGGGAGCTGGCATACTTCGATATGGATTAAATATAAGGGCACCTGGCAAAACCCTGAAAAACCCAGGTGGGTATACTTAGACAAACAAAACCAAAATGTCAGGGTGAGAGGTCACACCACTCAAGCATTCTAAACATATATCAGTCACTGGAAATACATTTTTTTCACATAAATGTGTTTTTAATAACATCTGGATAAAACTGGTGGGGATAGAGCACCCAGGGGTATTTGAGAAAACAATACAATTAAGTATTATCCAGTGGACAACACTGGATCTCAATGAAAAAACAACAAACTGTTACTCTTGGTCAATCATAACAATTGCGCAGTCACAGGAAACTAACATGCCCAATTTCATGAACATAAATACAAAAAGTCACAGAAAAAACAGTGCTGTCCACTGGATCAAACTTATTTATATTGTCTTCTCAAATACCCCTGGGTGCTCTATCCCCACCAGTTTTATCCAGATGTTATTAAAACACATTTATGTGGAAAAAAATTATTTCCAGTGACTGTGATATATGTTTAGAATGCTCGAGTGGTGGGACCTCTCACCCTGAAATTTTGGTTTTGTTTATCCAAGTATACTTCCGATATGGACACTGCATATATATTTAATCCATATGAAGTCAATACAAGACTGTCCCTGTAGGAGGGCCTGTACTTCACATGAGAACACTGCATGATAAGACAAGGGGATGTTTTGCACTCCATATGAAGGCAACACGTGACTGTAATGGAGGAGGTCATGTGTTTCATATGAGAATACTGCATGATAAGACGAGAGGGGAAGTGTTGCACTCCATATGAAGGCAACACAGGACTGTAATGGAGGAGGTCATGTGTTTCATATGAGAACACTGCATGATAAGACGAGAGGGGAAGTGTTGCACTCCATATGAAGGCAACACAGGACTGTAATGGAGGAGGTCATGTGTTTCATATGAGAACACTGCATGATAAGACGAGAGGGGAAGTGTTGCACTCCATATGAAGGCAACACAGGACTGTAATGGAGGAGGTCATGTGTTTCATATGAGAACACTGCATGATAAGACGAGGGGGGGGGGAGTGTTGCACTCCATATGAAGGCAACACAGGACTGTAATGGAGGAGGTCATGTGTTTCATATGAGAACACTGCATGATAAGACGAGGGGGGTGGGGGGAGTGTTGCACTCCATATGAAGGCAACACAGGACTGTAATGGAGGAGGTCATGTGTTTCATATGAGAACACTGCATGATAAGACGAGAGGGGAGGGGAAGTGTTGCACTCCATATGAAGGCAACACAGGACTGTTTTAGAGAGGCAGCTCTAGGTCTAGCGGATGTCCAGTAATTTATATGAGGACCAACTGTTCAGTGCTAGAGAAGATCCTTTACTTCAACAAAGGAAACGGCACGGCTGCCACAGAGGAGGTCCTGTACCTCATATGTTGACAATGCAAGAACACTATCTGAGGTTCTGTGCTACTGCCACCAAAACCAAATGTTCGTTTTAGGCCAAGTGCTGTAGGGCTGAGATAGAAGTAGTGCTGCATTTGTGAGTTGTAGTACTCAGGACGCAGAGAATGCAGTGTGACTCATGTCGTGCAGCACTTAAAAGGGGAGGATATGGGGCTGCACTAGGAGAATTGCTGTACTGGGGATGCTGACACTGAAGAACTGCACTAAGTGAGGTGATGCAGTCTCTGCAGTGCTAGAGAGGTGCTGATATTGCACAGCTGCACAGTGGAGGAGTGGCACTGGTGACGCAAGCAATGGGGGCGGCACTACATGAGATGGTGTGGGCACTGCAGTGCTGCTCTAGGGTGGTGCACAGCTGCAGAAGGATGATGGTGCAGGCACTGGAGGGCTGTTCTAGTTGTAGTGCTACACTTCTGATGTAGAGACCGCAGGGCTCCCCCCCCCCTCCAGAAGGGGATGCACTTTGCACGCAGGGTTAAGATTTCTGTGACCCGGTTTCCCATTTGAATAAGACCCATGCTTACCAATCACTTGCAGCAGTTCAGTGTTGCCGATGTGTGAATCACTAATGTTGAACGTCTCTTCCTGCCTCACTTCTCCAAGAAGGAACCCTTCCTGCAGAAGATAAACACATCCATTAGGGAGGAAGGAGTACATAAGGGCACTGCACACATGAAGGAACTTGCAGCCCTACAGAGAACAGTGTAAAAGCTACTCATACTCCCTAAAAATAGGCAAATACAATCAAAAAATCAAACGAGTATAAATACTCCCAATATAAATGGGAAAGAAACACGAGCCTGAGCTCCTGCTTTCATCCACACCAATCTATGGATATGTTTTGACACACACATCAGAGCCTGTCCTCCTGCTGTCAACCACACAGCTCCATGGATATGTTTGAACACACACATCAGAGCCTGTCCTCCTGCTTTCATCCACACAGCTCCATGGATATGTTTGAACACACACATCAGAGCCTGTCCTCCTGCTTTCATCCACACAGCTCCATGGATATGTTTGGACACACACATCAGAGCCTGTCCTCCTGCTTTCATCCACACAGCTCCATGGATATGTTTGAACACACATCAGAGCCTGTACTCCTGCTTTCATCCACACAGCTCCATGGATTTGTATGAACACACATCCGAGCCTGTCCTCCTGCTTTCATCCATAGAGAGCATGGATATGTTTGGACACACACATCAGAGCCTATCCTCCTGCTTTCATCCACACAGCTCCATAGATATGTTTGAACACACACATCACAGCCTGTCCTCCTGCTTTCATCCACACAGCTCCATGGCTATGTTTGAACACACACATCAGAGCCTGTCGTCCTGCTTTCATCCACACAGCTCCATAGATATGTTTGAACACACACATCAGAGCCTGTCCTCCTGCTTTCATCCACACAGAGCAGGGATATGTTTGAACACACATCAGAGCCTGTCCTCCTGCTTTCATCCACACAGAGCAGGGATATGTTTGAACACACATCAGAGCCTGTCCTCCTGCTTTCATCCACACAGCTCCACGGATATGTTTGGACCAGTAGTAAACCTAGTGCCACAGGAAGAAGCTGTACTATTATTACGGCCTTATCAGAAGAGGTAAAAAAGCACATTTAATAAGCATGATTAACTTGGTTTACAGTTAAAACATTTTTACACACCTACTCACCCCAGACAACAAGATAAAAGATGGGAGCACGTAAGAAGAGTGTGGGAAGACTCCAACCCCACCACCCCATACATCACAAGAACAGAAGGGCAGCACCAACACCTACGTCACACTGGACAAAACGACGACGTACTAATAACCAACAACCCAACCATTAACTTAACAGACCGATTCAATGAAGAAGCAGCCTCCGCTGATCTTCAATCAATCAACTGGCATGAGTAGAGCAGCACCGCCATTGAACAGGCAAGCTTTCAACCTAGCAGACCGCCTCAATGATGATACAGCCTTAGCTGATCCTCATCCTTTCAACGTCAACACAGACGCACCCAGTCTGAACAGCTGCAAACCAATAAAAGGAACAATAGGCAAAACCACAACAAAACAAAAAAATTATCCACTGCAATTTAATCAATGCAAGGTCAATGTCCGAACATGCGACCGAAATATACGATCTCGTCCTCTGTGACCGAGGTATCGACATCCTATTTGTAACCAAAACGTGGCTAGATGACAATTACAAGATCACCCTCAACAACTGCCTGCCGATAAACTTCAAATGCATCCAAGCAAACAGACAAACAAAAGAGGAGGGGGAATGGCAATCGTCCACAACACCACCTGGCTATCAAACTGGAAGACCCATTAAACATCGATAAATGTGAATCCTTAATCATACGCCTATCGGTAAACCCCAAAACCAACCTGAAATTCATATTGATGTACAGACCACCAACCTACGATGCAACCTTCTTAGAGGCCCTCACCAAAGCAATCACCATCCTAGCCATCAATCATAGTCACTTCATTGTCCTCAGAGATTTCAACATCTGGTTCGATGTAGAAACCACAACCACACAAAAATCTCTCACCAGCCAACTAGAAGCAAAGAATCTAAAACAACTAGTCAAAGGAGCAACCCCAACCCACTCGGCAGGGCACACACTTGATGCAATCTTCGTGAACAAAAAAGTCAATCACCACGGCACCCCAAATTCAAATACTCTGGAACGACCACCTCATCATTCCCTTCGTAATTACAATGAACACCCCAGTAAACCAGCAACAAGACAATCCACTGACCACCATGAAAAGAAACTGGAGAACCATCAAGAATTCCAACCTAACTGAACTCCTGGAGCTCAGCAAACCGTGCCCAGCATTTATGGAAGAAACTGACCTGGACAAAAAAGTAGCTCTGTTCCATACCTGGATTGTAACAACCATTGACAAAGAAAAACCTTTCACTCCCTCTCATAATAGAGCAATGGCAAAATGGTACACCCCACTACTCAGCACCATGAAAAGGAAAAACAGAAGACTAGAACCAGACTGGAGGAAATAAAACGACACTACGAATAAGCTGAAATTCCTCCAACATAACCACGCATACAAAAACGAAATACAAAAAGCAAAGAGGAAACACTACGACAACAGAATCTTCAAAAGCACCAAACACCCAAAAAGAACTCTTCAGAATCATAAACAAAATAAATCCACTGGGATGCGACAACACGCCAATTAATTCGATGAAACTATGCAATGACCTAGCAGACCACTTCAAACACAAAATCATCAACATCCAACAAACTATACAAAGCAGACCACCCAACCCGAATACGAACCCAACCTACCCTCAAGAGGAACATCCAAACAAACTACAAAGCTTTCCCGAAATATCAGTGGAGACTATCGTCAAACTGGTAAATCAAAACAACACAGGCTCGCCGGAGGACCCTTGTCCCCCAGACATATACAAATCAATTCTTATACAAGGAACTCCCAAGGAATATCACAGGAACGTCCTCAACCTCTCAATCACGACAGGGAAAGTGCCACAATCCTTCAAATCAGTGTACATCAGGACACTACTCAAAGATACAGCGGGATCCATAGAGGACCTCTCCAACTACAGACCCATCTCTAACATCCCGGACACAGCCAAATCACTCGAAATATCCAAAACAACCCAATATTTCATAGAACAACACTGTCTACTAAACCAGGCACAAGTTGGTTTCAGACCAATGAGAGGAACAGAATCAGCTCTCCTCTCAATATGGGAGGACCGAAAAACAAACAGACTCTGACAACAGTGCTGCCTTGATACTTCTAGAACTATCCGCAGCATTCGACACAGTTAATCACGACATCCTCATATCGAGATTAGAAGGACTTTGAATAACAGATACCGCCCTACTATGGATCAATTACTTCCTAACAAACAGAATGGAAACCATATGGATGAAACCTTTCAAATCAATCCAGAGAGACTCCACATGTGGAGTACCACAAGGATCATCCTTCTCCCCGCTGTTATTCAAAATGTACCTGTCTCTTCTAATCAAAATCATCAAACGTCACGGCCTCACCTGCTACAACTACGCTGACGACACTCAAATGATCTTCAAAATACAAGACACTCATGAAAAAAACTCAGCGCTAGAGAACTGCCTTTGTGATGTATTCAACTGGACGAACTTTAACTACCTCAAAATCAACCCAGGCAAAACAGAAATAATGATCGTCACAAAAAAAGGAGGAGACAACCACGTCATCTCTTGGCCAAGGGAACTCGGTACAACTCCAGCACCATCACCAACTGTTGTCCATCAGGACCCCCAGGTTTTTTACAATCTTACCCTAGAGCCACAAGTAAACGCTATATACTCAAGAAATGCTTCTTTCTCTTGCGAACAGCAAAAAGGAACCTACCATTCCCATAATTTGCCAACAAAACAACCACCATCATCATCATCGCTCTGGTCATGTCCAGAGTAGACTACGCCAATAGCCTATACTTGGGTATGCCCGACACCTGCGCTAACAACACTACACTGGCTACCAATAAAACAACAAATAAAATTAAAAACCATGTGCATCACGCACAGAGCAATACACAAAGAAGGCGCTGAATTCCTGAGAGACAAATTACGTCTACATCAACCAACAAGAAAGCTCAGATCAAGCAACGACATCCGCCCGAAACCAAAACCCTACAATAAAAGAAGACTCAGGATCTTCTTTCTCTCACCAGGCGCCAAAAACCTGGAACGACCTACCTCAAAACATACGCAACACAAGAAATCACCTACTATTCAGGAAACTGCTCAAATCCTGGCTCTTCACTTCAAAACTAGAAGACCGCCCCACAGGGACACAAGCGTAACTAAAACAACGATGAATGATACCCTCGGAGATATATGGCAGGAAGGGGGGGCATTGGAATTTCAGAGGCTGCAGGAGGAGACTGGGTTGCATAGAGGCCAATACATTACTTATACCAGGCTCATGAGACGGGTGAGGGAGAGGTGGCCTCAGACGGTGCTAGCAGAGGAACCTGATGCCTCCCTGTAAATGATGTATGATGTCTCGGAGGGTGGGCACGAAATATCCAGGATATATGAGCTCCTGAGGGCGAAGGCAGAACAGGAGCTGCTCCAACTGAGGAATGAGTGGGAGGAGGAGGTAGGAGAACCCATGACAGAGGGACAGTGGGATAGAGCTCAAAGGTACCACAAAATGGTGTCCCGGAATGCGAGACTCCAGCAGATCCAACTGTATGCCACCCACAGGGCCTATTTGACCCCCAAAAGAATAGCCAGGTTTGGAGGCTTGGCTATTCAGAAATGCCCCAGGTGCGGGGAGGAAGAGGCACGGTTGCTGCATATGTTCTGGGCCTGCCCTGAGGTGCAGAGATTCTGGGAAGAAATAAGGACGAGGATGGCCAGCGGGGGAGTGGTGCTTGACGTGAGGTCTGCTTGGGCATGCATGCTTGGGAGTTTTTCCAGGCCACGTAACTCAAAGCACGTCAGCAAGATGAAGGACCTGGTCTATATCTTAGCCAAGCGTAGAATAGCAATGTGTTGGAAGGCGGCCCAGAGTGGAGATGTGGTGGGCAGACCTTCTGAGATGGGCAGAAGCAGAAACTGTGGTATGGTTTGAAGCTGTCACTAGGGGGGGGGGGGGAGAGGAGGAAGTGGGCCCCCTGATAGCCTGGAGGCAACTGGTGACCTCAATGGCAAATCCCCACCAGGTCAATCACGAAACGGAAGACTCCGATGAGTTGACAAGCACTGAGATAAGCACTGAGATTCCGGAAAATGTTCATGCAGATGGCACGGATGAGACGGCTCGAGTTTGTGGGGAGGACAGAGAATAAAAAAAAAAAAAGTTGTAATGTTTGATGCGTTTGTTAAAAAAATAAAAATTGTTTAAAAAAAAAAACGATGAATGAAGACACAGATCCCAATCCCCAAGCAATCGAGTGGAAAGAATCGGAGGAAGACACCCCACGACATAACTAACGACTGACCAAGAGATAGCCATGAAAGGACACTAAAGACCGTACACATTACCAGACCAAGACAGAAGTACTAGGACCACTCATCAATAGCACCTCAGCCCTAAACCACACCCTATCTCACACAGACCCATGCCATAATAGATAGCAAGGGAATAGGCACCTCCCCACACTATGCCCGGACACCCGAAGATAACAAATAGACACACCCAACCACATTAGACAAAGCTCATCAAGACACAGCGGGGAGCGCTCGCCGCCACCATACACAAGCGACCAACTAAACCATAGAATTTAAGGACGATGCTTCATGACATACCGAACGACAGAGAGCCATGGTAGGAGGACACAAAAACCAAGACGCAAGTTCTAGGACATCCCATTAATAGCACCCTGGCCCTGAACGACACCCAAGTTCCTACAGACACGTATCTCGATAGGGAGAGAAATAGACACACCCAATCACATCATATAATGCTCATTAGGATAGAACTGGGAGGGCACTGCGTCATCACACACCACAGTCAGACGACCTTTAAAAGGAAAATCGGCAACAACCTCACCCACAGCAATACAATTAAAAAGGAAATAGATGTATCTGAAACAGGATACTGAACCTACTAACCTTTTTTTCCAAAACTTCTGCATACCCAACCCACCCAAAACCTCACACAACCATCTCTCGCCCAGCAAACCGCATTCACTTTACCACACTGCATCAACTAACAACACACAAACAGCACACGTGGTCTCCCCCGGATCGCTAATCACACCAAAAACTCAACGCACAGTGTATACCGAACTGAAACCTCCAACAGCACACCACTTCTCCCACTCTCCTACCCGTTTCCTCCCGACTAACAGTACCCCCCCCCCCCCCTCCTTGTTTACAGATCCGCCAGAGTGCCTGGGGACCAACATTAACTTATTAAAAATACTCCCACTTGGAATGGGACTTCCTATTTTACTCCCTAAAATACAGTTTACGCCAAACACTAAGGAGTAAAATAGTCCCACTTCAAATCCTGGCCAGGGGAGTGTTGTGATGTAGAGTGTCACATCGGTTAGGTGAAGACCTACATCACCCATGCACTAAAATGAGAAACCCACAGAGGCAGAGATTCAGAGCCCTTTAAACTGTGTCAGTCTCTGTTCTTTGGCGCTGCAGGTCCTGGCCTGCGCACGCCATAACAATTGACAATGAGAGGTAAGGACACCCAGCGGGCCCTCTCCGGCACACCATAGGTGCACGAGCAGTGCACTCCAACGTGCCTATCGGAATGGTGAGAACATCGCTCAGAGCTCGCCTGGCCCTGGAAGAAGGGCAGAGTCTAGCACAAGCCATGTATACCACTGCAGGTGAGCAAGGTGCCTGCTGCTGCCTATGCCCAGGAGGCTTGGGCAATCCCTGTGGGAGAAAGGGAGTGCCTCTCCGATGCCCAGGGTGGCCTGGTGCACTCTGTGATGGCTGCACAACTTTGCTCCTAAGATCCTAACTAAGAGGTTGGTGTATCCACACCTGGTGGCTCAGCTAGCACCCGTAAGTGAGTGCTCATGTGGCTGTGTCCCCCTCTGGATGAAGCTATAAGGGGGCATACATAACACAAAAAGCCCATCATAAGCAGTGAGGCAGGAGCTACTATGGATTTAAGTACACAACAATGGAGTTAAGTATGGACACAACAATGGAGCATCCTCCTCAGTCGGAACACTACTGTAAAAAGCCCACAGGAAAAGCGCAAGGAATTATGCCCAACACCAAAGGTCGCATAGGGGGTTCGCTGTACAACTGGTAGGGTCTACTACCCTTGAATTACTGAATGTAATCTGAAAGTACCATTGGTTCTTACTCCCCAAGAATAGGTGTGACCTATATTGAATGTGTATGAAAAGGTTTGACTTCCCTAGAACTAATGTTTGGTGTTCCAAATAAGGTTTATGTTTTGGTCTGTGTACCTTCAATCATAGTGTAGTTTTTATATTTGTGATTACTGTACCAGTTGTACAGCGACGCTCAGCAACAAATCACATAATCAGTCAACTGGACAGTATAGCTTTTGTGAATAGTGGAACACTTATTCTAGATACAGTAAAAACCTAGAACTACTTTTGTGATAACACACATTTATAATAGGTGAGTAAAACCTAAGAATGTAATATTCCCTTACAGTTGCTTTTGAGATCAGTGAAACACAGATTGATATAAGCAGCAACTCTTGTAACTTTATATTTGGATGGCACAGTTAACTTATGGTAAGTAAACCCCATATACTTCTTAAAGAAGCTATAAGCAACTTGGGGCAGGTATAAACCTAAGACTCTTTTTGTGTCTGTCTAAAACAGACCAAGGAAAGCAAAACCCAAGGTTACACTTTACGAATGACAAGGTTATTCTAGGTAGGTAAATCCTAATGCAGACTTATTCTGGACAAGCTAACAGCAAATCAGGGGAACACTCATAAAATTATCCTAACAGGAATAATAAAGTAAAACCAACAGTATTACTTTTGGGAAGAGACACAACCAAATCACAGGTGAGTAATATACCCTTACATCTACTTTCTGTTAGAATGGCGAAACAGTTTCTATGGCGAAACAGTTTCTAAGAAAAGAAATATGTTACATATACTTTTCAGAATAGTGCAACACACATTCAAGGTAAGTAAGAACTTTTGTAACTGTTAACTCTCAGTGTTGCAGTTACCAACCAAATCTTTTACAAGTAAGTAACTTGTAAACACGTATTCTCTTTTCTAGGCAAAAGCCCCAATCCCTTAAAAGTCGTTCCCTCATTCTTGTAGCATGAGTGTTCTCAGTGGCAGAAGGGGGGTCACTAGGGTCTAGTGTCCAACAGGCAGTGCAGGATAGGTTCTTAAGTAGTAAGAGTCAGAATTCCTTCGGAAGACTGTTCAAACAGTTGAGTATTTTACTTTACAGTTAGTTGAGGGTCCAGGGGCTTCACAGAAGACACCCTATGAGGATTCCTGCAGTAGGATTGTGTGAACTGGATGAGAGGCCTCCCAGTCACAGAAAACACCCCACAATTACACAAAAGACTTAAGGTAAGTAAATACCCAAGCCAGCACAGTACTTGAGAACAGAAGAAAATTTTGCAGCCGGAGGACTTCAGGATCTGCAGCCAAGGACCTGGTCGATGGATTCCTTGTCGTGGTGACTGAAAACAGGACCTTGGAAGACACTTTGCGGCAGGGATCAACGGGGAAGGCTCTAGTCAAGGTTTTCCTCACGGCTGGATGTGGCTCTGGATTTTGCGCCTTTTACAGGAGCACAGAGGTAGACAGAATATCACTGGTCGGATTCTCATCGTTACAAAGGTCCAGCACTCTGGTGAGGGGACTTTTCGGACTAGATTAGTGTTGCAACTTAGAGTCAAGAGAGCCGGAAGCAGCAGTGTAAGAAAGCAGTTCCTTGTTACTTGTTCCTTGTACCTGATACAAAGTGCGGCTTGACTGAGTGGCTCGTTTAGATCCAGATTCGTCAGGTTCTTTCCTCTAATCTCTTGATAGGAGGTGCCGAAGGTGAGCTGCCGTTGAGCTGCCGGGGGCCCGAGTTCGGGGGCTCAGGAGCTCTACCCGCCGGATAGAAATCTCCGACTGAGATATTGACCAAGTCATTCGGTGGCTGCGGGGAGACGCAGTATGGCAGTGCCGCTGGATAACGTACTCCCCTGCTGCCGATTTAGAGCGGGAAGGGGGCAGCCAGTACAACGGTCCCCAGCACCTGAGAAGCAAGTGGAGTAAGTTGTTTTCACCTTATTTGTTGGCACGCTCGGATAGTGCAGCAGCAGCTGCCCCATTGTTGCTTTTTATCTGCCCAGGCAGTAACAGGATTTCTTTAAACATTGTATGCTTGGAGAAAGAGAGAGTAGAATCCTCTTGAGACTGCCTACTAAGCGCGTCAGAGTGTTTAATCATTGTTCACTGTTCGAACACCTGAACACATGACGAGCAGACTGGAAACAGCCGACTCCTCAGCCGAGCAAAATCGACTTCTAAGGCTTTTAAGGCATGAAGTGAGCTGAAGAAAGCGTGGGAAAACGCGCTACTGTCCAAAGGGTCATTATAAGTTTGGAACCTGACGGTAACTGCTCTACGGATTCTCGCCACGAGAAGTGCAAGCAGCATTTGGTACCGTGCGCTGAGTGAGTGACTGGGTGAGGGGGTACAGTGCCAAATGCTTGTTACCTCGTTACCTTCATGAACCCTACCTCAGGAAAACATTACGTGTTTATTACAACTGGGAAATAAGTTTCAAATACGTTGCTGGAAAAACCTTTTAACTGATTGGCTTTGCAGTGTTGTGCTGTGCGACAATTTAATTTTGTGTTCTGCTCTGCCCGGAAAAAGGACACGTCCTTAGCACTCTGCAGGGTATTTTCAGTTGATTCAGGGTCTGCAATCATCCAGGAGACTTTAGGGCTCTGCCCTTTGATCCTGGGGGGCAGCTGGCTAGGAAAGTCGTGGTTAATTTCGACTTCATAAGTGTGTTTCTTTGGCGTAAGTGAACTTGCTGGAGACTGTGGGTTTTACCCTTTGTTCCTGGTGCTGCAACAGCTATAAGCCTCTGAGAAATTAGGCCTGGACGACATTTATATATTCAAGTGCCTTGCAACAACACCTAGTGAAATTCATCTGTGGAAAACAGATTCAGAAGAAACCAGTTTGCCTAATATACTTGTAAATAAACCTATACCCCTGTTTGGCATAAATGTGCTATAATTTAGGAAGTGGTATAGGTAGTGCTAGTGTAATTTGGAAGGACGATTTAAGGGCTCCCGACGCCAATAATATGCAAGGTTTCGAAGCCCAAGATGCTAGTATGTCCAGACACTATGCTCAAATTCACCATAATCACAAGGAGGTGCCAGTCGATCTCAATACTGATTCCTCTGCCCATCTTTTAATATCCAGTCCCTGCCCCCGCTCACAGACGATTTCAATGTCTAATATATTGCAGACCAATTTGGACTATACACTTTCAACTTAATCAATTAAAAAAACAATCTTGAATGGGAACATTTCAAAAAGAACTTTAAGTGATAGCTTGTGTGAGGGTTCGGGCGGGGGGCTTAATTATAATGGCAGAGTAGACGAAGAGGAAGTGAAGAGAGGAAGAGGAAGACTGGAGGTGGAGATAAAACAACGGGAGGTGTTGGCAGATGCAACCCCCGTCACTGAATTTCAGGATATTATTCCTACAAGTAGGGAAATTAAAGATACAGAACAGAGGCATCGAAGCGAAAAAATGACCCTAAGCTAGATGGAAAAATCTAATTTCCCTTCAGAATCTACACTCTGCATTGAGTTATGTATTAAACTCCTTGGTCAGTGTTTGAACTCCTAAATGTAGAGGTTCATCCAATTCCGGAATTCTACTGGAATTAACAAAGGAGGGGGTGCCTGTAAGTCTGCAATGATAGGCCTAAATGGTCTGATCCAAGCCTCAGTTGAAAAAAAAGATATTGCTCGAGCAAAGTGGCAAAACAGAATATAACAATGGGCAAGGAAATCAAGGCTCACTTGATCAAATTTGATTGGTATTTTGTACGGATGTCATATGTATGAAGAATGACTGGTCAGAATTAAGAGAGGCCAATCGGGAGCTATCCATGCAACCTTTTCCATTAGACGACACTCCTCTTTCACAATCGACTTTGGAAGAATTTATAAGATCAGCACAACTGGGTGATATTTGTTTATTGATTTGTATGGCGCACCAAACCCAAAAGGTAACTGGGCGCAACAGAGAACAGAATACATGGATATTTTAAGCTTAGTGACAGAGTAAGGCACAAGGGTACATGAAGAAAAGAAAAACTCTACAAGTAAGTAATGACTGTGTTGTTGTGCCCACTTATCCTTGGAGAGTCAATCTTAGGGCTGAATCAAGGAAGTTCCATGAGGAGTGGATGAGCAAGATGCTATTAAGAACTTAACAGAAGAAGAACCGCAGCAGAAAGAAAGGGGGTGGAGGGGTGGGCGATCTTTAATGAATCAACTTCAGATTTACCTACCCAAAAGGAGGCATCACTGGAGAGGGACAACCGGAAGAAACGGCAAAGGGAAACAAAGAAAAAATGATGCAAAAAGGATGTGCTGAAGATGGGGAAGCACTGTTTATTCCAACTCAGCTGCAAAAACCTAAAA
Source organism: Ambystoma mexicanum (assembly GCF_040938575.1). NCBI lineage: Eukaryota > Metazoa > Chordata > Amphibia > Caudata > Ambystomatidae > Ambystoma > Ambystoma mexicanum. The sequence continues at coordinate 1,722,462,633 of NC_090929.1, read as the reverse complement.
ACAAGAAACAGGGAAGACAAAAGTAGCTGGAAAAAGGAAATGTTTTAAGGCTTAAGACATTAAACAAAATCTCAGGAAATTTCACTTCAGAATTAAATAAACATACTCTGGGAAAAACTAAAGCAAATAATCCCATAAGAGACCTTGAAAAAAGCCCAGGATTTCCGGCTTGGGAGTATCTAAGAGCCCTCTGAAGGTCAACAAGGTTAGCATGGGTCTACAAACAGAAGATGCAACTGGCCCCACTAAGAAACCTCTCAGAATAGCCCCAATATTTATTAAAAGGAAAACAAAACAGCCTGACGAATTAAATGTAAAGCAATCTAATCAAGATGGTAACTCAGACCACTATGGAAGAACACATTTCTCCCTGAGCTCCATAAACCTCTGAGATTGCCCAACTGGGAATCGGCTGGTGTATCAAAAGTCAGATGTGATAGAAGAAGGCAGGCTTGTGCCCTTTGCAGGCCGGTCATCCCGTTTTGGCCTCCCAGCGACTGAGCAATATCATTACACAGTTGTCCCACGCAATCCGAAATCATATGCCAGACCTCAATGTACATCTATAGAGAGGAACATTTTTTTTAGACAGTGTTAACTTTAAAACCACATCGGTCATGTATAATGCAATCTCTTTTGCTACGTCGGAACTGCAGCTTGAAATCCAAATGGGAAAAGGATGTCGGCCCATTGCTACCTGAAGACTGGATCACAACTTCAATGTAGCCCCGGGAAACTGCAATATCAGCCAGGATCAGATTAATACAACTAAAAGTACTGCACAGTGTCCACGAGTAATGCTCTATCGCTGGGGCAGAATCACGGATGCCAAATGCCTGCGCTGTCAACAATAGGAGGGCACCTTCTTCCACATTCTGTGGGAATGCCCACAAATCCAATCATTCTGGTGGAAATGCTGCAATATGCTTTCAGCGCTTATGGGACGTTCCATCCCTAGAGAGCCTAAATTGATAATATTAGGGATTGAAGAGGAAGGGGAAAATGACTCATTTCGAAAATCTATTGCTTTCGACAACTACTGGCTTGGCAAAAATAAATATTTCACAGTTGTGGGGCTCAGACGTTATCGCACAATGCGACCAATTGGTAGCAGACGTGGATGCATGCACTGCGATGGAGCAACGAATATACAAGGCTAAAGGCTGCCCCGAAAAGCCCACAAAATCTGGCAAAAGTGGGAACAGACCCCACGATAAGTGAACTGTGTCTTGACGGGCAATGTAATCTGTGAATGCGCTGTGAATTGTACTATCGATGTAAGGACCTATGAACTGTTGAGTAGCTACACCCAAAGTCGAGTAGTAATGTGTAAAAACTCGTACTGCATGTATGTGTAGTAGTTGTATTATTTATTCCTTTAATCAGAAAATACAATCAAATATGTTATTAAAACAAATAAAAAGATGGTAACTCAAGTAATCATCATAGGCGAGTTAGAGGAACACAGTTACACTAGGGATTTGAGTCAAGGTTCTCCACAGATGGAGGCAGTTCCACAGCCCATGCCATCAAATCAAGGGGTAGTTGCCAACGAGGAAATGGTGATGGGTAAAGGTGGTCAAGATCCTGTGGAGAAACCCGCAAATCCTTTCGCAATCCTAAAACTATGGCTCAAAAGGTGCAATTCTACCAAGGGCAAAGGAAGCTTAAAAAGAAGCAGAATCCTGGCATTGACTAGACAAATACTTGACCTTTATTTACACTCAACGCAAGATTTTGATCGCGTCAGTTTCCCGTACAGTCAGGCTCTATGGGTAGCAGAGGTGGTGATGAAATCTCATCTGGGGGCTACTGCTATAAAAAGCACAGCTGCTGACCTGAGCAAAGTGGGCCTCGAAGTTTGTCAATCATTGCCAATACTTGAGGGTGGTCAAGACTGATATCAATGTGCAATTGACCCTCGGCCGATGGGGCCTTTTAAAATCAGGTCAAGCATCGAAGGCGACAGCCCAACAGAGAACAAGCGGAGGAAAGAGCAGAGGTTAAACCCAAAGAACAAGATCCGGGATCTCCTTCCAGGGATCATCACAGAAGTTTTTGAGAAGCTATCCGTGGTTGATGACTTTCTATAGTGAAGCAATGTTTGGGGGTAGTCAGTAGGAATACGCGGGGCTCATGTACACTTAGGGAAAAATATGAAGTCCTATCTTTGAAACTCACAATGTCATCCTTTTAGAGGAGACATGGCTCATGGAAAAATGGTATCTTGACGGTTTGACGACAATTCATCAGGGGGCTCAAAAAGCTCCAAAGGGAAGGCCATCTGATGGTATGATGAGAACGATAAGGAACTCCCGCATTTCCCGGCTCGAACAGCTGCCAATTAGAAGGCAAGGGATTCTGGCGGTGAGGGTATCGTTTCTTTATCTTGAAAATTAATTTCTAAAAAATCCATGGATCATAATTAGTCTATACTGGAGCCCTGCCCATTCCAATCTGTCGGACTTCTTGGACGATCTATCAGATCTGTTGTCACTTGTGTCGATAAAATATCCTGATGACAATATTCTGTTGGCAGGGGTTTTAAACTCAAATTGTTTAAGGAATAGTGTCTGTGCTAGTGAGAAGGTACCCTCTATCAGATATGGTTGTTGGTGGTCTAATTTCTTTGGAGATTGGAACCTTTGAATAGCAAATGGGTCTAATAGAAGGTGACATCCAAGCTGCCAAAACATGGATAAGTGGTGGGAAGCCATCTACCATAGATTACTTTGCAGTTTCAGACCAGCTCTTTGCAAATTGTAGGAAGTGTAAAGCTGTAGATAAAGGGTCTAGTGACCATATCCCTCTCTCCTTATTCTTTGAGTTACAGAAAATATCACAAGTTAAGGACACATGTAATACTGCGCCATCAGTAAATCATAGTGGAAATGGTGTCCGCAGATTTAGGCAGCCGGGTGACCATCTGAATAACAAATTAGATAAACAAATTAATAGCATTAGGAGCGATATCACTCGCCCACTAATATCTCCAGCTACACTTGTGGAAGCCCTTTGGGAAATTAAAAAACCCATAACTAATAAGGGAGGGAATCTAGTAAAACATATTCACAGATTTGATCAAGAAACCACAGCCCGTAAAAGAGATTTAAACCATGCTATACGTGAGCTTAAACGGGAAGGAACTGAGTACAACATGATATGTATGGTAACAAAATCTTTGCGAAATAAACATCGAAATTGGTCTCGTCTGTAAAGGGCAGGTAGATTGTATTTAGATGGAAAAGAGATGTTGGGGGCAGTAATGGAGTCTAATTGCAGAAACGTTTGGAATTTAATTAACGGCTGTTCCTCAACGAATTCCAGCTCCCAGTCTAATTGTATTGGTGAGCTGGCTTGGATAAAACATTTTCAATCTAAATTGGAGGAATCTAATCCAATCAATTGTCAGTTGGAAAATGGTCAGAAGTGGCAATTAACCATGATAAAAATCAGATTGAAGATCTTATCTGTAGCTCGAAGAAATCAAGAGCATCTGGCCCTAATGGTCTTACCATTGAGATCTTACGTAGGTCAGCTGGATCGTGGTCTTCTATTCTATTAGCCCTGTTTAATAACATCTTGAGTTCTTGCAAAACTCCACTTTCATGGAATAGTGTAATAATCATTCCAATCTCTAAAAAGGGTGAGAGATCCAATCCAACCAACTACAGACCTATAGCTTTAATGGATGTGGACAGTAAAATATTTTCCAGATTGGTCCTTAAAGACTCGGAAGACTGGGCGGACCAAGCCAATATAATATCGAAACATCAAACGGGTTTCCGCAGGGGTCTCTCTACCTCACTAAATGGCACAATATTGAAAATCTGGTTGACTAACAATGTAAAACAAAGAGGTCTGTATGTGGCGTGGATGGATCCCTCTTGTGCATTTGATACCATCAATAGAGGTAGCTATTTTGCAAATTGAAGAAATGGGGCATACAGCAGTGGCTTCTAGCTATATATCTGCATGAAACCTCAATCCAGGTCCGTTTGAACTTGGGGGGAGATTTGTCCTCTGAAATAGCAACTAAAGGTGTAAGAGACAGGGCTGTATAGTGGCACCCTGTCCATTCTGTTTTTGGCAGACCTATGAAACTACCTCATGGGTTTGGCATTTGCACCCCCATGGATGGGAGACCAAAAGATCTGTGCTCTAGGTTATGCGGATGATATAATGTTAATGGATTGTACGGAGATTGGACTGCAAAGGTCAATTCTTGCGTTTGCAAACTACACTAAAGAAAATGACCTGCTGATAAATCCCTCAAAAACAGTTGTCATGGCTTTGAAATCTAATAAGGGAGGCGCGATAAAAAAATAAATTTGGGTGGTATCTCGACAATAACAAAGTGCCTATAGTAAAAGAAACAAAATATTTTGGTTACCAAATTAGAGCAAATTCCATGATTGTAGTGACCAAGACTAATTTTAATAATAAAATCAGAAATTTTATCAAGGTAAAGTAGTTCCAGTTCTGATGTATGGGATGGAACTCGAATCCTTGATGACGAAAATCAATGGGACTCGATTGGAGGGGGGACTGTGGAAAAAAGTTCTAAACCTGGAAAAAAGTTCTAAACCTGCCACCCTCCTTATCGATGTCACGGTTGAGGTATGAGCAGGGCATTCAATCGCTAGCTTCTCAAGAGGAATGGAAAAGAATGGACCTATTTATTTAGGCTTATCATAGTCCCCAAAAAAATGTTTTATGACATTAAGCGTCTTTTGGACTTCAATACCTTTTTAAATGATCTAAAAAAGGACATCATGTGGCAGCTCATACTATGTAACGCGACAGACACGGCGTTCATTGAAAATCCAGTAAAAGTGAAGGAAAGGTTTGCGGAAAGCGACTGGATCGTAACAAGAACTTCATTTGTGGAGATGAAAGGTTTTATGGATGTTACCTCTTGATAGACCTCTAGGTGAGTTACCGAAGTATTTGTCAAAATTTCTGAATAATTACTGGAGATCTAACTTTGAGGTTTAGAATGAATTTGCTAATAACAGAGAGACCCTCAGGATAAGAAAGAAAGCTGTGGAGAGATGGTGTATGTGACCTTTGTGACCCAGGGCGAAAACAAATAGTGAAACATCTGTTGATGGATTGCACAGGTACTCTGAGTATGAGAATTAAGTTCTTTGGGCGATTTGTCCATGACTAATTGGTGGATAGCTGAGGCTTTTTTGAAAAGATTAATGGGAAGGGAATGAGGTTTTCTTAGAGCTGGAAGTCCTCAGATTCTTAAAGCAGATCAAAACCTTGATTAAGACGAAGGGTTACAGGTCTATTCCTTTTGGAAATGAAGTTTGAGTCTTCCCAAAGAAATATACATCCTAATGAATTTGGAACGTTGAGTTACTACAGCAATGTAGTGAGTGGTGTATACTGAGAAACAGGTTGAAATTTCCTTAGTCCTATCCCTCGTTTTCTTTATGAAATTCTACATTTTCATTAGATAATGAATGTTCTTGATTTTAGCGCTGTATTTTATTATTGATTTGTTGCAAGATTGTTTTTATTAACCGTTTTTGATGTTTCTCCTTCTTTATCTTTTTCTTTTGGTGTGTTTTGTAAATTGATGATTTTCTTGTGTCTTGCTGTTTGTAGAAAAAGTCAAATTTTGACTGTCACAAATAACATTAAAAAAAAGGCATGTCTCTGGAGATCCAGCAGGATGTCCATGAAGTCTCTGCGAGTTTCGGAAGACCGTGCTACGCACAATGGCTCGAGATCCCAGGGTATTGCAACCCCACATGGTTGCAGCATGGTGTGGGATGGCTCAAAATGTAGGTGTTCTTTAGTCTAGTGGGTCTCACCAGGCTCTGGGTCAGGGTCGTAGTTTCCGGAGTCCCCAGGTCGATTGAAGGGAGGGTCACAGCCGCTTTTCCTTCATCATCCTCTTTGGTTTTGGTTCCAGTGGTCGACTCGTCTTCAGCTTCCAGGTTTGCAGTATTTAACAGGAACTACAGCACAACCTTTGCATTTTCTGCCTGTATTTTACTACAAGGGGCCGTCTGGTTGTCCAATCAGGACAGCCAGCCCCCCACTGGGATTTGTCCCCATTCAGGAAACAAGGAAGACAAAGGGCTGTGAAGTTATGAAATCCTCCCTCGCTTCCTGCCTTCACAGACAGACTGGAGCCTGGGCTGGGAGTCGAGGGGTCTCCCGCCGAAAAACAAAAATCACAAAGGAATTTCATGCCTGGAATGTCAGGCGAAGGAAGGACAAGAAACACTAAAATGTCGAAAAAACAAGACAGGGGCCATTTTGGTAAAATTAGCCCCCTTGGGTGCCTTTACTGCAGCTTTGAACACAGCCCGTGGTAAAGGTGCACCAAATTAGTAAAAGCAATCACTGCCACTAGCCATTAAAAGGTAAGCTTGTCCCTGTAAGAGAAATGTTAGTTTTAGTGGAAAAGGGATACATTGTACCTCCCCATCAATCCACATAAGCTGGAGTGTACTGGTTTCACCACATAAAATATAAAAAAGGGATCCAAAGATCCTTTCTACCCTTGGGAACTGTCGTTCTGTCAAGGTTAGCCAGTGAAAGTTAAAAGGGGAGCCCCTGGGCAACCCAGCAGCAACAGGCACTTATTGCCAAAAAGCTGTCAAAGAGGATAACTTTTAAAAGACACTATGGAAAGTCTAAATAAATGACACCCATGAAAAGAGAAAGTTTCTGCGAGTGTGCAAAAAGGTTCCCACTGACGGAAGTATAAGTACAAATAAACCGCCAGTAAAGCGAAAGGTTCTGGGGTTGAGACAGGCCAGGAAGATTTACCATTACTATGAAAATCTTAACAGAGAGCGAGGGAAACAGATGACAGGACGATGAAGGCCATGTTTCTATTCTAAGCGAGAAGCAAAGTACACCAAATTTTTAAGACTTTGCAACCTAGGGATTTGTATGTGGAGGCGAAAGTTGCGTTGCAGACATTCTTCCGACCTTTCGTCACCAAGGACTATGAAAGATTACGGTTAAGGCAAGCTCATCAAGAACCTTCAGCGCCATTGGACGCATACCATGCATGCGCCTTCGCCGCTTGGCAAGGACGTGTCGAATGAGATCTGGGACCAGATTATACAACTCTGCGCCTTTGCGCTGCTGGGAAGGCAAATCCTCAAGGATTTGACATTTCACTGAAACAGATCCTTGAGCTGGGACGTATGCAGGAATTGTCGACATCTAGGGCGGCACAAATGAAGACGCCTCCAAGGCTGGAATAACTGAGTCCACACATGCAGTCGCGACAAGAGCCCCAACAAAGCCCAGGGGAAGATTTAGCAGGGAAGAGACCTATAGCAGTCCTAAACAAAGACAAGGACACAGAAACAGTGCAACGGCTGCGGTGGCACGGCCCCGCATGAACAGGTATGCCCGGCGTGGCCTAAACGTGTCACCGCTGCGGAAAGGTGAACCACTTTGCCAGGCTGTGCTGGGCCCTGTGTTCGATTGTGCAATCAACAAGGCCACTGCTGTAAGGAACTCATGGTAGCAACAGTAAAGACAGACACAAGTGATCAAAGTTCAAGGGTGTTTATTCAACTGTATGCATGGGTAAGAAAAAAAGCCTCATCTAAACCTAAAGCTAAGATGGGAGCAAGCTACAACCATCAAATAATAAGGCCGTCCTAGTAGCGTCTTGTCAAATAAAAAGGGCTTATACTAAAAAAAAAATATATATATATATATATATATATATATATATATATACATACACTATTGACAATCCTTACCAGAAAGTTACAAAAAGAGTGTGGATAATGTTCATCAGAAAAGAAAGAAGTGTTCTCAAAATGATAAGTCTGGGTGGTATGGCTGGGTCTCCCTTCCCCAAGCACAGGACAAGGCGGACCTCCAGACCACAACACACTCCTGGGCCTCTTCAGCACGAGGCGCACAAGTCTATTTAACGATACCAGAACCTTCAAGGGCCAAGTCTCTTTTCTACAAAGTCTCTTCCCTTAGCAGGCCTCTGGATCAAAAACAACAAACAAAAGTTCCTTCAGTGATCTTGCACATTGGGCAATTGCTCCTCGCCTTAGGATCCCCCTGTGCCGGGCTCCGATCCTTTGTTCTACACGGGTCTCCCTCCGTCGGGTTCAAATACAGCTTGTAACATTCAAGAGTCTAAATGTTATTAAAGAACTGTTAGGTAAGATTGTGTGCGGTACCATTTGGGAGACTACAGCAGCCTTGACTTTCTGGAAATAGGAAGCAAACCTTTAGTATAAGTCTGTACTACACAGGTTGGTAGTGTGGCTGAGCAGCCAGGCTCGAGTTCCTCTCCCTGGCACTTTGTTTCCTGCAGCAGCAATGGAAGTACAGCCAGCTCAGAGGATTTCCAGATAAGCTCGTCTTGGGGTTGATTGGTCCCACCAACCCAAGGGGAGAAGTCGTCCTATGCAGGTCTTCTCTAGTCGAGGCGGAATCGGAGCTTCAGCACAGCAGCAGGGCTTCACCGGGCAAACCAACGGTCCAGGAGTTGCAGCAGGCGTCTCTTCCAAGTTCTTCTTCGGATTCCTTCGTCCAGTGGTCGAGACTGCCTTCCAAGCCAAAAGTCTCGCCTTTTATGCAGGTTTCTCCCATTCATTTGCAGCCCAGCTGTCAATCCCACAGCAGGGTGGCTGTCCTCCATGGGCAGCCCTCCAGCCAATCACCCTTGGGTGCATTCCGGTAACCAAGGAGACTAAGCACAGGGAGTTTCGGCACCTCCCTCATTTCCTGCCAGACATGCTGGAGCCAGAGGTGGGCTTCACTTGTGAATCCCGCCATGGACAAAACTAACAAAGGGATCAAAAGTGGTTTGGCATGCAGAGTAAATCTCAAGAAGGACCTTTCCAACAAGAAATGCCGAAAAAAGAAGACCAGGGCAATTTTGACGAAATGTACACCCATGAGTGTCTTACTGTAGCTGCAATTGCAGCCTGTGGTAAATACGCACAATGGTAGTAAAAAGTAAACCACTGCCATTGGCCATTAATTGTAGAAAGGGTAACAAAAATGTAACATGAGAACCTAGAAAAAGAGGATACTAGTTAACCCCTCCAGCACCCTATTGTAGGATAGCATGTGCATGGTCTAGAAAGTTATAAAATGTAAGTAAAGTCAATTTGACTTTCCTGCTCTTGGAAACAGAAGTTTATCCCAGCGAAGGTATTTAAACATTTGGGAAATCTAAGAGACTTCCCTGTGCCGCTGCACTGGAGGTGCTGGGTGGCACAATGTAAAGATGATGCCTATGGAGTTTGCCAGACTCCAGAGTCAAAGGAAACAGTCCAAATCACAGAAAAATACACGAGACAGTGGAAAAAAGGTCTCACTCTACAGGTTAGCAATGAAAAGTCCTAAGGTCCAGCAAGAAAAGCTGGGGGTCTCTAAGGTAGAAGGGAATTAGCAGATTTCTGAGACTTCTCCCTAACCAGAACCATTCACAGTGGACAACCCTCAGCCAGGTTCACTCTCGTCGATACACTGTTCCCGGGTGTATTACTCTTCACCCCAACTCGCAGGCATCCCTCAGCCCGGTTCACTCTCGTCGATACACTGTTCCGGGGTGTATTACTCTTCACCCCAACTCGCAGGCATCCCTCAGCCCGGTTCACTCTCGTCAATGCACTGTTCCCGGGCGTATTACTCTTCACCCCAACTCGCAGGCATCCCTCAGCCCGGTTCACGTTTGCCAAATGCACAGTTCACTCTGCTTTATCTCAATGCGGGGTTCACTCTCATTAGCTTTCCCCTTGGCATTCCTCCGTCGGGTTCACATGGCTATATTTAACACATTTCATGAATTTCTAACAGTTCATGATTTGCTCATTTGCATTAAAAGACCTGGGTTCCCTTCACCTAGCTTTCTTTCGGCATCCCTCTGTCGGGTTCGCACTTGCTGTATCCCACAGTTCACAATCTTAACAGAAAGTGGGGTTCCCTTAACACTTGCTTTCTCTCGGCAATGGGTCAGAGACTTCGATTGTACAAGGGATTTGACGTGACCCTTGTAGGACCACTCCGTCATCTCAAGTAGCCCTTTCCTAGGGCCTTTTGGTCTTTGCAGTTTCAACACAAACCGAAATGGCCAGCCAGAGTCCTTCAAATGAGCACTCCTGCAGTTCTTGACCACTCTGTAAACTGAACTGTGTTGAGCCAGCAACAATCAGCTTCCTCTGACTCACCGGCTGTGCTGAACCCCTTGGGTTTTCTTGCTTCTGGAATCAAGACTGGTACCACGGAAGCCAGTGTGCCTCCCGCCTGAGTTATCAACGTCGAGGGCCCCTGTGTACCTGACACTTATCACACCATACGCCAGCTGTACTCCCCGGTCTTGCGATTCCCTTTTCAGAGGCTTTGCAGGTCTGAGTTGAAAAGGACATGGGCAATTTCCCCTTTGTTGTCCCTCCAGGTCTCGCCACCTTTCTCCTCCGTTTGAACTACCAGTCCAGTATAGCAGTTTCCTGTTGCGTTCAGCCTTGCTCGTAGTGTGCTTTCGTGCTCTGCCTTTTATTCCTGTGGAGAAGGTAAAGGGACGTCAGGTGTGCGTGGTTCCTGTCAATTGCCCGACTCGGCCCGACTCTTGTATTGGGACATGTCAGGTAAACAGCTCTGGTGTTAATCCGTTGTCTTTCTCTGTGTAAGAAAGTGTGTGTCGAAAAAAGGGGGGTGGGGTGGATCTTCTAAATATCCTACAGGGTAGGATAATGAGGTACAGCGTCTCGCCCGTCTGTGTCCCACTTCCATTCCCCAAAGACCCTTCATTCAGGCGATCCTCCCCCACTGGTCCACCCCCAAGAACTGGATCCAATAGTGATGGCCGTGTCCTGGCCACCTGGTTGACAGATCTCCGGGGACCAGCGGGTGAGACACCTTCAGTGGCGGCACTAGAGATATCAGCGCTTTCAAGGATAGAAGGAGCGGCAGACATTGAATATGTGCTTTTCATCTCAGCGATGTGCCTGGGTGGACCCACACAACAACATAAGCCACAGTGCCCTGTGTCTATTCAGTCGACAGCTGGCAATTCTTATTGATACCGGGGCATCGGTGAACATCATGTTAGCAGCACAGTTAAAATAAACGATGCCCAGTGCAGTCCCTAGCACAGCCACACATGTTAATGTTCACGGATGGATCATTACCACTACCACTAGATGGGGCATTCAGGGCTATAAGTCACGAGCAGACATTGGTTGCCACCATGTACTATATCACTCCAGTAGCCACTGACGCTTTGCTAAGCTGTGCAACAGCTGAAGACCTACGATTGGTGCACTTCGCCTTCCAGGTATATGAGATGGACATCACCTGCCTGCTGGACAAGTATGAACACCTCTTCCATGGCTATCTCAAGGATCAGGCGGTACGTCAGCACATTGACCACTCGGTCCAGCCAGTGGCACTGCAACACCGTCTCATACCGTTCGACCTGAGACAGAAGGTCAAGGAGGAGCTGACCAAGCTGGTAAAGGTGGGCATCACTGAAAGGGTTGAAGGCCCAATGCCCTGGGTGTCGCCGTTAATGATAGCTAACAAGCCAAATTTGGTCCAATATGTGCAGGCATTAGGCTCCCCATCAAGGCCATTCATCGGGAACACCATCCCACAATTGATATCTTGGCGGATCCCCAAGGGGCCACGGTATTTTTGACCATAGACCTGAAAAAACAGGCTACCATGCTCTTTGTCTAAGCAAGTATCCTTAAAAGCGCCACGATGCCCTAGGGCTGTGCGCGCTATACAAATACAAATAAATTAAATAATCAGGTCCCACTACACAAGGATTCGAGGCCTAGAACGAGGTTTCCATCACATGTAGGGCTATTCTGCTACAGGCGGCTTAGTTTTGGCGTCTCGTCTGCAACCGAGGTGTTTCAACACACCATTAGGGGAGTTCTGGCAGGACTGGGCGGGGTTGCTAAAGGTCAGTGACGATGTGCTCATCTTCCCCAAAAGTCACAATGACCGCCTGCCGAGGCTGGCAGCCATACTAGCTAGATTGGTCAACAGGGCATGACCCTGAATATGCGCAAATGTTTTATGCAATCCAAGGTGGATATTTTGTGTGATTTGTATTCCACGTCGAGGGCCTGTCACCAGAACTCCAGAAAGTTCAAGACTTCAAAAGGGGGAACATGGCCGACAACGCCCTCTGAAGTAAAAAAGCTTTCTGGGCATGGTGACCTTCTACGGAAGGTTTATTCCGAACCTGGGTGAAATTGACCAAACCAAAGAGGGGGCTGACCAAGAAGGATCATGACAGGAAGTGCGGCAAGGAAGAGCAAGAGCTTTCCATGCCCCCAAAAAAGCACTGGTGGTGGATACTGCAGTGGCATACTTTGATCCCAAGCGGGACACAGAGCTAGTTGTGGATGCCAGTCCAGTGGGACTGGTTCTACTTCAGGTAGACATGCATGGGGATAGATGACTGGTGACCTACACCAACAAGGCACCGACTAGCACGGAACGTCAATAGTTGCAAACAGAGAGGGAGGCCCTTTGCGGTTCTATGGGGCTGCAAGCACTTTCATAACTGCATCTTCAGACACCCCGCGACGATCTTCAGTGACCACAAACCACTGCTGCCAATCATGGCAGGGGTCAGCCCCACAACATCCAATCCGATTGGAGAGATGGCTGCTCAAATTTCAGGAGTACAAGGTCACACTACTGTTCAATTTGAATTTAGTATTTATACTAGATACAAGCTATACCCTCTAGGTTGCGAGATTGTGAGCCAGTATGATGGGTAGTTGATTGTATACTCTGTTTTTAATAGCGTACAGATGTTATATACTGAAGAATGATAGACTGACACGGGAAATGCACCCTGATAAGAATATGGAATGCAAGATATGTTGGCAGCATATTTGGTAAACCATCAGCATAATATAGATAATGTCCCCATTGTAGGTAAGGGGTTTCCAGTGGATGGTACCCATGGGTATGGTTAGTACCAGTGCCGTGACAATTGGTTTTGGCGAAGGAGAATAGTGCCGTGAGTGGTTCACCTTTAGGTCACCTGTTAAAAGGTTGCTAGTGACCACTAGTGCTTGTGAATGCCTGCGAGGGGTGGATACGTAACAGTAACTGGGGACTGTCCCTCCCTTTATCCCCACCGCCTCGCAATTAACTTAAAAACTCATTTTGAATTGTTATGGAATAGCCATGGAGTTAATTGTAAGAAGTCCCCCAGCAAGATGGCTGATATACGGGGACATGGACACATGTGCGCATGGTGTCCATGACAACCTAATTATAGCTATAGGCGCTGAGAGACGGGACTCCAATTAACTTCCACAACAATCCGTTCGGAAGGTAAGCATGCACGAGTAGATCTTGTGTTCTCCTGTGTGAGTGAGAAAAGATCTATTCCTCAACACTAGTGCATTAGCAATATTAGTACGTGTGCGGACATAATGCTCTGAAAACACTGCAGAAGTTTAGTTGGGAATATGGCGACGCCATTAATATACACGCGACCATGTGGTTTTAACTAAGTACACGGTTATCTCGGGATATCGAGTTAAATGGCTTTTTGGATAGGTTTAGCCTAGTGACCGGGTGAAAGAATGGACGCGTGTCACATACATCTAAGCAAAACCATGTATGCCCCATAGGTTGTTCCTGTGCTGGGCGACTGAATTGCTGTCCACTCGCATTATTGCTGGCGAAGTGAGTGACGGATTGATTAGACTAAATACTGCTACATTCACGTCCAGGTACAGATACTCGCATACCCTTATATAGGTGGAGTTGTAATCTTCTTGGGCCAATTTCTAGAAAGTGATGTTGACCATTGTTTCATGTAGTTTGTACCAGTCAGAAAAGTGAAGAATATTGAATTGAATGATTCCAGAATTATATGTCACTGTGTTTCTGAAGCAAGAAACCTTTAAGGTTAGTCAACTTGATATTGTCCAAGGAAACTAAAGTTTTGGATAATACGCCCATGATTAGATTATAATGGGGATTACTGCATTTGTGTTCAGTACTACAGATGAAAGTGGAAATTGTAACAATTATACCTCAGTGCGGAACAGGCCCTGATGAAGGTTTGTATATCCGAAACGCATAGGCCTTGAATTGATGGTTCGGACTCTGACTAAAACCACCGTTGGTTATGTTACTGTATCAAGCACAAAGAATCCTGATGTTCTAGAAGGATAAACATTCTTTAAAATTCTTGGAATACTGTTTTACACAACAATTTAAGAGCACACAAGGATTTGGATTGAATGTGTTTGATGGTGAATTGGAACCATTGTTCTATTATGTTCTGAATTAACGACTTCATGACAATCGGAGCACTGCGTCTGTGATCTGTGTCTGATCTGTGCAGCGGAATACATCTCCAGGTTGAAAAAAATAATTTACTTAACATTTTTATGTGTTTTTTACCAATTATGACAATTAGGAGGTTCATTTGACCCCACGGGAGTGCATAGGGGTTGCCTGTTGGTGACAACAGGTTATATGGGTATTTTTCACACTGCTGTTCAGAGCAGGGGTTGACAACCCTGCAGATTACCCCTCGCGGCACCCCAACCAGCAGATTGGCGACAGGAGGGGCCGAGGTGGCTGAAGAAGACAAGGAAGAATTTGTGGCCATGATCACGAGAGCAGCAGTTCCGAAACTGAAGCCACTGGAGGATATTGCAGTGGCCACAAGACGTGGCGTAGATCTGGTGGACCAGCTGCACGCCGGGCGGTGGGAGAAATTTCTGTCGGGCATGCAACACTGTAACCCTGAGGCGCAAGTCTTTCTGCAAGGACTGTGGGGAGTGAAAGGAGAACTGGCAGTGGGGCTAGAAGGTGTTCTGCTCCGAGCTGCCGAGCTTGTTGTCCTGCTGTAGTTGCAAGAGAAGGTGCTGAACCTGGCTCATGTGGGGCATCAAGGGGAAAGCAAGACCAAGGCTCACAGAAAAGGTATGGTTCCCAGAGCTGGAAGCAAAAGTAGAGGAAGCGATTGGACATTGTGCGTGGTGTTAGGAAGCCTGACTGAGTCTCCTGTACGAGCTGCAACACTGTGGAAGGAGTGGAGCCTGGACTTCGAGACAGTGCTGCAGTCCATGCACTTTTTGGTTGTCCTCGACGGAATTCTCGAGATACCCAGTCGTGCAGTTTGTTGAGAGCACAGCAGCAGAAGTGATCCCCATCCTAGGAGTGCTGTTTGCGGCACATTGGACCCCAGAGTCCGTCCGACCAGAAAATGGACCACTTTTTCAGGGCACAGAGTTTGCGCGATTCCTTCAATTCTATGGCACTGCTCATCAGCGCATCACACCTTGCTGCCGAAGCCGAACAGGGATGTCGAGAGGTTCATGAGGATGACTAAACAAAGCATTCAGGATTGCAGTGGATAAGGAACAACCGCTGGTGCCTGCTCTCACCTCGTCCTCATGGCATACTGGACAATGCCACACTCCATGACAGGGGTGTCCCCAGCAATCTCATTCCTGGGACTTAAGGTCAAATCCTTGATTCCCGAGCAGGTTTCAAGGCTGCTGATGAAGCCGGACAAGGTGAGGATCAGTGAGCTGCAAAAGAAGGCCAACAACCAGGAGACCAGCCAAAGGCGATTAGAAGAGCACCCTGTGCTTGTAGGCGACATGGCCCTGGTCAGGGCACGGAAACCCACCAACAAGCTGCATCTGCCCCACGATGGGAGAGTTGCTGGCACAAAGAGGTCCATGTTCACAGCTGTGAGACGACGGGACCCAGAACAGCTCCTGGTTTAGGCATCTTCGTGGATGGTCCGTTGACGTTGGATCCAAAATAGAAATGAACACCAACCTGGAGAACAAAGTGGTCCCACCAGATAACCCAGAGGTGGGTGATTGTCAATAGGCTGCAGGTCCTGAACCAGCGATGAGAAGAATCGCAGGGCAGCAGGTGTCCAGATACTCCCAAAGGCCAGAGCGGAGGCCCCCAGGGAGGCTTAGAGACTATGTGATGGAATAAGGTACACCTGCAGCATGGTCGAAGGACAGTCCCGCTTCCATTATGATCGTGATACGTTTTGTTTTGTTAGATGGAATGTTGGGACATTGAGTGTCACCTCCGTCAGGCGACTACGTACGTCACCATCACAATAAAGAAGCAACCCCACTCAGGGATTTCTGATCGGAGGTACACGCCTTACCTAAGTCGAGGGTCACCTAAGATCAGGGAAGAGGAAGGGTCTTTCCTTTCGGGAAGCCACCTCAAACCCTGAGGTAACAGGGACAGTGGGGCGCCTATCGCCAAGGGACGATCCACAGAAAGGGAAAACCCAAAAGGGAAAAACACTCTGGCAGCACAGTGGTTGGAAGATCCAAGATAACAGCAGCTGAGGCTGCAATAGATGGAACACTCTAGATGCAGAGGCTTTGGGCAGCGGATCTTAAGGTATGGCAGAAAACAATAAAAGCAAAGGCAACAGAAGGAGAGACATGGCAGCAGTCCGAGATTGCTGAGGGAGGAATCAGCAAACAGGAGGGAAGGGCAGGAAGGTGGAAGGTCCAGAAATAACAAGAGCAGAACAAAGGATAAGAAACTAGCGTCACTGCAACAAAGACAAGTTGCGACACTGGCATACTGGTCTGGCAGTCTGATATCCCGGCGAGAGCCACCCTGATTGTAATGGTAGAGCGTCATGTTTCTGGCGTTGGAACGTTATGACTCCCATCTTAGTATGGTCACTGCGGTACACAAAACGCACCATGTGGCTGGGGCTTGAAACTCCACCGTGTCTAGGTAGGTCTGCCGATCCACCTCCCGACACCTGAGACCTCCATAAACGGCATCAGTCTCTGTTCTTTGGCGCCGCAGCTCCTGGCCTGCGCACGTCATAACAGGGAGGAGGATGCACAGGTGAGGTGATATTGCGCTTCCTATGGGTCACGATTGAAGTTTGATGCCCAAGGCCTGAAGATGAAGCCCCCTCTACCCGAAACAAGAAAAAGTGGAAAACAGTGATGCAGACTAGGTCAGAGGTCCCACATGAGATGCCCTTCAAGTCAGTGGATTAACAGCACGTTAAGAAAATATTGACCCTTCGAGACAGGTCAGAGAATGCTCCCGTCATATCTCTGTACTTCAGGAAAAAGGCTGCCACCACTGCAACACTATCATACTGACTCCATGGGAAAACTCACCCAGGAACAAAATGGGGCTATTCTGCTGTGCTGCTTTGTCACACCTAGCACAGCTCTGCAGCATCAGCTGAGCAGAAATTAGCTATGGCGTTTGCCCTGGTGGCACAGAAGGGGGCACTACAACTGCTAAGCATAAAAACCAGAACATACAGCAAAAGCAATCATACAAACATGTAGTCAAATAGATAAGTGCAAGATTCATGTGAAGGAGCACTTTTCAGTGCAAAAACGTGTCACGTTAAACTACTCTGAGTGCGGTCCAGCCGCTTGCGGTGGCTTTCTCTCCTGTTTTCTAATATTTATGTTTGTATTATAATTCAAAATAAACAGCATGTGTTCTGGTTCAAACATTTATATCCAGCACTACAGATAAAGGGTGTAGCGGCCATGTGTACTCCCTACAAATAGCTAAATACTAACAAAATATAAAACTATGGAATAAAAATAAGCCCACAAAAACAGGAAACAGACATCACATAGGAGCCTGCAGACCTACGTTCACCCCCAACATAGCTCCATTGAAATGTTTGGACCAGTATTGGACGCAGCACCACAGGAAGAAACTACTATTATTACTGCCTGATCTGAAAAGGTAAAACAGTATATTTTAATATGCATGAATAGCTAACTGCAAAGAATTATGCATTTAAAAACATTTCCATTTTAAAGTTACAACATATTTGGAATCACATTGTGAAAGTGGCATACTTTTTTACTCCCAACTTTAAAAAATAGGCAGTCAAATAGTCTAGCTCAAAAATCTTATATGAGCGCCGATTATATCAAAATAATTTGGTGCCAAAAGGTATAAAACACTCTCCTCTCTCGATTGCCTGGTCTGCAGGCTTTCCATCTCTCCTGCCCTCTCTCAGTCTGTGGCCACCATTTACAGGACACCCGGCCAGGCCACCCTCTTCCTCTGTGAGTGGGCTGACCTCTCTTTGCCTCTACCTCAACTTCTCCTCCGAGACCTCAACATCCATCTTGATATTTCTAACCCCTCCTCAGGGCTCTTTTTTTGCGGCTCACTCTCTCTTTCTATTCTACCCTCTGGCCCAACCCTCTGCAGAGCACAACGTGGATGTTCTCATCTCCTCAGACATCCCCTCTCTAACCTCTCACCACTCATAACCACTTTCTGCTCTACTCCCACCTTACGCTCTCTGTCCCCATCAGGTGAAGCAGACCCCAGCACTGCCACTTACCTTCTCGGTCATCCTGCCCATGAAGCGTGTCAGTGGAGGCTTTCGCTGCTACTTTCTCTCCTCCTATGCCTGTGGCTGACTCGCACTCTGATACAGCCCTCTCCAACCTGCATCTCTATATCTCCAACACTCTTGATGTCCTTGCCCCTGCCATAACGATCCGTTTGAAGCCTACCTCCAAGTGAAACTCCTGGTATGATTCCGACCTCGCCACCCTAAAACCAAGTGTAGGGTGGCTGAGAGGAAGTGGAGGGCATCAAGTGCATCCTCTAACAAACTGGCCTGCTGCCTGCTCCAGAGATAGTACAGATTCTCTGTCCTGTCCAAGAAGAGAGCTTACATCCAAACCTGCGTCTCTGACAACATGGCCAAACTCCTCCTCCTCCTTTCTCCTCTTTCCCAGTGTTCACTTCCGACGATGTTTCTAGACAAGTCCGATCTATGAAAGTGTTGTCCAAGCAGGTGCTCCAGAACCACCAAGGACCACATTGACACCCTTACTCCAGCCTTGCCCATTTCTGCAATCACTTTTTTGCCCGCTGGAACTTTCCACTCCCCCTTAAGTACTCCCTTGTGCACTGCCTCCTTAAAAATCCCTCTGCCGACTCTTCCTCTCCTGAGGAACCATGGCCATCAGTCCCTCTGCCCACCCTTCTGCTCTGGAGGAACCATGAACATCGGTCTGGCTTCAGGGCAGCCAGAAGCACGGAACTGCTCTCCTGAACACCAGTGAAGACCTGCTCACTAATCTCGACTCTAGCCTTCCTTCTGTCCTCATCCTCCTCGATCTTTCTTCGACTTCGACATGGTCAATCACGCCACCCTGATCAACCATCCTTGTGACATCCTGGGCACACAAATTAGGTCCTGGCCTGGTTCACCTCCTTCCTCCTCGACTGACCCTCCCAGGTCCAACTTGGGTCTTTTCTCTCCACCAGCTCTCTCTCTCCACATGTGGTGTTCCTCAGGGTTCTAACCTCTCACATTGGCTTTTCAATGTCTGCTTGGCACCTCTGACCCACCTCAGCTCTACCGTCGCTTCAAACTTTCACTGTTATGCGGATGACACCCAGCTCTCCTTCAGGCGCCCGGAAGCCTCCTCTCCCCTCTCGCTCATTCCCAACTGTATCTGCAAAACAGGAATGGGTCACCTCCAACGATCTCTGCCTTAATACCAGTAAGACAGAGATCCTTCTCAATGTGACTCCTCCTCCAGCTTTCCCTCTTTCACTCTGGTCACCCTCCTTGAGCCCTCTCCCTGCGCCTTCCAACAAGGCAAAAAACCTTGGTGTCATCATTGACTCCACCTCTCCTCCTCCCCCACCCCTCACATCTCGGACCACTCTTCTAAGACGTCCCACTACCAGCTGCACATCCTCAGAGGTATTCTTCCCTTTCTCACTTTCCCCCCGAAGCTCACTGTCTCTCGCGCCCTGGTTCTCTCTAGGCTGGACTACTGCAACAGTCACTTTCTAAATCTACCTACCGCCACTCTTCGCCCTCTGCAACTAATCCAGAACAGGGCTACGAGATTTGTAGCCCAGGGATCGTATCGCTCCAGCCTTGGAATCTCTCTACTGGCTCCCGGTGGCTGCAATGATAAGTTCAAGACCCTCTGCACTGTCAACAAGGCATACTGAGGCCAGGGACCACACTACATCCAACTCTCTCTTCCTAAACACTTTCCTTCTCAAGCCCTTCACTGATCCGCCTCCAACTCGGTGAGCGTTAGACACTTCTCCAGGTAGTGTGTGGGTGGTAGATCTCTCTCCTCGGCTGGTGCCTCCCTCAGAACGCCCTCCCTGTTGCCTCTATCACACTTGAGCAGGATCACCTCAGGATGCGTAAGCAACTCAAGACCCTTTTATTCTTTTTTGTTTTCTCTCTCTGTCTCTCTCACACACACTTTTCTGCTGTGCTAACTTGTTGCCTAGCTGCCCTCTGAACACCATGGGCACCAGGCTTCTATATGACCAGTAGCCCATGCACTGCATCCGGGCTCACCTCACACTTCGGGACTGTATCTCGAACCCTACAGTCCCCTGCCTTTTGTGCACTTACCCAGAGTCGGCCCTCCGGCTTGCCCTACTGCACTCTCCGCCCCATCTCCCCCTGGTTTTTATCCTCTACCTTTCCCTTGCACTTGAATGATCTGAATGACTCAAGGAAAGGCCATTGCTTCTGGATCCTGACCCTGGGGGTGGAGAAGCGAGGGCCTTGAGGAGTAAGAGGGGGATGCCCCTAGGCAAGACATGCTATGCCCTTTTCCTACTAACAGTCAACATAAACCTCCGCCATCCTTTCTAGGATGTTACAAGCCAATTCCCCATCTGATTCCACACACAACACCCGACAGGACTGAGACAAAGAAGAGGTAACAGAGTAATGAGGATTATTCCTCTTCTCCACTTAGGTACGAGGAAGCTGCATCCCAAGCACTGGGGAGGTCAGGCACTTCGGCCTAACTATGGTCCGGTAGGTTTAATTAACCTGACACACCTGGAGCCTAATCGAGGGCTGCAATGAGAGACCAACGAGGAGAGCAAGCCTGCAAGGAGAACCAGAAAAGAGTCTTGAAGGAGAAGCAGAGAGAGCAGAAGGGGATCCACTCTTTGAGGGACAGCCGTGGTGGAACTGGACCAAACCAGGACGCTGGCAGGCCCAGACCTCAAAGAATGCTGTCCGCGTTTGCAAGAAAACAGCAAGGCAAGCAGGGCTCGCATTGGAGGTGTTCCCCACCCTAGAAGCGGAGTGGAGCCTGTAGCAGAAACCGTCAGGATCATGCCGCTGGTTAGTGTCGGAGGGACACGCAAACACTGGTGAGGTCCAGGACGACCCACAGGCAACAGGAGCAGACCACTGCTGAGTGTCTGGGGGACACACAAGCACCGGGTAGCCCTGAAGAGGATCGCAGGGAAGTGCCCGTCCACACTTTGAATGTTGAACTATATGAAAACGTGATCTTGGAAGAAACTAAGGTCTCTTGCATACCGAACTAGCCAACTTTAACAATGCCAGAAACCAAGGTATGCTGAATACCAACTACATGAAACCTGAAATTGTAAGACACCAAGGTATGCTGAACACTGAAATATAAGAACATTTATATTCCAAGGAAATGCAGATATTCTGAATACCAACCTATATGAGACTGACTTTTGACCACTGTATTATAGGAAAACTTCCAATTGAAATAAGCAAACATATTGAATGGCGAATTCGAAAACCTCTTTACTTTGAAAGCGTGCAAGTGTGCCTTCAAACCTGAATTGGATTAAGAAACATAAGAATACTTTTTGAACTCCGAATTGAAATTTAAGGCAATCCAGGAAAAGCCAAAGGATATAAGATTGCATCCTAAATGCCAGGAGACCAGCACAGCAGAGTCAAGTAAGGGTGACTCGACATACAGGAGCAAGTGCCAAGGAACTTGTATTTGTTGGGCTGAGAAGTCCAGGGACCCTGGTTGCACGACCTGTGATGGCTGGACCCTGCGGTCTGACAACTGCACCTAGACACGCGATTCCTAACTGGTGAGAGATAAACACATTACGAAACAAGCTCAACAAAACCACTGCAACACTTTTGAACTATACTTGTTGTCTTGGGATCAGAATCCAGAGACCCTTTTTGCTCTGGATTGTGCTACTTAAAACTTGGGGAAGTGAATCCCCCCCAGGATTAGCCTTGAACTATATTGCCTGGAACTGAAGAAGGAAACCTTGAGATTTTTCTTTCAAGGAACTTTCTTGTACTTGGGGAATGGGAATTTAGAGAAAGCTGGGAGCTGGAAGAAGCTCAGAACTTTTAGTTAAACACCATTTCTTTTGAGTATGACATCCTTACACATTGGTTTAATATAGTTGTGAGGGCAAGGTTTTGGACACAGACTGACTTAAGTTGATCTCTTTGACACAGGCTTTCCTTAGTTCTATCCCGGCAGGGAAATCCCACTGTTGTAAAGTGATCATCTGTGAATGCATGAGCTGTGAGAATGTTGGGAGTCTTGCTGTAGAATGTTGTCCTGTGAGTGTGAAGGTTCCAGCTCATGTCAGTTGGAGCTGGACCTACCTGGGTGATGGGACCCAGTGGTGTCCTCTATTGTAAGATCTTGCTGTAACTAAGAATAAACCTTAAGTGTTTAACCTACAAAGAGTAAGAAGCTACCCTTCTACAACAGCGACGAGGAAAACTGAAACAGAGCATGCGTGCTGGAACAGAAGATGAAACAGTGTGCTGAGGGGGGAGCAGCAAGATGAGAAGAGGAACCACTGCCCCCCAAGAAAATGAAGTAAGTCCCATCACCCGGGGCAAAAGATTAGAAGCATAAGCCAGTGAAGGGGTAGAAGAACCCAGCCCATAGTAAAGGGGAAAAGAGATCTGCCCAAAAGAGATAAGAGAACCCAGGGAAAGAGAAGGGGTGTGAAGCCCGGTGTTGCCAGGGTAGAAAAAAGTAAAAGCACAGCACTGTTGACTGAAAGAAGAGAATGATCTGCGCTCGAAACAGGGGCAAGAGAGATAACACAGGTGGAAGCTCAATGCCCAAGAGGAAAGAAATTAAGTTTACACTAAGAAAATGAACATTGCATTAAGCAGTTTACAACCAGCAATCTAACCAGTACGAAATGTGCCAGCCAGGAGGAGTACGCACTAAAGTAGGATGCGGCATGCAGCAGATATGTTAAAGTTATCTGGTACCTGATCATGAATGTTGAACAACTGTCTGAAGAGTTATTCAGCCTGGCATTGGTGGCGCATGGTAGTGCAGCTGGGCGACGGTTGGAAGCAGGAGCGCCTCTGTGCTCCGTTGCAGAGATGCGACTGGTGACGTCACATAGAGAGCAGCTGGTAATGGCGAACAGTGGAACGCCATACCGTAAGCCTGCGCATATGGCCGTTGATGCCTTTACAAAGTAAATGTAAACTGCTGTGAGCATGAAGGGCTGCAATTTAAAAGGAAAATAATATTGCGGTGCACAGGAGTAATAAGAGAAAGAAGCCTTGTAAAATATGTGCAGAACCCGAGGTCATGGTGCATGGTCTTGTGATATAAAGACCTGACGGGCGACTAATCGTTAGAGGATAGGACGTTTGCCTGCATGACACACTGTACGTCAGTACGAGGAAGTGAAAATGAAAAAGATAAGTAAAGCGGCCAACAGAAGCAGAAGGGTTGTTGTGAGGCGGTCGGATCTATGTGAGGAAGATTGCCTCGACAAGTGTACGGCTGATCTGTTTGTAAGGAGTAGAAGTGATGTAGAATGCAGATCGCTGACAAAACTGCGTTGATCAGCAGCACCATGGTCGAGTTAATGAGACGTCATGGTGAAAGCATTACCATTAGCAGACTATCGTTGATGGGACCTGTGCACGGACAAAGAATGTATCCTCTTTATTATAGTGTTTGTTTTATTGAAAACGAGAGACTGCACTATCTAGATGATTGCAAGATTTATGTAAGGTAAAGTAGGTATGCAACTCAGCAGAGTAGATGTACAAATAAGCACTAAATGAGAGAACTCTTTGAGCAAATATGTCAGATGAGATATGTGCTTTTATGAAAAGCGTTAAAGATGTAAATTCTCTTCAGAATTTTCAGGACCGTATGGGTGGTTACAGTTGTTACCTACTGTCAGAGTTTTGAATGAAATGTTTAGAAAATGCATGGCTCATGCCTGGACAGATTACTAGCGTATGCCATGGTGAGTGGGATAGCTATAATAATTTTGAGGATTTTTAGGTGGACTTACATGGACACTCTAAATTGAAGTTGATGAGAGATGGGTCGTAAGTCTGTATGAGTGAGTTAGTTTAATGATATTGAGGCATTGCAGGGTTTATGTTGTGAAACACAACAAAGACTTTTAGCATTACAACATGACTTTTCACCATGCATGTTTCCGTTTGGTTCTAGCAAAACCAAACTAAATTGTAATAATTGGTAAGGATGGAAGTATAGCACTAAGTGATCTGAAATGTACCAAGGATGACAGATCAGAGTGATCATGTCAGCAAATGTGCAAGAGTTGTGTACCCTCGAATGTTCAAGTTGAGGTTGTACCTAATATACTTAAATAAAGGGAAGTCGTGCCTCCCACATTGAGAATCTGGTTGTCAGATTAAAGTAGGGATGTGAAGTAGGGGTCATGCCCAAAGAAGATGGAATACAAGGTCATGCCTCTGCAATGGTTAAGGGGTGAGGTCACGTCTGCACTCAGATATATATGTGGGAGTAGTAGGTTTCCTAATATATTTAGTAAGAGGTCACGCCAAAGACCATGTATTAGAAGAGGGATGGTTCCCTGAAAGTTGTCATGTGGAGGAAATACCGCCTACCGCCATGTATCCTAGATGGGATAGTGATTTACAAAGAGGTGAAGTGAGAGGTCACGCCTCCATTGGATGATGGTTAGGACGCGCCTGAGCCATCAGCGTTTCTAAGTTGGCAGTGGGATCAATCCCATGTTGCTTTTAGAGTAGCACACCCTCTTTAAAAGGTGCAAAGTGCTGTGTGAATGTGCTCTGTGCTTTCGTGGGAAAAGGAGATATGTTGGAAAGTAGATTTGTTTATGTGTGTGTCTGAAATAAGAGAGGGAGATATGTTGTAAAGTGCATATCTGTGAATGCATGAGCTGTGAGAATGTTGGAGTCCTGTTGTAGAATGTTGTCCTGTGAGAGTGTGTGAAGGTTCCAGCCTATGCCAGTTGGAGCTGGGCCTTCCTGGGTGATGGGACCCAGTGGTGTCCTCTATTGTAAGATCTTGATGTAACCAAGAATAATCCTTATGTTTTTGACCTACAAAGAGTTAGAAGCTACCTTTCTACACCCACATTAGTACAGGGCAAGTTAGGCCATCCTCACATTTCAGTTAAATAAACATCTTTTATTTGATCTTGAAGTCAGTTGTCTGTGTCGTACTTCATGGTGCCGTCACATGAGGTAGGTAAAGCCTTCTCTTTTACTTCTGTTGTCCTTTTGCTATTTCTTATGGTTAAACAGGTCAGTTCATAAGACTATCAGTACTGAGAGACTGTAGGCCTCATTTGGTGGCATCGAGATACCACCAAATGGATTTATCGTTACCACCACTTGGTCTGGCGGAATTACCGCCAGATTACAAGTGGCAGCAGGGCTGTGTTAGTCCCCATTTAGGGAGTCAGTACTTCATGGGGATTTTGGCAGAATTTCATCCACCTTGCCATAAACCCATAGTTCGGCTGTGCAGTTATGCATAGGAAATGCAGTGGTAACTTTGTAACCACCTCATTACCAGCACTTTTAGCCATACCGCTAAACGCATAACAAAGCCCCATGTCTCATTAAGAATTTCTTGTAATGTTACAATTGCAAAGATCACCTCAAAGTAAAGTATGGTGAGGATCCTTTGCATCCTTTGGTCTGTCTGTAATGGCTTTCTGGTTACTTTTACAATATGCCTAGGATGAGCTGGCAGCGGATACTTTTCTACTTTTGTGATTTTACTTGTGCACCTTTGCATTTGCTGCAAATGGCTACTGGGTGGCTAGCACCCTAAAATGGCTGTGCCATGAGGTTTCTGCTCGTCCTTTGGCCATACTGTTCTTTTGGCATTCTTTCTGCACTCTCGCATCCAGAATTTCCATATATGGAAAGTCCTTTCTCGTGCAAGGGGCAGGTGTGCGAGAGCCCAGATGTGAGGGGTGGGACGGTCTGGTCCCATAATACACATCCAAATGCCGGAACGTCTGTTGCTGGTCACATGTAGTGGCCAGTGCCTATCCACGATTGGATATCAACTGCCAGTTTAAATGGTGGAGAGCTTTGAAATTGGTGGGCTTGGACGAGTTCCCGGCCCAAATCTTGGCTAAAAAGAGAGCTCTTGCAGCCATTGAACAGATCATCACTGGAGCCAAGACACCTACGAACAGCAACCTGCCGACGACCAGA
The DNA here is from genome assembly GCF_040938575.1 of Ambystoma mexicanum. Taxonomy (NCBI): domain Eukaryota; kingdom Metazoa; phylum Chordata; class Amphibia; order Caudata; family Ambystomatidae; genus Ambystoma; species Ambystoma mexicanum. Next base: position 1,722,436,355 of record NC_090929.1, on the reverse strand, counting down.
GGACGACTTCTGCAGCTGACCAGCATTGACTCCAGTGCCTTCCTGTTGAAGCACTGCTTCTCTGTCCCGATCTCAAGGAGGCCTTTGTTGCCGCTTCGACCCCTTGACTGGTAGCAACAACCAGTCCCGACCCCTGCTCGAGGATCTGTGCCTTCCAAAGTTTCCCTGGACCAAGCGGTGGACTGACCAGCTCTCTCCTGGGCTACCTCACTGCAGTCATCAGCGTTCCAAGTTCATCCTTGCAACTTGAAGGATCTTCAACTTGTGTAATAGGACGCCACTCCTGTATTTTTGGCCTTCCTGCATTAGCAGATTTTGTACTAGGCCTGCTCCTTTGTTCATCCATTGAAGACCACCTTTTTCCCCCTGATATTGGCGACTCCTGTTACAACTCATCTTCATCGCTCCCTGGGGGTACCCTGAGGTGGTGTTTCTCAGTTTGGGAGTTCTGTTGGAAGGTGTCTGGAAACGATTTCTTAGCACTGCCACCGACCAAAACTAAATTCCGACACTGAAAAGGCCTCTGAACCTGCGACCAGTGGGTCTTCCTCGAAGGGACCAAGCACAGAAGTGTGTCCCCAACGTATTCCGTGGTCTCAAGAGTCTGGCGGTAGGTTTACATACATGTAGGGGTGGAAATTAAGATTGGACAAGCTCCTGGGTATCCAGCATTAACCATGAGCTGGCACTGGGGAACGAGGAGCTAGTACAAACAGTTCCACAAATCCATCTTCCAGATAAGATGCAAACTTATCATTGTGTCTATTGTGTAAATTCACATAGATGTGTTTGTTCAGCATTGGTTGGCCTGGCGAGTTAAAATTATTCCCAGGCTCTTCTGGGCTATAAGCAGGAGCTAAATAGCTCCCAGATGCCCTCAATTTCGAACCCTGCACCCATTTCTGCCCCTTGCCCTTCTCCATAGGGTTACAAGGGTGTACGGTCCTGCCCCAATCTGACTTTGGTCAGTGAAGGCCTGGTCAAGGATCCCTTCCTAGGCCCATCCTAACTGGGATTGAGTGAGTTTACTTACCTGAATAATTTTGGACCCTTTTAAACAATAACCACTGACATCACCAATCTCTTAAAACATACCTGCAAAGTGTAGCTGGTACTGGGGACCTTTGGGCACACGGCCCAAAACCATCTGATGGCTGTACTTTTTAGGAGCTATGGTAGCTATTTTGTGGTTTTTCTAAAGTAGCTTTTCTATTCTATTCTAAATGCATCTGAGTACATGTATTTCACTGGTTATTGAATTAAATTCTCACTTCTCCCAAGGGTGAATGTATTTGTATGACAATATTTGCCTAAAAGGTTTCATTGCTTAGAGTATTTTAAAAGGCCTAATACATTGTTGTATATTTTGTACTTACCGCTCGAACTGGAATAGGTACCGGCCATCACCCCTTTTGTTTTGCTATAGTCACCTCAAGTGGTATTCCCTGAGGTGGGTCACGTTCCTGCTGGGCCTAGAGACCCAAGCTACTCCTCACTGACGAGGCCAAACATGTTTGGGGATGCTTGCGATCACGTGCAGACAGGATGTGACCAACCAGTTCAGGCTCGACTGCTCCTTTTGGGGTGGGACCAAACCTGATTTGCATTTTCAATTGCTTTTTCAATTGCTTGGCAAGCAAGGAACGATGGAGTATTGCCCAGAGCAATGCCAGAGATTGAGATTAATTGTAAACCTCCCAGACATCACTCCTTCTGTTTTGCTGGGGTGATAGATGCAGCCTGACAGAAATCCTTGCAATGAGAAATACATCTGAGCAAAGGAGCGCAACAGATCCCTGGGACTGGCCACGGGGGGTGCTAGAACCCTGGGGCAAGTCAAGGATCCTAGACATGGAGTCTAGAGCCTTCAGAGCAAATGTTTTCCTTCTGGACACCTTCAATAGTAGTGCATTGTTCGTTATTGCTGCGTCACTTTAGGCTCTCCAGACGTTCATCTCGTCCTGTGCCCCACAAGGAGCGGAGGCTGGAATGAAATCGCAAGAGGCAAAATGTGTTTATTTTAGAAAGGCTGGGGAAATGGAACTTGTAGCCTCCACACTTCATTTAGCCACCCCCTTATAGTGTTAAAGTAGCTACCCAGTGAGGCCACCCAGTTATGTTAGAAAAGTACTCTCCAAGCCATAGGTGCAACCCCAGGTTTTTCAAAATGTGCACAACTGTGGGCGCCCCTCTTGAGAAAGAACACAGCCAAAGAAACTGTTCTGGGAGTGGGGGAGGGGGTCCCACTTGGGAGTTTCTAGGGCCATGTTTTAGCTCACTGCACCGTTCAGAGGAGACACGTTTATTTGCATAGCCGTTTGGTCCCACCCACAATGACAGCAATTAGCAATTCCCTCTTAACAAGGGTCCCATCAGCAGGCCTCGATGTCTGGGGGAGAGGGGGGGTTCACCAGTGAGGTTAAGCCGAGGCCTTCGAATCGCAGTGAACAAGGGGCCAGCCCATGTTTTTCAGAAAAACGTGGACACCCCTCTACTGGGAACCGGGCCAAATAACTTGCTCTATGGGGTGATTCTTTCTCAGGTGGGTCGAACACCATGTTTTAGCATAGTGTACCTTATATCTTTAGTAAACAGAAAAGGTGTTGAACTGCATTATATGGATCTCAAATGGTCGCCTGGCCCACAGAGGGCGCAGTAAATAATGCATGCATGAGGCCGAGACACACAACATGTTGCAGGCCTGCAATAGGCAGAAGGCTCTGAAAAGCTCAGCTCTTCCCTACAGCATGACTTCATCTGTGGGTAACAGAAACATCATGAAAAGGTCTTTTCCATTCGAAATAAAATGTTAGTCTTGGCCACGTGCAGGTTAATTAGAGATTCCTATGCTGCATAAGTGTTTGGACTGAAAACATTTGTTTGGGATCAAATGAAAATCTGATTTAAAAAAAAAAAAAAAAAAGCACATTCAGAACCAAAGACAAACTGTCCTTAAAACAACCTGTGTGATCTGAAGGGTTGCCTGGTATTAGAGCATGTGACCAGTTAGGTGAGCAACAGACCTCAACCAGGACTGGTCTACTGCGCGTACACCAGAATGGATGGGTCATTGATCAAGGATGACTGGTGCTGGAGATCCCACCCTGAAGCAGCTAACCAGGCTCAAAGCCACTAGCAGCATCTGTGGACCATCCAGGGGGAACACAGTCTACTGGCTGTGCAGACTAGAAAGGAGGCTGGTGGAGGAAGGAAGACGCCAAGGAGCAACTACGTGCATCAAAGACAACTTTATTAAGTGAAAAGGCATACACAACTCAAGCCCACATCGCTTACCGAAGGTCCCCCACCCCAAGGAAGGAAAGCAAAGGAGGGGGGGGCTAAAACTAGTCTCTTCAGCAATTCAAGATGGCCACCACACTTACGAATGCCAGGGATATCAGTGAAGACTCACCTCCTGGGTAATCGAATGTACTGGCTATGCTCCTGGAGACTAGAATGTACTGGCTATCCTCCTGGAAACTCCCCCTCCTGGTTAATCGAATGCACTGGCTATCCTCCTGGAGAATAGAATGTACTGGCTATCCTCCTCGAAACTCCCACTCCTGGGTAGTCGAGTGTACTGGCTATGCTCATGGAGACTAGAATGTACTGGCTATGCTCCTGGAGACTAGAATGTACTGGCTATCCTCCTGGAAACTCCCCCTCCTGGGTAATCGAATGCACTGGCTATCCTCCTGGAGAATAGAATGTACTGGCTATCCTCCTCGAAACTCCCACTCCTGGGTAGTCGAATGTACTGGCTATCCTCCTGGAGAATAGAATGTACTGGCTATCCTCTTGGAGACTCGCCTCCTGGGTAATCCAATGTACTGGCTATCCTCCTTGAGACTCCCCCTCCGGGGTAATCGAATGTATTGGCTATCCTCCTGGAGACGCGCCTCCTGGGTAATCAAGTGTACTGTCTATCCTCCAGAAGACTCGCCTGCTCGGTAGTCGAAAGTAGTAGCTATCCTCTTGGGGACTTGCCTCCTGGGTAATCCAATGTACTGGCGATTCTCCTGGAGTCGCGCCTCCTGGGTAATCAAGTGTACTGGCTATCCTCCAGAAGACTCGCCTCCTCGGTAGTCGAATGTAGTAGCTATCCCCCTGGCTGAGGTCTCACCTCTTGGGTGGGTGAATGTACCAACCATAGACTATTGCTAGAAAGACTTTTCTAGACTGCCATGTATACAGTTCAGGAAGCAAAGTCCACACCTCAGTTGTAGGGTTTCTCAGTATATGGCCTGACTCTACAAGGGCTATATGTGGCTAATCAGTAGAGGCTATAATCTGAAGAAGAGAGCAAGTTAAAGAAAGGGTACACAATAGCGCACTACAATACACAATTAGGGAATAGCCAAACAGCAGATGTACTAAAATATACTCTTTATAGCTGTAGCATAAAAGATAACGCAGCATATTACAGGAGAGTTGCTTTTAGGATGGAGTCTTCCATGAGCGTCTCAAAGTCTAGGATTGAAGATTGCACTGTAGTTGGAAAAGGGTTTAAGAAGTCAGTACAAATACAATGCCCAAAAAGAAAGTTTGAGATTCCAGAGACAAGGAGCTGTCCAACTAGCCAGAGTCAACACGTGTTGCAGCTAAGATTCAATTGCACCCAAAGCTTTTCTATGGGCCCAAAGCTATGCAATGCGACAAAACACAGCTGCAAGCCATCGATTGGAGGCAAAAGGAGCACTCAAAGTCGAGGATCAACTGTGAAGGTGCAGGACGTACAGAGGGAGTACACAACGAGCCTGGAGGACAATGCTGCACTAAAGAAAGAACCACCGGGTACTAGGGTCTGGCACAGCTACATCCTTAGCCCCCGAGATTGCAACCACAGAGGACAAAGCAGAGCCTTGTGGTGGCCTGGTGGTTTAACAGCTACAGGTCTTATACTCCAACTACTGCTACTCTGTTGCAGAACGGTCAGGGTCTTAGACAGGAGGTATTCCCGTCAAGTGGACATTCCAATGAATCCAGGAAAGCAGCACCACTGTGGCTCCTTCTGGTCCTGGAGCGAGGTCTGGAACATGCAGGTTCCAGAAGAACGTCGCAGCCACATTGGATTAATCGCCGTCCATTCCACTGTATAGTCCTCCTTCCAATGTGTGACAAAGGCATGTGGCAGATACCCTTAATCTTCTATAGATCTTTGGGGCTGGACGCACATCCCATCTCCAATTAGGCACACAGAACCATTTAAACATTTAGCGGCTGCCCAAACAGGAATGGTTGCTCATTCCAACTTTCCTGGGCTTCTTCCAAAGCAAACACGCAGAATGTAGATTCAGAAGTGAATCTAACAATCCATTCATACATCCAGCCAAATGTGGTCATGGTTACCCGGGGTTCCATATCTGGGATCTCTGGGAGGCCATGCCCATATATGGAACACACCAGCTAAACAGAGCCTCCTTGTGGCGCCTCAATGGTCTTCTAAACTCAGGCTCATCATTTTAATGGGCACCTAGTGGGGAAAAAGGCTTTGAGAACAGACTACAAAAAGGCTGCTGCCGAATGCAGCCAGCCATATAAAAATTCACAAGAAACCAAGCATAGACCTGATCAGGGGTACTTTTAAGGTACCCTGACCTGGGAGTCTTCCGGACGCCCAGGGACACATGCACAACAGAGTTACACTGCCACTGAGGACCTGGACGGTGGACCCCATGGGAAAAAGGTTGGTGAACGGTGAGAGAAAATGCAAAAACAGAAAATGCAAAAACGATAGGAGACTTAAGCGTCAGTCACAATGTAGGATTTGAATTCTAACAAAAATACCCTTGCTCCAATGATTCACCTCCAGGTTAAAGTCCGGAGATTTCAAAAACAAGAAAATGTGCCATTCCTTAACCAGACAACGAAAAAAATGGAGAAACTGCAGCAAATACTGTTCAATGGCAGATCAAAAGACGTATCAGCATGAAATGACTGTTGTATAAAGCAAATGTTTGCAACCTTTGGCGCTCCAGATGTTGTGACCGACAACATCCAACAGTCCAACCCAGCATACTCAATATTGAGGGAACATGGAAGTTGCAGGCAAAAACATCTTGAGAGCTGCAGATTGCAGACCCCTCGTATAAGGTTTTGTTCCAACACAAGGCCAGAAACTCATTTGCCCGCCTGACCGATGTAAAAGCAACCAAAATGGCAGTCTTCCAGGGGAAGAGAATAATTCCTCGTTAGCAAACAAAAACAACTTCAAGTCCCAGTGAGGAGACGGGGTGAACCTCTAATAGGCAGGGTACAGAGGAGTTACTCCCAAAATTACTGCCTTCATTCTATAAAAAGAAGAGATTTGAAATATGCTGCAAATGTTGACAAACAATGATCACAGGAATCAATCTAAATGCAGTACTAGCCACATAAAACAGATGGCAATGCGGTCTACAGACAGAGCTGGAAGCGCTTGCTCACGGCCCAGTAACAAACACTTGTTTTTGATTTGTATCTGGTTTTTGTCCTCCCTGGCCATACACACACCACCTAAATGTAGGGTCAGAAAGCACCTGGTGTGCAAAAACGAGCCCCTTCCTAAGTAAGCTCTCAGGGTGAGCAATAGAAGGGTCTGTGCAGTAGGCAATCAACCCCCAGAAAAACACCAGGGTCCTGGGTCCACCAGGGAGCAGCTAACAGCAGCTGTGGAGAAACCCTGAGAAGAGTGTGTGGAAGCGCCTCATCATATCAGACTTGATGCCTGCGACTCCACCTCCCACGTTGGAGTAGCACATGAATGCAAGAAGGAAGTGCAATCTTTCCAAACAAAACCACCTCGAACATTGTTCTACCCTGAAAGACAACTGTTCTGCAAAAGGCTGCAGAGCTTTCCAGAGGAGGACACGCCAATCCAAGAGTAGTGGCTGCCAAAAATGCTATTATCTGCAGTGGACTAGATTGAACGTATAGAATACTACACCAGGTTTAAAAGAGTGCTGCACGCCTTCTCAAGATCCTCCAGAAAAAGAGAACTAGAGAGAAACTGACTAATCAATCATCTTGGCAGGGGGAGAAAGGAATCCTGAAGGTCAGCCCTGCTGCAGCCTACTGGTATTTCTAGAATTGTGAAGCATCGAGATTAAAATCTCTGCCCTCTTTGAGGTCTTCTAGCACCTCAATCTCTGAAATAGGTTCTGCGGTTAATGTTTGATGACAAGGAGGCGATGAAGGAAGAACCTGAGGCATGCTCAGAGGAGTGGCGCTCTTTCATAATGCTTAAGACACAGTAGTCATTGGTAAATGCGCGCCATTGATCTAAAAATGTAACAATCCTGTCTCCTTCCATCAAGGTAGAAGTTTTTTTTATAAATATGCATCGCATAGTGAGCCCCAAGTGGCTGCAGTCCTCTTTGTGGAGTCGCAGATTTCCTTTTTAGGCAGATTCTCATGTTTTTATAGAGGAATTGCCCTTTAATCTACTTGGTGGCTCTGGGTTTGTAGGCATGTGAAAAATGAAAAGATGAATAAAGAAGATTTATTAAAGATGCGACGGTGACCACACAAGTTAGAGACCACTTTTCAAATCTCATTTGTAGGCTAAGCGCCCGTCACAGCAGCTGCATTCCATAGGGACTTAACCCGTCTCCCGCTCCTGATGGCACAGCCCCCTACAGGGTTTAGTTTCTAAATGAACCACCTGGAATAGAATCCCGCACAGCTGAAGTGTTGTCTGTAAGGTCATAAGCCCAATGCTCCCACTCCCTCGTCCATATCATTTTTATCCAAGCCACATGCACCAGTTGTCCTTCAACTCAAAATTACCACCTTCAATATCCACAAGATGGAGCCCAATTTCCTCTGCTAGGACCTTCATCAATTCGACAGTACTACCAAAACTGATGTATGCAGTAGCCTCATTGGCCTCTAGCACTACCACTGTCCCATCCCTTCGCCAGCCCCATCTTTCCTCCATGACTATCTGCAGAGTTGCTCTTAAGGGCAATGTCTTCTTTGCTCTTAATGGCAATGTCTTCTTTGCTATTAAGGGCAATGTCTTCTGCCAATTGAGTCTTCAAAGACTCGCCCGATTGTATAACCAACACTTATCACATGAGCTCCAATGGGGAGTTCCAGATACATGCACCAGCACAAAACTGAAATACTTTCTCTAAATTCGTACATTCTCAGCTCTTGAGTATCCTGTAAACAACAACATAAGGTTATTCCTGAAGTCTCAACAGCTCTGTAAACAAGTAGGGCTGTCAATTGAAACACATGGTTACAGAGTATGTGTTTATTGGACGGTATTACACCATCTTAGAACACAAATACATCAACAACCGAGATTAAGGCACACGGCTATGATAAAATGTTCTAGACTTGTGCCAAAAACACACACAAAAAGAGGTTTACAGGTTGACTGGATCTTTCTACTATGGACACTGCTCCTTACTAGTTGTCATGTCTCATAAATTGCCCGTCAAGTGGTCTTAATCTATAGGGCACCAGGTAAGCACTTCCTTCCAATGGGTCGCACAGCTCAGGACACCAACCGACACTGGATCTCATTCCTACATGTGCCAACTTTCACTGAGTGTCATCTCGGGGGCCTGCCGATTAATCGTCTCAAACCACAGACCACTTCCTCCCACTGTATCTCATTCCTGAGGTAATCGGCTGTCACTGGGTGCCTTTTCTCAGGTCAAAGCTCATCAGGCAGGGAACCATTAACTCAGGGAATCACCTATTACCTCAACGTAGTGCCTATCAAAAGCTGCATTCTTCAGCAATTATCTCATTCCTTAGGCCACCACGTGTCTGGGTTGTCATAACTGTGGTCATGCCTCTCACTGGATCCAAATCCTAAGTACACGCATATGACTGGGTCTCATTCCTCAGAGTATGGACTATCAGTACCTCACAGCACAGCATGTACCAGGCTCAAATCCCCCAGGGCGCCTCCCAAGCCTGTCTCTCATCCCTTGGGGCACTGGCACACAGAGTCTAAATTTTCCACGAACAGCCTACATTGGGGACGGCTACTTCAGGTACTATTTCTCAGGACATGGTGAGAAAGTGGCATTCCTCAGGGCTTTGCTTCAGTCCAGAGGATACCGCCTGTTAGGGCTCCCATTCCTCAGTGAACCACCTGGCGGGTGATTTTTCAAGTGACTGCTGCCAATGCATGACCTTCCTGAGTCTCCACTCTCAAGTGGGGTTATCCTTAAAGGCTCCGGCCATCACAGAGGATCATCCCTAACGCAAATTTCGTCACCAAGTCTCATTCCTCTGGGCCACACCCACCCCATCGAATCATTCATCAGGGCCATGCCAGTGACTAGATCTCAAACCCCAGGGCGCAGACTGACAGTTTGTCTCGTCTAACTCAGTCATGCTCCCCAGCGATCTTCCTGACACTGGCTCTCATGCTCACAGCACAAGCTGTCAGTGGGGCTAGTCTAACTCAGTCATGCTCCCCAGCGATCTTCCCGCCACTGGCTCTCACGCTCACAGCACAAGCTGTCAGTGGGGCTCGTCTAACTCAGTCATGCTCCCCAGCGATCTTCCCGCCACTGGCTCTCACGCTCACAGCACAAGCTGTCAGTGGGGCTCGTCTGAGTCATGCTCCCCAGCGATCTTCCCGACACTGGCTCTCATGCTCACAACACCAGCTGTCAGTGGGGCTAGTCTAACTCAGTCATGCTCCCCAGCGATCTTCCCGCCACTGGCTCTCACGCTCACAGCACAAGCTGTCAGTGGGGCTCGTCTAACTCAGTCATGCTCCCCAGCGATCTTCCTGACACTGGCTCTCACGCTCACAACACCAGCTGTCAGTGGGCCTCGTCTAACTCAGTCATGCTCCCCAGCGCTCTTCCTGACACTGGCTCTCACGCTCACAACACAAGCTGTCAGTGGGGCTCGTCTAACTCAGTCATGCTCCCCAGCGATCTTCCTGCCACTGGCTCTCATGCTCACAACACCAGCTGTCAGTGGGGCTCGTCTAACTCAGTCATGCTCCCTAGCGCTCTCCCTGACACTGGCTCTCACGCTCACAACACCAGCTGTCAGTGGGGCTCGTCTAACTGAGTCATGTTCCCCAGCGATCTTCCCGACACTGGCTCTCACGCTCACACTACCAGCTGTCAGTGGGGCTCGTCTAACTCAGTCATGCTCCCCAGCGATCTTCCTGACACTGGCTCTCACGCTCACAACACCAGCTGTCAGTGGGCCTCGTCTAACTCAGTCATGCTCCCCAGCGATCTTCCCGACACTGGCTCTCACGCTCACAGCACAAGCTGTCAGTGGGGCTCGTCTAACTCAGTCATGCTCCCCAGCGATCTTCCCGACACTGGCTCTCACGCTCACAGCACAAGCTGTCAGTGGGGCTCGTCTAACTCAGTCATGCTCCCCAGCGATCTTCCCGACACTGGCTCTCACGCTCACAGCACAAGCTGTCAGTGGGGCTAGTCTAACTGAGTCATGCTCCCCAGCGATCTTCCCGACACTGGCTCTAACGCTCACAACACCAGCTGTCAGTGGGGCTCGTCTAACTCAGTCATGCTCCCCAGCGATCTTCCTGCCACTGGCTCTCACGCTCACAACACCAGCTGTCAGTGGGGCTCGTCTAACTCAGTCATGCTCCCTAGCGCTCTCCCTGACACTGGCTCTCACGCTCACAACACCAGCTGTCAGTGGGGCTCGTTTTACAAGAGCACAACATGGAACTAGATTCAATTCCTCACTGGACCCCTGTGATTGGGTGTCATTTTCGGGGCACTACTGCGATCGGGGCAGGGGGGGTTGATGTTCTCATTCCTCAAAGCTCTTTTGTTACTAGGTTTCATCATTCACCTGACAGAGGTTTCATTGCTGCCACTGGGGCTCACTCTTCACTGCACTGCATGTCAGTAAGTCTCAAGCCTCAGGGCACCACATCACACTGGGTCTGGGCATTCAGAGACCCCATGTCACTGGGTCCCTTCTCTCAGTGCTCTACATGTCACTTGGGCTCATCTCTCAGCAGACTACATGCCAAGAGTGCATCTCTTCTGCCAAGGTCAGTCATTAGGGTTCATCCCTCAGGACACCTGTCACTGTGTTTCATACCATTCCTAAGGGCACTGAGGCTCATTTGTAAGGGCAATGCCTGTCACTGGAGTCTAATCCCTAAGACCATGCATGGCCAGTCACTGGAGTCTCATCACTGAGGGCATTCACTGCCTATCACTGGAGTCTCAGCACTAAGAGCGTGCGCTGCCTATCACTGGAGTCTCAGTCCTAAGGGTATTCACGTCCAGTCACTGGAGTCTCATACCTAAGTGCATTCTATGCTTGTCACTGGAGTTAAATCCCTTAGGGCATTCACTGCCTGTCACTGGAGTCCCTGTGCTAAGGGTCACAGTGTTCACTGCCTGTCACTGGAGTCTCATCCCTAAGAGCGTTCACTGCCTGTCACTGGAGTCGCATCCCTAAGGGTATTCACTGCCTGTCACTGGAGTCCCAGCGCTAAGGGTCACAGTGTTTACTACCTGTCACTGGAGTCTCATTCCTTGAGGTGTGCACTGCCTGTCACTGGAGTCTCATTCCTTGGGGTGTGCGCAGCCTGTCACTGGAGACCCATTCCTTCGAGAGTGCACTGCCTGTCACTGGAGTCTCATTCCTTGGGGTGTGCGCTGCCTGTCACTGGAGTCTCATTCCTGAGGGCATTCCCTGCATGTCACTGGGGTCTCATTCCTTGGGGTGTGCGCTGCCTGTCACTGGAGTCTCATTCCTTGGGGTGTGCGCTGCCTGTCACTGGAGCCTCATTCCTTGGGGTGGGCGCTGCCTGTCACTGGAGCCTCATTCCTTGGGGTGTGCGCTGCCTGTCACTGGAGCCTCATTCCTTGGGGTGTGCGCTGCCTGTCACTGGAGCCTCATTCCTTGGGGTGTGCGCTGTCACTGGAGCCTCATTCCTTGGGGTGTGCGCTGCCTGTCACTGGAGTCTCATTCCTTGGGGTGTGTGCTGCCTGTCACTGGGGTCTCATTCCTTGGGGTGTGCGCTGCCTTCACTGGAGTCTCATTCCTTGGGGTGTGCGCTGCCTGTCACTGGGGTCTCATTCCGTGGGGTGTGCGCTGCCTGTCACTGGAGTCTCATTCCTTGGGGTGTGCGCTGCCTGTCACTGGAGTCTCATTCCTTGGGGTGTGCGCTGCCTGTCACTGGAGTCTCATTCCTTGGGGTGTGCGCTGCCTGTCACTGGAGTCTCATTCCTTGGGGTGTGCGCTGCCTGTCACTGGGGTCTCATTCCTTGGGGTGTGCGCTGCCCGTCACTGGAGTCTCATTCCTTGGGGTGTGCGCTGCCTGTCACTGGGGTCTCATTCCTTGGGGTGTGCACTGCCTGTCACTGGAGTCTCATTCCTTGGGGTGTGCGCTGCCTGTCACTGGAGTCTCATTCCTTGGGGTGGGCGCTGCCTGTCACTGGAGTCTCATTCCTTGGGGTGTGCGCTGCCTGTCACTGGAGTCTCATTCCTTGGGGCATTCCCTGCCTGTCACTGGAGTCTCATTCCTGAGGGCATTCCCTGCATGTCACTGGAGTCTTATTCCTTGGGGTGTGCGCTGCATGTCACTGGAGCCTCATTCCTTGGGGTGTGCGCTGCCTGTCACTGGAGCCCCATTCCTTGGGGTGTGCGCTGCCTGTCACTGGAGCCCCATTCCTTGGGGTGTGCGCTGCCTGTCACTGGAGCCTCATTCCTTGGGGTGTGCGCTGCCTGTCACTGGAGTCTCATTCCTTGGGGTGGGCGCTGCCTGTCACTGGAGTCTCATTCCTTGGGGTGGGCGCTGCCTGTCACTGGAGTCTCATTCCTTGGGGTAGGCGCTGCCTGTCACTGGAGTCTCATTCCTTGGGGTAGGCGCTGCCTGTCACTGGAGTCTCATTCCTTGGGGCATTCCCTGCCTGTCACTGGAGTCTCATTCCTGAAGGCATTCCCTGCCTGTCACTGGAGTCTCATTCCTTGGGGTGTGTGCTGCCTGTCACTGGAGCCTCATTCCTTGGGGTGTGGGCTGCCTGTCACTGGAGCCTCATTCCTTGGGGTGTGCGCTGCCTGTCACTGGAGCCTCATTCCTTGGGGTGTGCGCTGCCTGTCACTGGAGCCTCATTCCTTGGGGTGTGCACTGCCTGTCACTGGAGTCTCATTCCTGAGGGCATTCCCTGCCTGTCACTGGAGCCTCATTCCTTGGGGTGTGCGCTGCCTGTCACTGGAGCCTCATTCCTTGGGGTGTGCGCTGCCTGTCACTGGAGCCTCATTCCTTGGGGTGTGCGCTGCCCGTCACTGGAGCCTCATTCCTTGGGGTGTGCGCTGCCTGTCACTGGAGCCTCATTCCTTGGGGTGTGCGCTGCCTGTCACTGGAGCCTCATTCCTTGGGGTGTGCGCTGCCTGTCACTGGAGCCTCATTCCTTGGGGTGGGCGCTGCCTGTCACTGGAGCCTCATTCCTTGGGGTGTGCGCTGCCTGTCACTGGAGTCTCATTCCTTGGGGTGGGCGCTGCCTGTCACTGGAGTCTCATTCCTTGGGGTGGGCGCTGCCTGTCACTGGAGTCTCATTCCTTGGGGTGGGTGCTGCCTGTCACTGGAGTCTCATTCCTTGGGGTAGGCGCTGCCTGTCACTGGAGTCTCATTCCTTGGGGTAGGCGCTGCCTGTCACTGGAGTCTCATTCCTTGGGGCATTCCCTGCCTGTCACTGGAGTCTCATTCCTGAAGGCATTCCCTGCCTGTCACTGGAGTCTCATTCCTTGGGGTGTGTGCTGCCTGTCACTGGAGCCTCATTCCTTGGGGTGTGCGCTGCCTGTCACTGGAGCCTCATTCCTTGGGGTGTGCGCTGCCTGTCACTGGAGCCTCATTCCTTGGGGTGTGCGCTGCCTGTCACTGGAGCCTCATTCCTTGGGGTGTGCACTGCCTGTCACTGGAGTCTCATTCCTGAGGGCATTCCCTGCCTGTCACTGGAGCCTCATTCCTTGGGGTGTGCGCTGCCTGTCACTGGAGCCTCATTCCTTGGGGTGTGCGCTGCCTGTCACTGGAGCCTCATTCCTTGGGGTGTGCGCTGCCTGTCACTGGAGCCTCATTCCTTGGGGTGTGCGCTGCCTGTCACTGGAGCCTCATTCCTTGGGGTGTGCGCTGCCTGTCACTGGAGCCTCATTCCTTGGGGTGTGCGCTGCCTGTCACTGGAGCCTCATTCCTTGGGGTGGGCGCTGCCTGTCACTGGAGCCTCATTCCTTGGGGTGGGCGCTGCCTGTCACTGGAGTCTCATTCCTTGGGGCATTCCCTGCCTGTCACTGGAGTCTCATTCCTGAGGGCATTCCCTGCATGTCACTGAAGCCTCATTCCTTGGGGTGTGCGCTGCCTGTCACTGGAGCCTCATTCCTTGGGGTGTGCGCTGCCTGTCACTGGAGCCTCATTCCTTGGGGTGTGCGCTGCCTGTCACTGGAGCCTCATTCCTTGGGGTGTGCGATGCCTGTCACTGGAGCCTCATTCCTTGGGGTGGGCGCTGCCTGTCACTGGAGCCTCATTCCTTGGGGTGGGCGCTGCCTGTCACTGGAGTCTCATTCCTGGGGGCATTCCCTGCCTGTCACTGGAGTCTCATTCCTGAGGGCATCCCCTGCATATCACTGGAGCCTCATTCCTTGGGGTGTGCGCTGCCTGTCACTGGACCCTCATTCCTTGGGGTGTGCGCTGCCTGTCACTGGAGCCTCATTCCTTCGGGTGTGCGCTGCCTGTCACTGGAGCCTCATTCCTTGGGGTGTGCGCTGCCTGTCACTAGAGCCTCATTCCTTGGGGTGGGCGCTGCCTGTCACTGGAGCCTCATTCCTTGGGGTGGGCGCTGCCTGTCACTGGAGCCTCATTCCTTGGGGTGGGCGCTGCCTGTCACTGGAGCCTCATTCCTTGGGGTGGGCGCTGCCTGTCACTGGAGTCTCATTCCTTGGGGCATTCCCTGCCTGTCACTGGAGTCTCATTCCTGAGTGCATTCCCTGCATGTCACTGGAGCCTCATTTCTTGGGGTGTGCGCTGCCTGTCACTGGAGCCTCATTCCTTGGGGTGTGCGCTGCCTGTCACTGGAGCCTCATTCCTTGGGGTGTGCGCTGCCTGTCACTGGAGCCTCATTCCTTGGGGTGTGCGCTGCCTGTCACTGGAGCCTCATTCCTTGGGGTGTGCGCTGCCCGTCACTGGAGCCTCATTCCTTGGGGTGTGCGCTGCCCGTCACTGGAGCCTCATTCCTTGGGGTGGGCGCTGCCTGTCACTGGAGCCTCATTCCTTGGGGTGGGCGCTGCCTGTCACTGGAGTCTCATTCCTTGGGGTGGGCGCTGCCTGTCACTGGAGTCTCATTCCCGAGGACATTCCCTGCATGTCACTGGAGTCTCATTCACTGGAGTCTCATTCCTTGGGGTGTGCGCTGCCTGTCACTGGAGTCTCATTCCTTGGGGCGTGCACTGCCTGTCACTGGAGTCTCATTCCTTGGGGCATTCCCTGCCTGTCACTGGAGTCTCATTCCTTGGGGTGTGTGCTGCCTGTCACTGGAGTCTCATTCCTTGGGGTGTGCGCTGCCTGTCACTGGAGCCTCATTCCTTGGGGTGTGCACTGCCTGTCACTGGAGTCTCATTCCTGAGGGCATTCCCTGCATGTCAGTGGAGTCTCATTCCTTGGGGTGTGCGCTGCCTGTCACTGGAGTCTCATTCCTTGGGGTGTGCGCTGTCTGTCACTGGAGTCTCATTCCTTGGGGTGTGCGCTGCCTGTCACTGGAGTCTCATTCCTTGGGGTGTGCGCTGCCTGTCACTGGAGTCTCATTCCTGAGGGCATTCCCTGCATGTCACTGGAGTCTCATTCCTTGGGGTGTGCGCAGCCTGTCACTGGAGACCCATTCCTTCGAGAGTGCACTGCCTGTCACTGGAGTCTCATTCCTTGGGGTGTGCGCTGCCTGTCACTGGAGCCTCATTGCTTGGGGCATTCCCTGCCTGTCACTGGAGTCTCATTCCTGAGGGCATTCCCTGCCTGTCACTGGAGCCTCATTCCTTGGGGTGTGCGCTGCCTGTCACTGGAGTCTCATTCCTTGGGGTGTGCGCTGCCTGTCACTGGAGCCTCATTCCTTGGGGTGTGCGCTGCCTGTCACTGGAGCCTCATTCCTTGGGGTGTGCGCTGCCTGTCACTGGAGCCTCATTCCTTGGGGTGGGCGCTGCCTGTCACTGGAGTCTCATTCCTTGGGGCGGGCGCTGCCTGTCACTGGAGCCTCATTCCTTGGGGTGTGCGCTGCCTGTCACTGGAGCCTCATTCCTTGGGGTGTGCGCTGCCTGTCACTGGAGCCTCATTCCTTGGGGTGTGCGCTGCCTGTCACTGGAGCCTCATTCCTTGGGGTGTGCGCTGCCTGTCACTGGAGTCTCATTCCTGAGGGCATTCCCTGCATGTCACTGGAGCCTCATTCCTTGGGGTGTGCGCTGCCTGTCACTGGAGCCTCATTCCTTGGGGCATTCCCTGCCTGTCACTGGAGTCTCATTCCTTGGGGCATTCCCTGCCTGTCACTGGAGTCTCATTCCTTGGGGCATTCCCTGCCTGTCACTGGAGTCTCATTCCTTGGGGTGTGCGCTGCCTGTCACTGGGGTCTCATTCCTTGGGGTGTGCGCTGCCCGTCACTGGAGTCTCATTCCTTGGGGTGTGCGCTGCCTGTCACTGGAGCCTCATTCCTTGGGGTGTGCGCTGCCTGTCACTGGAGCCTCATTCCTTGGGGTGTGCGCTGCCTGTCACTGGAGCCTCATTCCTTGGGGTGTGCGCTGCCTATCACTGGAGTCTCATTCATGAGGGCATTCCCTGCATGTCACTGGAGTCTCATTCCTTGGGGTGTGCAATGCCTGTCACTGGAGTCTCATTCCTTGGGGTGTGCGCTGCCTGTCACTGGAGCCTCATTCCTTGGGGTGTGCACTGCCTGTCACTGGAGTCTCATTCCTGAGGGCATTCCCTGCCTGTCACTGGAGCTTCATTCCTTGGGGTGTGCGCTGCCTGTCACTGGAGCTTCATTCCTTGGGGTGTGCGCTGCCTGTCACTGGAGCCTCATTCCTTGGGGTGTGCGCTGCCTGTCACTGGAGCCTCATTCCTTGGGGTGTGCACTGCCTGTCACTGGAGTCTCATTCCTTGGGGCATTCCCTGCCTGTCACTGGAGTCTCATTCCTGAGGGCATTCCCTGCATGTCACTGGAGCCTCATTCCTTGGGGTGTGCGCTGCCTGTCACTGGAGTCTCATTCCTTGGGGTGTGCGCTGCCTGTCACTGGAGCCTCATTCCTTGGGGTGTGCGCTGCCTGTCACTGGAGCCTCATTCCTTGGGGTGTGCGCTGCCTGTCACTGGAGCCTCATTCCTTGGGGTGTGCGCTGCCTGTCACTGGAGCCTCATTCCTTGGGGTGTGCGCTGCCTGTCACTGGAGCCTCATTCCTTGGGGTGTGCGCTGCCTGTCACTGGAGCCTCATTCCTTGGGGTGGGCGCTGCCTGTCACTGGAGCCTCATTCCTTGGGGTGGGCGCTGCCTGTCACTGGAGCCTCATTCCTTGGGGCATTCCCTGCCTGTCACTGGAGTCTCATTCCTGAGGCCATTCCATGCATGTCACTGGAGCCTCATTCCTTGGGGTGGGCGCTGCCTGTCACTGGAGCCTCATTCCTTAGGGTGGGCGCTGCCTGTCACTGGAGTCTCAATCCTTGGGGCATTCCCTGCCTGTCACTGGAGCCTCATTCCTTGGGGTGTGCGCTGCCTGTCACTGGAGCCTCATTCCTTGGGGTGTGCGCTGCCTGTCACTGGAGCCTCATTCCTTGGGGTGTGCGCTGCCTGTCACTGGAGCCTCATTCCTTGGGGTGGGCGCTGCCTGTCACTGGAGCCTCATTCCTTGGGGTGTGCGCTGCCTGTCACTGGAGCCTCATTCCTTGGGGTGGGCGCTGCCTGTCACTGGAGCCTCATTCCTTGGGGTGGGCGCTGCCTGTCACTGGAGCCTCATTCCTTGGGGTGTGCGCTGCCTGTCACTGGAGCCTCATTCCTTGGGGTGGGCGCTGCCTGTCACTGGAGCCTCATTCCTTGGGGTGGGCACTGCCTGTCACTGGAGTCTCATTCCTTGGGGCATTCCCTGCCTGTCACTGGAGTCTCATTCCTTGGGGTGTGCGCTGTCACTGGAGCCTCATTCCTTGGGGTGGGCGCTGCCTGTCACTGGATCCTCATTCCTTGGGGTGGGCGCTGCCTGTCACTGGAGCCTCATTCCTTGGGGTGTGCGCTGCCTGTCACTGGGGTCTCATTCCTTGGGGTGGGCGCTGCCTGTCACTGGAGCCTCATTCCTTGGGGTGGGCACTGCCTGTCACTGGAGTCTCATTCCTTGGGGCATTCCCTGCCTGTCACTGAAGTCTCATTCCTTGGGGTGGGCGCTGCCTGTCACTGGAGCCTCATTCCTTGGGGTGTGCGCTGCCTGTCACTGGAGCCTCATTCCTTGGGGTGTGCGCTGCCTGTCACTGGAGCCTCATTCCTTGGGGTGGGCGCTGCCTGTCACTGGAGCCTCATTCCTTGGGGTGTGCGCTGCCTGTCACTGGAGTCTCATTCCTTGGGGTGGGCGCTGCCTGTCACTGGAGTCTCATTCCTTGGGGTGGGCGCTGCCTGTCACTGGAGTCTCATTCCTTGGGGTGGGTGCTGCCTGTCACTGGAGTCTCATTCCTTGGGGTAGGCGCTGCCTGTCACTGGAGTCTCATTCCTTGGGGTAGGCGCTGCCTGTCACTGGAGTCTCATTCCTTGGGGCATTCCCTGCCTGTCACTGGAGTCTCATTCCTGAAGGCATTCCCTGCCTGTCACTGGAGTCTCATTCCTTGGGGTGTGTGCTGCCTGTCACTGGAGCCTCATTCCTTGGGGTGTGCGCTGCCTGTCACTGGAGCCTCATTCCTTGGGGTGTGCGCTGCCTGTCACTGGAGCCTCATTCCTTGGGGTGTGCGCTGCCTGTCACTGGAGCCTCATTCCTTGGGGTGTGCACTGCCTGTCACTGGAGTCTCATTCCTGAGGGCATTCCCTGCCTGTCACTGGAGCCTCATTCCTTGGGGTGTGCGCTGCCTGTCACTGGAGCCTCATTCCTTGGGGTGTGCGCTGCCTGTCACTGGAGCCTCATTCCTTGGGGTGTGCGCTGCCTGTCACTGGAGCCTCATTCCTTGGGGTGTGCGCTGCCTGTCACTGGAGCCTCATTCCTTGGGGTGTGCGCTGCCTGTCACTGGAGCCTCATTCCTTGGGGTGTGCGCTGCCTGTCACTGGAGCCTCATTCCTTGGGGTGGGCGCTGCCTGTCACTGGAGCCTCATTCCTTGGGGTGGGCGCTGCCTGTCACTGGAGTCTCATTCCTTGGGGCATTCCCTGCCTGTCACTGGAGTCTCATTCCTGAGGGCATTCCCTGCATGTCACTGGAGCCTCATTCCTTGGGGTGTGCGCTGCCTGTCACTGGAGCCTCATTCCTTGGGGTGTGCGCTGCCTGTCACTGGAGCCTCATTCCTTGGGGTGTGCGCTGCCTGTCACTGGAGCCTCATTCCTTGGGGTGTGCGATGCCTGTCACTGGAGCCTCATTCCTTGGGGTGGGCGCTGCCTGTCACTGGAGCCTCATTCCTTGGGGTGGGCGCTGCCTGTCACTGGAGTCTCATTCCTGGGGGCATTCCCTGCCTGTCACTGGAGTCTCATTCCTGAGGGCATCCCCTGCATATCACTGGAGCCTCATTCCTTGGGGTGTGCGCTGCCTGTCACTGGACCCTCATTCCTTGGGGTGTGCGCTGCCTGTCACTGGAGCCTCATTCCTTCGGGTGTGCGCTGCCTGTCACTGGAGCCTCATTCCTTGGGGTGTGCGCTGCCTGTCACTAGAGCCTCATTCCTTGGGGTGGGCGCTGCCTGTCACTGGAGCCTCATTCCTTGGGGTGGGCGCTGCCTGTCACTGGAGCCTCATTCCTTGGGGTGGGCGCTGCCTGTCACTGGAGTCTCATTCCTTGGGGCATTCCCTGCCTGTCACTGGAGTCTCATTCCTGAGTGCATTCCCTGCATGTCACTGGAGCCTCATTTCTTGGGGTGTGCGCTGCCTGTCACTGGAGCCTCATTCCTTGGGGTGTGCGCTGCCTGTCACTGGAGCCTCATTCCTTGGGGTGTGCGCTGCCTGTCACTGGAGCCTCATTCCTTGGGGTGTGCGCTGCCCGTCACTGGAGCCTCATTCCTTGGGGTGTGCGCTGCCCGTCACTGGAGCCTCATTCCTTGGGGTGGGCGCTGCCTGTCACTGGAGCCTCATTCCTTGGGGTGGGCGCTGCCTGTCACTGGAGTCTCATTCCTTGGGGTGGGCGCTGCCTGTCACTGGAGTCTCATTCCCGAGGACATTCCCTGCATGTCACTGGAGTCTCATTCACTGGAGTCTCATTCCTTGGGGTGTGCGCTGCCTGTCACTGGAGTCTCATTCCTTGGGGCGTGCACTGCCTGTCACTGGAGTCTCATTCCTTGGGGCATTCCCTGCCTGTCACTGGAGTCTCATTCCTTGGGGTGTGTGCTGCCTGTCACTGGAGTCTCATTCCTTGGGGTGTGCGCTGCCTGTCACTGGAGCCTCATTCCTTGGGGTGTGCACTGCCTGTCACTGGAGTCTCATTCCTGAGGGCATTCCCTGCATGTCAGTGGAGTCTCATTCCTTGGGGTGTGCGCTGCCTGTCACTGGAGTCTCATTCCTTGGGGTGTGCGCTGTCTGTCACTGGAGTCTCATTCCTTGGGGTGTGCGCTGCCTGTCACTGGAGTCTCATTCCTTGGGGTGTGCGCTGCCTGTCACTGGAGTCTCATTCCTGAGGGCATTCCCTGCATGTCACTGGAGTCTCATTCCTTGGGGTGTGCGCAGCCTGTCACTGGAGACCCATTCCTTCGAGAGTGCACTGCCTGTCACTGGAGTCTCATTCCTTGGGGTGTGCGCTGCCTGTCACTGGAGCCTCATTGCTTGGGGCATTCCCTGCCTGTCACTGGAGTCTCATTCCTGAGGGCATTCCCTGCCTGTCACTGGAGCCTCATTCCTTGGGGTGTGCGCTGCCTGTCACTGGAGTCTCATTCCTTGGGGTGTGCGCTGCCTGTCACTGGAGTCTCATTCCTTGGGGCATTCCCTGCCTGTCACTGGAGCCTCATTCCTTGGGGTGTGCGCTGCCTGTCACTGGAGCCTCATTCCTTGGGGTGGGCGCTGCCTGTCACTGGAGTCTCATTCCTTGGGGCGGGCGCTGCCTGTCACTGGAGCCTCATTCCTTGGGGTGTGCGCTGCCTGTCACTGGAGCCTCATTCCTTGGGGTGTGCGCTGCCTGTCACTGGAGCCTCATTCCTTGGGGTGTGCGCTGCCTGTCACTGGAGCCTCATTCCTTGGGGTGTGCGCTGCCTGTCACTGGAGTCTCATTCCTGAGGGCATTCCCTGCATGTCACTGGAGCCTCATTCCTTGGGGTGTGCGCTGCCTGTCACTGGAGCCTCATTCCTTGGGGCATTCCCTGCCTGTCACTGGAGTCTCATTCCTTGGGGCATTCCCTGCCTGTCACTGGAGTCTCATTCCTTGGGGTGTGCGCTGCCTGTCACTGGGGTCTCATTCCTTGGGGTGTGCGCTGCCCGTCACTGGAGTCTCATTCCTTGGGGTGTGCGCTGCCTGTCACTGGAGCCTCATTCCTTGGGGTGTGCGCTGCCTGTCACTGGAGCCTCATTCCTTGGGGTGTGCGCTGCCTGTCACTGGAGCCTCATTCCTTGGGGTGTGCGCTGCCTATCACTGGAGTCTCATTCATGAGGGCATTCCCTGCATGTCACTGGAGTCTCATTCCTTGGGGTGTGCAATGCCTGTCACTGGAGTCTCATTCCTTGGGGTGTGCGCTGCCTGTCACTGGAGCCTCATTCCTTGGGGTGTGCACTGCCTGTCACTGGAGTCTCATTCCTGAGGGCATTCCCTGCCTGTCACTGGAGCTTCATTCCTTGGGGTGTGCGCTGCCTGTCACTGGAGCTTCATTCCTTGGGGTGTGCGCTGCCTGTCACTGGAGCCTCATTCCTTGGGGTGTGCGCTGCCTGTCACTGGAGCCTCATTCCTTGGGGTGTGCGCTGCCTGTCACTGGAGTCTCATTCCTTGGGGCATTCCCTGCCTGTCACTGGAGTCTCATTCCTGAGGGCATTCCCTGCATGTCACTGGAGCCTCATTCCTTGGGGTGTGCGCTGCCTGTCACTGGAGTCTCATTCCTTGGGGTGTGCGCTGCCTGTCACTGGAGCCTCATTCCTTGGGGTGTGCGCTGCCTGTCACTGGAGCCTCATTCCTTGGGGTGTGCGCTGCCTGTCACTGGAGCCTCATTCCTTGGGGTGTGCGCTGCCTGTCACTGGAGCCTCATTCCTTGGGGTGTGCGCTGCCTGTCACTGGAGCCTCATTCCTTGGGGTGTGCGCTGCCTGTCACTGGAGCCTCATTCCTTGGGGTGGGCGCTGCCTGTCACTGGAGCCTCATTCCTTGGGGTGGGCGCTGCCTGTCACTGGAGCCTCATTCCTTGGGGCATTCCCTGCCTGTCACTGGAGTCTCATTCCTGAGGCCATTCCATGCATGTCACTGGAGCCTCATTCCTTGGGGTGGGCGCTGCCTGTCACTGGAGCCTCATTCCTTAGGGTGGGCGCTGCCTGTCACTGGAGTCTCAATCCTTGGGGCATTCCCTGCCTGTCACTGGAGCCTCATTCCTTGGGGTGTGCGCTGCCTGTCACTGGAGCCTCATTCCTTGGGGTGTGCGCTGCCTGTCACTGGAGCCTCATTCCTTGGGGTGTGCGCTGCCTGTCACTGGAGCCTCATTCCTTGGGGTGGGCGCTGCCTGTCACTGGAGCCTCATTCCTTGGGGTGTGCGCTGCCTGTCACTGGAGCCTCATTCCTTGGGGTGGGCGCTGCCTGTCACTGGAGCCTCATTCCTTGGGGTGGGCGCTGCCTGTCACTGGAGCCTCATTCCTTGGGGTGTGCGCTGCCTGTCACTGGAGCCTCATTCCTTGGGGTGGGCGCTGCCTGTCACTGGAGCCTCATTCCTTGGGGTGGGCACTGCCTGTCACTGGAGTCTCATTCCTTGGGGCATTCCCTGCCTGTCACTGGAGTCTCATTCCTTGGGGTGTGCGCTGTCACTGGAGCCTCATTCCTTGGGGTGGGCGCTGCCTGTCACTGGATCCTCATTCCTTGGGGTGGGCGCTGCCTGTCACTGGAGCCTCATTCCTTGGGGTGTGCGCTGCCTGTCACTGGGGTCTCATTCCTTGGGGTGGGCGCTGCCTGTCACTGGAGCCTCATTCCTTGGGGTGGGCACTGCCTGTCACTGGAGTCTCATTCCTTGGGGCATTCCCTGCCTGTCACTGAAGTCTCATTCCTTGGGGTGGGCGCTGCCTGTCACTGGAGCCTCATTCCTTGGGGTGGGCGCTGCCTGTCACTGGAGCCTCATTCCTTGGGGTGGGCGCTGCCTGTCACTGGAGCCTCATTCCTTGGGGTGGGCGCTGCCTGTCACTGGAGCCTCATTCCTTGGGGTGTGCGCTGCCTGTCACTGGGGTCTCATTCCTTGGGGTGGGCGCTGCCTGTCATTGGAGCCTCATTCCTTGGGGTGGGCACTGCCTGTCACTGGAGTCTCATTCCTTGGGGCATTCCCTGCCTGTCACTGGAGTCTTATTCCTTGGGGTGGGCGCTGCCTGTCACTGGAGCCTCATTCCTTGGGGTGGGCGCTGCCTGTCACTGGAGTCTCATTCCTTGGGGTGTGTGCTGCCTGTCACTGGAGTCTCATTCCTTGGGGTGGGCGCTGCCTGTCACTGGAGTCTCATTCCTTGGGGTGGGCGCTGCCTGTCACTGGAGCCTCATTCCTTGGGGTGGGCGCTGCCTGTCACTGGAGTCTCATTCCTTGGGGCATTCCCTGCCTGTCACTGGAGCCTCATTCCTTGGGGTGTGCGCTGCCTGTCACTGGAGCCTCATTCCTTGGCATGGGCGCTGCCTGTCACTGGAGCCTCATTCCTTGGGGTGGGCACTGCCTGTCACTGGAGTCTCATTCCTTGGGGCATTCCCTGCCTGTCACTGGAGCCTCATTCCTTGGGGTGTGCGCTGCCTGTCACTGGAGCCTCATTCCTTGGGGTGGGCGCTGCCTGTCACTGGAGTCTCATTCCTTGGGGCATTCCCTGCCTGTCACTGGAGCCTCATTCCTTGGGGTGTGCGCTGCCTGTCACTGGAGCCTCATTCCTTGGGGTGTGCGCTGCCTGTCACTGGAGTCTCATTCTTTGGGGCATTCCCTGCCTGTCACTGGAGTCTCATTCCTGAGGGCATTCCCTGCCTGTCACTGGAGCCTCATTCCTTGGGGTGTGCGCTGCCTGTCACTGGAGTCTCTTTCCTTGGGGTGTGCGCTGCCTGTCACTGGAGCCTCATTCCTTGGGGTGTGCGCTGCCTGTCACTGGAGCCTCATTCCTTGGGGTGTGCGCTGCCTGTCACTGGAGCCTCATTCCTTGGGGTGTGCGCTGCCTGTCACTGGAGCCTCATTCCTTGGGGTGTGCGCTGCCTGTCACTGGAGCCTCATTCCTTGGGGCGTGCGCTGCCTGTCACTGGGGTCTCATTCCTTGGGGTGTGCGCTGCCTGTCACTGCAGCCTCATTCCTTGGGGCGTGCGCTGCCTGTCACTGGAGCCTCATTCCTTGGGGTGTGCGCTGCCTGTCACTGGAGCCTCATTCCTTGGGGTGTGCGCTGCCTGTCACTGGGGTCTCATTCCTTGGGGTGTGCGCTGCCTGTCACTGGAGCCTCATTCCTTGGGGTGTGCGCTGCCTGTCACTGGAGCCTCATTCCTTGGGGTGTGCGCTGCCTGTCACTGGAGCCTCATTCCTTGGGGTGTGCGCTGCCTGTCACTGGAGTCTCATTCCTTGGGGCATTCCCTGCCTGTCACTGGAGCCTCATTCCTTGGGGTGTGCGCTGCCTGTCACTGGAGCCTCATTCCTTGGGGTGTGCGCTGCCTGTCACTGGGGTCTCATTCCTTGGGGTGTGCGCTGCCTGTCACTGGGGTCCCATTCCTTGGGGTGTGCGCTGTCACTGGGGTCCCATTCCTTGGGGTGTGCGCTGCCTGTCACTGGAGTCTCATTCCTTGGGGTGGGCGCTGCCTGTCAATGGAGCCTCATTCCTTGGGGTGGGCGCTGCCTGTCAATGGAGCCTCATTCCTTGGGGTGGGCGCTGCCTGTCACTGCAGC
The DNA here is from genome assembly GCF_040938575.1 of Ambystoma mexicanum. Lineage (NCBI taxonomy): Eukaryota > Metazoa > Chordata > Amphibia > Caudata > Ambystomatidae > Ambystoma > Ambystoma mexicanum. The sequence goes on along the minus strand of NC_090929.1, from coordinate 1,722,411,202 downwards.
CTCATTCCTTGGGGTGTGCGCTGCCTGTCACTGCAGCCCCAGCGCTACTTGGCGCTGGAACCGATCCCTCAGGACTCCGCCTGTCTCAGAGGGCCACTTGTCACTGGGGGCTGGCAGGCGAGGGGCCTCCAAGCTTCGCAGGGGTTCTGCCAGTGAGCCTTGGTCCCACTCCCTCCCTCTTCGCCCAGACACTTCCCCTCCCACTTCGGCATTTCCCCGGCTGGTCTCCGAAAGCCACCCCGTCTCTCCCCCTTCCCTCGGCCCCCGCTCACATGATCTGCTCCGCTGTTGGCGCTGTGGAAACACACGGAACTGAAGGTGTAACCAGAAATGGAAGCCGCCATGATGGAAGCCCCCCCTCCCTCCCTCCCACAATGCATCACGCCGAGACGTCTGGACGCACCCTTTGCTCGCTTCCGGTCCGGTTGCAGGTGCACATGGGAATTGTAGTTCAGGAAAGAGGGCTACCCCTTCCCTCAGCTGTGGACATAGAGAAAGGACTAACGTCAGCTCGACGCCCTGCGCTTTACGAACATAGAAAAAAGACTAACGTCAGCTTGACGCCCTGCGCCTTAAGGACATAGAGAAAGGACTAACGTCAGCTTGACGCCCTGCGCCTTAAGGACATAGAGAAAGGACTAACGTCAGCTTGACGCCTTGCGCTTTAAGGACATAGAGAAAGGACTAACGTCAGCTTGACGCCTTGCGCTTAAGGACATAGAGAAAGGACTAACGTCAGCTTGACGCCTTGCGCTTTAACCCCTCAACTGCTGAGGGGTGTCCCTCCCAGTGCTGAGCCCTTTTTTGGACATTTCGGTATGTCTCATTCAATCCCTTGTAACGTTTTTGTTACAAGCTAGGTATCTTCATGCCATATTTATATTGTTCTTGCAATTTACCAAATACAAATGTATTAAACCTGATAAGTGATATCCCTGCCAAATGTGCACCCTTTTCTTCCCGCATGTCATACATGTCATACATGCCAACATTCCAGCGCACCTAGGAGGGAGATTTTGCCAAGAAATTGTGAGACAGTATTTTCCCCATAGGAATACATTGGCACTGGGATTATTTTAGGTGGGAGAACATGAAAAATAATATTTTTCACTGAAACGTCGGGATTCTCTGGCCTAAATCGGGAGGGTTGCATACATGCCAACCCTCCCGATTTCAGACATGCCAAACCTCCCGATTTAGGCGGGAGACTCTGATTTTTAAATGAAAAATATTACTATTTTTCACGTTCTCCCGCCTAAAATAATTCTATCCCCAATACATTCCCATGGGGAAATTAATTTCTCCAGAATTCTCTTGTGAAATCTCCCCCCTAGGTGCCTCCGAATGTTGGCATGTATGCGATTTAGGTGGGAGACTCCTGATTTTTAGGTGAAAAATATTGCTATTTTTCACGGTCTCCCACCTAAAATAACTAGCCGCAATGCATTCCTATGGAGAAATATGCGTCTCCCGATTTCCCTGTGGAAATCTCCCTCCCAGGTGCATGGAATCCATACATGCCAACCCTCCCGATTTAGGCGGGAGACTCCCGATTTTTCAGCAAAAAATCAGGCTATTTTTCAGTGTCTCCCGCCTGAAATGGCTGTAGCCCCAATGCATTCCTATGGGGAAATGTTGGTCTCCCGATTTCCCTTTGGAAATCTCCTTCCCAGCTGTGTCTGAATGTTGGCATGTATGCAAATCTTGGCATGTATGGGGTTGTCATGTATGTGTAGGCGGTCATAACGCCACCAAGGATTCTGAGTTTGCTGTAGGGGGGTATGAGCAGTGCGAAAATGGAAAACATTTATTGGGGGAACCATCACTTCTTAAGAGGGGGTGGGTCCAAGTGGTGTGCCCCCCTCCCCTCCTGGTTTGCAACACAGTGGGCCTTGTTACAAACATGCCAGTCCGGAAAGAGCTGTACCACTAGCACCATACCGGTACCATTTACTGCATCGGCACATCACGAGTCGCGGTGACGGAAACCCTGTTACTGCAAACCCACAGCCACAGTGCTACCGCATCCGGCAGCACCGTGCATGTAACTAGTGGAATGTGCCGCCAGACGTGCCTGAAGCAAAAGCACAGCAGTAATATGGACACATTCCGAGTACATGGAAACATCACCAAAGAAATGACGTTAGCACCGTGAAGACCACGTTAAACAGTGCCAGGTGTGCAGCAACAGACCCCAGGTGACCAAAATCAACCCAGCTGCATACAATTGACCACTGGGAATGTATAAAAGGACCACACCCAACACCTCCCTCCCAACACAACCATGCTGGCAGTTGGAGTAGCAGTAATTGGGCTGAGGACTCTGCAAGGAGGGATAGAAGAGGAAGCAGCAGAGAGGCAGAGGAGGCGGCAGAGGCGAATGACGACCAGAGGGCCACGCAGAACATCAATGGCCAGCTGGAGGCCGGCTGGGGCCTCCCTCTGGAACAGCCTCCCTGCCTCCTTGAAACTTGAGCAGAACCATCTCCGGTTCCAGAATCACCTCAAAACCTTTCTCTTTCCTTCTGCTTTCTCTCCTCCTCTCCCCTGCTGAACTCCTGGCTCATAGCTCTCAACCATTTGTGTCGCAAAGGCGGGTGAAAACACCCGATTTTATTTTTGGCGGGTGAGAGGCCCATTGAAATGAATGGGCGTGCAGGAGGCTTGGCGGGTGAGTCAGCTGTTTACAAGGCGGGTGACACCCGCCAAAAGCGTGTGAGTTGAGAGCTATGCTGGCTGAAACTGCTACTGCACTGGTCACCTGGCCACCCTCTGATCTTGGGCTCAGGTCCCCTCCCCCACCAGTTGCACACCTGCACTGCCTCCCTGGCAACCTCCGCACTTGGGGACTGTTTTTCTGTATCCCTACAGTCCCCTACCAGCACTTGACACCTGATGTCTGCACTTACCCCTGCACTTGCCACCAGCTGGCTGCACGTTCTTACTTATTGCTTTTATTTATTCTATTTATTCTTTTACTGTTGATCCCATGTACTGCACTGACCCCTTCCCCTTGCACTTTTCCTATTCCCCTTCCCCTGCACTTGCGCAATCTCAATGTCACCTGGCCTAGTAAGATCGTTGTCTCTGTCTTCCCTCTGTTCCCCCCTTGTCTAGTTGCGCCTTGAAACACTTGTGTATAGGCGCGTTATAAATGCCATATCATATCAAGTAGCACCCCGCAGGCCACCACCAATACCCCGTATCAGGGCCACACCCTGGAACCTGACCCCAAGCCAAATACACACCCTATACCAGCTTGACAGGGAGACCATAACCTCAATTGTCACCCTGATACATGACGACTTAGCCAGCCTGATAAACATACGGACTGCAATCCCCTCCCTTGCTGAAGGTAGCGTCAGTACTGCATTTCCTGGTAACCAGCACCTACCAACATACCATGGGTGAGCTGTACGGGCTGTCCCAACCCTGTTCCTCAAGGGTCCTGTTCCAGGTCCTGGATGCACTCCTATGCCATGTGGCAGGCCACATTGCCCTAACCCGAACCCCTGCCCAGGTGAATGCCACCAAAGTCACCTTCCATTCCCTGGCAGGCATGCCCAACATCATTGGTGCGTTGGATTGCACCCACGTGGAGCTGGTGGCCAGACATGCAATTGAGGTAGTGTACCGAAAACGGAAACTATACCACTCCCTAAATGTGCAGATGGTCTGTGATGCTGAACATCTCATCGCCCATTGTTGTGCTTGGTTTCCGGGATCTACCCATTACTCAATGGTACTGACGAACTCCACGGTGCCAGGGTATATGGCAAGGTACACCGGAGAGCGCACCTGGCCAATGGGTGAGTAGACTGATCAATGCATGAGCTCTTTGTAGTTGGGGGGTACATGCACAGGCACCAGAGCATGTGCATAATGCAACCTAAAACACACAATAGCATCCTTTAGTTGAATGGCATGGAATGCACGTATCAAATGGGTCGACGGATCACACCCAATCCCAATCATTGTAAAGCCAGAGAGTCATCTCAAAAGTACCACATGTACCAGAATGCATCACACCATTTGCACACATCCCTGCAATAAGAGTGGGCACATCCCCCACCGCTTGCATCACAGACAAGTCAATTGAATGCAATCCTACTCACCACCAGCAGTGAACCCCACAGCATGTAGTCAGTACACATGCCTGTCAAAGGTGCACATACCCATATGCATGTGACATGAATGCAAAGCAGAATGTGGCACACAGGAATGAATGGTAGTGATGACCAATGTACGCCATGTGAACGGACACAGTATGGGCTCACGGAACAGGAATAGGAGGGTCAGAAGGCATAGGCCAACATGGCAAGGCGTGTGGAATCAGTGATGGAAAAGTGACTCCAAACTACCCAGTCAACAACCCTGCATAGGTACCAAGGCAATTGTCGCCATGCCACTCAACATCCCGCCATCCCCTACACAACTGTACAGCAAGCCCCAATTGCACTTTACAGTGTATACACCCACCTCAAACAGTTCCCAATATTGACAGTGATTGATAATCACACCCATGCGGCATCATGAATGATCAACGAGAAACATATCACTGCACGCATGTACCCATACCCCAAATAGATGCACATCACAATGGTCATCATTACCAGCCCGGGTGTAACCCTGCCGGTGCACCCTGTGGGTTGCCGCCAGGCTCATAGTGTTTTTCCGGCACCTTACTTCCCGGTGCCACCGTGTCATTACAGGCCCCGGCAGCATGGGAAGCAAGGCGCTGGAAAAATGTAAGTCCCCCTTACCATGGAGTCCCTAGTACACAATGGAAATCTGGACACAGGAGGATCAGCACAGTTGGTAACGTTGCTGATGCTCCCGTGAGCACACTGCCTACCGGGGCCAGAGCGCCCAGCAGGGTCAAACCTCTTGGGCGCTGCAGCTGTGGCAGCGTGATTTGTAGCACCATACCATATACAAGGCTCCTGGTAGGCAGCTGTGCACCCTTATATCCATACCAACATAGGTACACATAGCAGCATTCAAGACCATTTCCATGTATGACTGCAGACAGTGATCACGCAGATCAGTCTCAGATCAAATGACTGACCAACCATTTGAATTGGGCTATGCCATTACTTATGACATTGCACCAGTCACTAGGGCCATCTCTACCATTTGCTACGTCTTGTGCCTTGGTATTTGTGAAATGAGTCAATGCACGCTTCACTGACATGACAGTTGCACCACAATGATTGCATCCCCCTTCTGTCCCTCCCATGCAGGTGATGACGGATACCCCCTCACGCCATGGCTGATGACACCCATCAGACGACAACAGGACATGCATGAAGAGTCTTACAACCATGCACATGTACGGGCACAGGGCACTAATGAGTGGACATTTGGGTTGCTTAAGGCGAGGTTCTGCTTTCTCAGCAGATCGGGTGGTTCCCTTATGAACAGACCCATTAAGGTGGGCAAAATCGTCCTGGCCTGTGCAAAGTTACACAACATGTGTATAAGACGCAACATTCCACTGCCCCCGGACATGGACCCTGCTGAGGAGGATGATGGCGATGACGATGACGAAATGCCATTGCGACCTCGCCGAGAGGGCATGGATGGCTGTGATGCACGTGATGCGCTCATCCATCACTATTTTTGAACACTTCTTACAGCCACATGATGTAGGACTGGTGACACCAATTGCAGAGCACATGAAATTAAACACATTATACTCACAATAAGAAGGAATGTCCAGTAGTGATTTGTATGCAACACCAAGTGTGTTTAATTTTAAACTCAAGTAAAGTAACTGCAGGTGGCTCACAAACTTGTCACGGCTCGCTCCCTTCGCTCCCGTTCCCGCCACTTGGGGGCATGTTTTGGGGTTTCTTCCCTACTGGACATTTCCTCCGAACCTTATGCTACAGTGTCCCGATGAATTGGGAGCGCTAAAACCTTATTTCCCAAATTACTTCCCTTCCGGATCCATTCCAGGTTTTTGGCAGCCAGCATGCTACTGCTACTTTAATCAAATGACTATGCTTCCCAGAATGCCTGGCTCACTGCCTCACCTCCTCCCTTGCAGGACAAGGCTGGGTGGAGGATAGGCAACACCTGTGGCTGCAGGTGCAGCAGGCGACACGCCTGAGGGGTGTGCTCGTTAAGCAGCTTTAAAAGCCTCAGTTTGCTTCAGTCCAGCGCTGGTCATTGTTGCAGCGTTCCTGTCGTGACTGGTCCCTTGTTCCTGGTTCCTAGTTTTTGTGCCCAGTTCTAGTTAGTGTTTTTTGTATGCCTAATTGATTTCTGCCTTTTGGAAATCCCTTTCTCCCTTTCTCTGTCTGCAGGCAGCCTTTCTCTGAGCTTTCCTTTTGCTGTAGCCCAATTGCCTGTGTTCACTGTTTCCTAGAAATTGTCCTTTGCTACTGAAAGACTTGTTGCATTAATCTTTCCTTTACAGGTTTAGTTTCCTGCCTTTTCACCTTGGATGGGTGGGAAAGTTTCCCTTTTGATATCGTTTTCACTGCTCCTGATCCTTGCCTTCTATTGGGATCCATGCCATGTTTTCCTTTACACTTTTACATTTATTTCCTATTTTATTATTAGGTGTGGGAAGCTGTTGTAACTAGCTCCTGTGTGATTATCTTTTGTTTTCCACGCTGTACTATTCCTTCTTGCCTTTTGACTTGGGTTTAGATATTTAGTAATCCTCACTCTTTGCCTTTAATGCCTTCTGGGTTCTTGTTTGATTTACAGGGTTGTGGGTTAGTACTGACTTTTGAGTGGTCTTTCCGGTCCTCGTGAATACGGACATCCAAGTGGTCTTTCCGGTCTTCGTGAGTACTGGCATTCATGTGGTCATTCCGGTCCTTGTGAGTACTGTTTCCAAATTCTTTATTCAGTACCGTCTAGAGTGTCAGCTTACAGATTCTGTCCCTGCTTGCCCTCTACGTGGGCTTAGCGCTGTCAGTATCTGTAATAGCATAGTGGGTAAGGAGTTTGCCGACTTTCCTTTCAGTCATAAGGAGGTTCTAAGTGCTTACCCTACATTCCTTTTCATATAGTGGTATACACGAGTCTTGGGTATTGAATGCACGTTGTTATATTCAAGGTTGTTTACTGTGTATTTTGTGCACATTTCCCCTGCCATATCCATCGCCTTCTTCCTTTCCTGACAGAATGACCAGCCGTTGTTCCCGTTTGAACATGGCCAGATTACGAAGGAAAGGCAGCAAGGCCTCTAACAAGCTTATACAGAAAGCTTCCCTTACAATTACCCGTGAAAATCGAATCTCTGCTCCTGACTTAAATGAACTCCTTGACACGAATGGGTATTTACGTGCAAAGTATTTTACCCACTGGGAGGCCCATCCTACATTGCCTGATCCTAGTTCTGTCTTTAATTTTGATCCAGAGTCTATGTCCGCACAAGCCTTAGCAGTGGAAAACAACACACTGCTAGAATTTATACACACAAGTACCTCTGTTATTGAACCCCATGACTCCGGTTGTGCTTTACCTCAGATTGAACAGTTTCATGATTCAAGCATGAAGAATGGAGGGGTTCCTTGCATATCTTCTGTTTTCTGCCCTCAGTCTACAGCTTACTCCTCTGCACAGGTTCTTACTGTGGTCTCTAATGCCAAGGGGTCTGATGCCAATAGTCTGCTTAAAAGAAACACAGACCACGTCGGTAAGAGAGAGTATAGATCACAAGACCTGCAAGCAGTAGATGACAATATACAATCAGTGCACTTCCAGATGGCTAGGGCAGGATCCAGCCCTGATGCCACCATGCCTTCCCCTGTGCCTACTGATAGGGATGTACAGTTAATGCGGGACATGCTAAAAGCAGAATTTGAGGAGTTAAAACAAGAATACATTTCCTTAACAGAGGAGAATAAGATGTTAGTCTTTTCTGAATACACCTCCAACTTTATCCGTTGATGAAGTGAATACTGTTCAGTCCCTGAGTGCGGAGACTTTTGTAAATCATGATACTTGTCAATATGTAAGATCTATTGGGAGTGAAAGTCTTTTTTCAAGCACAGCGCTTATTCAGGGCACAGGTTCTGACAACTGTCCTACCGTTTGTCAGGAATTGGTGTTAGCTGAAGATTCACAAGCCACTCCTTTACCTGAGGCTTCCTGTGTAGCAGTTTGTCATAACTCTGAGCTTGAACACATACATGCTTCTGATTTCCAAACACAATCCACAATGGTGGCATACACAGAATCAGTCACAACGGTAGGCTTAGGTTCTGCCCTTGATCTAGCTGCTGAGACTGAAGTAGACATTCAAGCTGATGTGGAAAACGATGCTACCTCTGTGTTCGCTCTTCCTTCTGCCAATTTCGGTCACTACGAGCAGTCAAAGACAGTGCAGCATTCATGTTTTGATGGACTCATTCCACAGATTACTGAACCAAAAACCCGGCAGGCGATCCCTGAACTGTTGATTGTTAATCAGCCACTTTCAGAAGCTAAGACAGAGGAATGGTCAATTGACGAAATCCTGATTAACAGAGACTTTACTATGGTGATTCCTCTGGTTGATTTTGACTTCTACAAAGGAAGAGACTCTGTGTCATCCACTAAGGAGAGGGACGGCAGGGGTACAGCTCAGACTTTGGTAACTGGTGCCAAGGGGTCAACTACCTTAAAGGGGCTTTCCATTCCTGAACCACAAGTGTGTCTGTCGACTTCTGGGACTTCAGACTGTCCTCCTACTACCATTGACTCTTCAATAATCCTGTCCACAGCTCTGCAGTCATCGTTGGCACACGTATCTTCGATCAACAAAAAAGTGCTATGTCTGCCAGTCACCCAAGAGCCTTCACCATGTACGCAGTCAGAGTCAAAGACCTTGACAAGTTTGTCTTCAGCTAACAAGACGGCTCCAGCTTGCATGCCCTCAGCCTCAGAATTTCCTCTGGCATGTTTGTCTTCGGCTACAGTGACTCATCCAGCAGATTATCCTTCAGCCATGGAGCCTCCGGTAGTACATTCTAAGTGCATGTCTTCGGTCCCAGAGCCTACTGCTAGTTTGGCTTCAGTTCATGAGAGACCTGTATCCTGCTCAGCCTCGCTGCCAATATCAGAGGTGTACCTGTCTACACTGTCGGATCCTGCTGCATATTCTTCTGCTCCAGAGATTCCTCCTGAATCCCAACCATTTACTGATGAACGTCCATCTTGCCCTTCTTATGCTTCAGGGGGATCACCAGAATGTCTGCCTTGTACACAAAACAATTCTCCCAACTACTTGACTGTAGCATCAGCGCCTCCCGAATATGCAACATCTGAGCCTGAGACTTCTGCCAGCTCTCTCTTCAGAAACATCAAGCCGGCTCACGACTCGGGAGGGCCTTACATGCGAGGCCGCTGGACTTGCCTGGAGTATCACGAGAGAGAAACGGATGCCATCCGCCACGGCCCAGTCACCGAACGAGTAGCCGACCAGGATAGCGGGCTGGACGGTCCGCGTTTGGAGTCCGGTTTGGATCAACCGCTTGACAACCCTTTTGTTGCCGAATCCCACATGAGCCTGAGGGAAGGGACGGGCACGGCCCTCCAGCTGCAGCGCCAGTTGGGTGCTAGTAGCCAAAGGAGGGGAATGTCTGCTGCAGTTCAAGATGTGCCTGTTTTTGCTCCCGCTGCTAGTATGCCTGATGTTCCGAGTACTGTGTCTAACACTCCTATCAGTATGCCAAACGTTCCTGCGGTTGTATCCCACGTGCAACAAGGTGGCTACTTGACTGGCTACATGACTGTCAATGGGAGTGCCAGCCTCGTACAACCCATTGGATCTCCAGACCTCCAAGGCATGGAACGTATGCAGGCGAATCTTTGTCACTTTCAACCACAAACCTTTACCCAGATGGATGACAGAGTATCCGAACCTCTACCTCAGCCGCCACCTTCCTCTTTCGAACATAAACATTTCCTGAAACCTGCTGTTTCCTCACCTCCTGTGTGTCCACTCTCGGCAGTGAGGCTAACAGAACTTCTACCGTTGTCTAAGGCATGTAGCACCAGCCTGCCTCTCTCCTCAAAGATGTATGCCTATCCTCTTCCAGTGACTAAGCTTCCTGGACCTTCCAACTCTGCTTCGGGTTCTGCAAGTCCTTCATGCCTTTCTTCGACCCATGAGTCTCTTCCTCACCGAAAACCCGCCTATGGCTCTTATAGACTGCGGCCTGATTCTATTCATTCTAGTCCTTCTGCTTTTGCCCGTGGGTCATCGTTTCCGTCAGTGCCACTTCTGAAGACAAAGCGCTCCTGTCATGGAAAGAAGATGTTTTGTGCGAGTAACGACCGCCTGGAGTCGGCCGTGGGAGGGGTATAGTGTCACGGCTCGCTCCCTTCGCTCCTGTTCCCGCCACTTGGGGGCATGTTTTGGGGTTTCTTCCCTACTGGACATTTCCTCCGAACCTTATGCTACAGTGTCCCGATGAATTGGGAGCGCTAAAACCTTATTTCCCAAATTACTTCCCTTCCGGATCCATTCCAGGTTTTTGGCAGCCAGCATGCTACTGCTACTTTAATCAAATGACTATGCTTCCCAGAATGCCTGGCTCACTGCCTCACCTCCTCCCTTGCAGGACAAGGCTGGGTGGAGGATAGGCAACACCTGTGGCTGCAGGTGCAGCAGGCGACACGCCTGAGGGGTGTGCTCGTTAAGCAGCTTTAAAAGCCTCAGTTTGCTTCAGTCCAGCGCTGGTCATTGTTGCAGCGTTCCTGTCCTGACTGGTCCTTTGTTCCTGGTTCCTAGTTTTTGTGCCCAGTTTCTAGTTAGTGTTTCTTGTTCCTTGTCCTGGAATTCGTATTTGTATGCCTAATTGATTTCTGCCTTTTGGAAATCCCTTTCTCCCTTTCTCTGTCTGCAGGCAGCCTTTCTCTGAGCTTTCCTTTTGCTGTAGCCCAATTGCCTGTGTTCACTGTTTCCTAGAAATTGTCCTTTGCTACTGAAAGACTTGTTGCATTAATCTTTCCTTTACAGGTTTAGTTTCCTGCCTTTTCACCTTGGATGGGTGGGAAAGTTTCCCTTTTGATATCGTTTTCACTGCTCCTGATCCTTGCCTTCTATTGGGATCCATGCCATGTTTTCCTTTACACTTTTACATTTATTTCCTATTTTATTATTAGGTGTGGGAAGCTGTTGTAACTAGCTCCTGTGTGATTATCTTTTGTTTTCCACGCTGTACTATTCCTTCTTGCCTTTTGACTTGGGTTTAGGTATTTAGTAATCCTCACTCTTTGCCTTTACTGCCTTCTGGGTTCTTGTTTGATTTACAGGGTTGTGGGTTAGTACTGACTTTTGAGTGGTCTTTCCGGTCCTCGTGAATACGGACATCCAAGTGGTCTTTCCGGTCTTCGTGAGTACTGGCATTCATGTCGTCATTCCGGTCCTTGTGAGTACTGTTTCCAAATTCTTTATTCAGTACCGTCTAGAGTGTCAGCTTACAGATTCTGTCCCTGCTTGCCCTCTACGTGGGCTTAGCGCTGTCAGTATCTGTAATAGCATAGTGGGTAAGGAGTTTGCCGAATTTCCTTTCAGTCATAAGGAGGTTCTAAGTGCTTACCCTACATTCCTTTTCATATAGTGGTATACACAAGTCTTGGGTATTGAATGCACGTTGTTATATTCAAGGTTGTTTACTGTGTATTTTGTGCACATTTTCCCTGCCATATCCATCGCCTTCTTCCTTTCCTGACAAACTCCCTCCCCAACTATCCCTCCCCCCTGCCCCAACAAGTCACACGTAGTGCAAGTGTTCCCTTGCCATGTGACATCCATGCCATCTGGATCAGGTAGCCCTACTTGCTCCCTCCCTCCCCAACTATCCCTCCACTTTCCCCCTCCCCAACTATCCCTCCCCCTGCCCCAACAAGTCACACGTAGTGCAAGTGTTCCCTTGCCATGTGACATCCATGCCATCTGGATCAGGTAGCCCTACTTGCGCCCACGCCTGGAAACATGGCCTAAACTGGGTGTTGTGCCTGACAGGCGCATGGATCACCTCCTTGGGGAGCCCTGTTGCGAGGCCGCTGGCGTTGTGCTGGTGGAGGCCGGTGGTGTCTGCCCCGTCTGTCCATGCACGCTTGGAGGGCCAGTGCCATTGTCTCTGCTATTGTGGACATCACGCTGTTCTGTTCACAGACCCTCCTGGCCAACAAAACTATGGCAACAGTTGACCACCCAAGTGCACGAGCATTGTGACGTCCTGTGACCTGTGTGCTCTCCGTTATGAGGCGGGCCTCCTCTAGGTGCTGCTGCACCAGGGCAGTGAGGGTGTCCTGACGTTCCTCCATGCGTCTCAGACGCACGTCCATTTCCCTGACGCAGGAGTAGGGTGAGCACTGGGGACTGGACATACCAATAGGGCTGAATGCATCCGGCACATCCGAGGTGTGGTCTGTGTAGTCCCCCATGTCGGCACCGGCATCTCCTGCTATCACCCCCATCACTGGAGTCAATAACATGGTAGATGGGCTGCTGGAGTGGGAGGTGTGACCGCCCCCCTGCAATTGCCCTTGTGGGAAATCCTTGTACAGTGCCCACTGCCTGTTGGCCTGTTGGACTGTGGCAACTGGGGTGTCCTCCACGGGAGCTGCCTGTTGGACTGTGGCAACTGGGGTGTCCTCCACGGGGGCTGCCTGTTCGACCTGGCAGCTGGGGGACCTCCACAGAAGCTGCGTGTTCGATTGTGGCAGCTGGGGTATCCTTCAGGGGAGCTACCTGTTCGACTGTGGTAACTGGGGTGTCCTCCACGGGAGCTGCCTGTTGGACTGTGGTAGCTGTGGCAGTCACTGTGGCAGTGGACATGTCCTGGGATGTGGATGGCCGTTGTCCATCTGCCTTGCACATATGGTGCCCCTCGACGTGTCCGGTTGTCCCCCATCAGTGTCAAATGATGTGCCTGTGGGTTAATGAAAGGCATGATGTCAGTGACCAGCATGGCTATCAATTGGACAGTTACATGCACCATGGTGACAACGCAGGTGTGGGTATACAGTGTAAATGTTGTACATTTTATTACGCCACATTTATATGTGTGTTTATTTGTTTGTTTATTTATTTGTATTGCGCACCAGACCCTGAGGCATCAGGGCACAGAAGTTACAAGGAAGTTCACAGCTTAGATTACAGCAATAAATAAACATGGCAAATGTGGAACAAAGTCAGGCGAAAGGTAGCAATTACAAGTCATCACAAATAGAGATAGGAATTCAAGCAGGAGCACAAAGTCTAAAACCTAAGAGCAGCATTTTAGAAATCTATGTACAGTGTGTTGAGGGTGACAGTTCTGGTATGATTGGTCCGCTCGGAGTGAAGGTGGAATATGGCGACACATATACAACTTTTTAAAATGCACACTATCCAGTACTTTGCCCACATATTGTAGGACTGGAGTTGGAATATATTATTACACCAGTAATAGAATCTGGGGTTGCGGGGTGTTTGGTGCTTTTTCTTGCATTGTTTCGGCATGTACGTTTTGACATGTTGATGTGTCGCTATGAGTTATTTTTTGTGAATACATGGACCAGCAGGTGTGTATGAGGGTGCCTGCTGGGTGTGTGTGATGCAGTATGCAGGTGACACTGCGCCTCATTGAGTGGTTGGCCGTATACTGCTGGTGCATGAGGCGTGGTGTGGCTGTCCACGTGACTGTGAATCTGCCTCCTGACTTCCCTGTGCAACAGGGTAATTGGTAGTCACGGTGACACAGGTGTTCAGGTGGCAGACGTGGTGATTTTGAGACACCAGGAGCTTTGATAGTGGTGCCGGTGCTTCTAGGCCAGCTCAGCCTGCCAGGGCCAATGCTGCACCCGCCGGGCACATGCTTGTTGGGCGGTGCGTCCCTGGCAGCCAGTGTGATGGGTCATCATGAAGAGTGTGCCGGTCCAGTGACATGTGTGCCGGTGACCTTACAGGCAACCTTGTTTCGGAACTGCCTCACTCAGGATGTGGGCCACTGTGTGGTGCCTTTTCATGGTTATGGGGCATGCATGGGAGGCAGGGCATGTGACTTACTTTTCATCATTTCTAATTGGTGGGCGGGGCGGCAATGCTAGTGCTGGCTCAGATCTGGGTGATGTGGCCAGTGCTGTGGCCAGTGCTATGGCCTTTTCAGTGCAGTGGTAGTACGGGGAGCAGGGTGGACAGGTGTGTGGTTTAAATTGGGGCGCTTTGTGTACTCACTGGCCTCGACAGGTGTCCCGGCTCCGGCCTCAGCTGCACTCTATACTCTCAATATGCAGCACAATGCTGCACTTCTCCACCGAGGGCAGCAGCTTCAGGGGGGAGGATGGTCCGCCACCTGTGGATATGCAGTGTCTGCGGTTGCTACCATGATGTTACGTACCCTCAAGCGGAGGTCATCCCATCGCTTGCAGCAGTCCTTCACACTGCATGGGGTCCTACCCACATCAGTCACTTTCCGTGCCACTTCCTCCCATATGGTCTTTCTCCTCAGCTGTGTGCTGCAGCGCTGGTCTGGTGAGAAGAGGTCCCCGGCATGCTCAACTATGCAGTCGGCAAGCATGTTCAGCTCTGCCTCTCCGAAGCGTGGCTTGCGCTGGCGGGTTTGTGGGATGCATGATGTCATCTTCCACACTAGGTTCCAGCACTCAGTAGGGGTGGATGGCTCCCAGAACAGGCAGATTAGAGTGGATTGTGATTTTTGAAATGTCTGCTGGCCTCTTTCCGGTTCTGACGATTGTCATGATTCCTGCCCTCCAAGATGTCAGGCTGGAGCCAGGCCACAATAACCTACATGGCCCTCAAGGGCCTCTCCATCCCTCCAAAGACCCACTTGGAGTCAGACTTGGCGCTTGTGGCACCAGACTCACTCACTCCCATAGGATAACATTGGGGATTGGACTTGTAGTGCATTGATGGGGACAAGATGGATGCCCCCACATATTTTGGTTCCCAGAACTGCAAGTGCGGTCTAGTCTTTTGGGTGTGGTTCAGCCCAGAGACACCTGGGATACCCAGAGACTATTTAAGCCACACCCAGGCTGAGAAACATGCTTTGCGTTTTCTGCACCTGCAGAGTGACACTCACCGTGTTCGGATCGGTCTCCAGTAGGCCTGCATCTTTCTTCTGCGCTCAGCTCCTGCAAGAACAAGAACACCGTTAGGAACAGCCTTACCTTGCGGCACTTCTGCCCATCATTCATCGCTCCTTCTGTTCTGCGGGCATCTTCGGTGGTGTGATTCCCATCCCGGCACGCCGCTTCCTAAGGAAAAGGGAAAAGAATGGAAAAAAGGCATTAGTAAGCTTTCTGCAAATCTTCACTTATTTTTAAATACTTACGAGCTTCAAAGGCTTACCTGAATCCCAGCCGATCTGGGGAACTCTGTCTCCGGAACTTCTCATCCATCTGCAAGAGGGAAAAGACACTCAAGGTTAGCGTGGAAACATCTAGAGGCGCTGCATACCGCGCTTACCCACCGCATTTGTTCTTCATAACCGGCATCCACGCTGAAAACGTTGCGGCACCTAAAAGACACAGAAAAAGAACTCAGTTCAATACAAATACGAAAGGGGTGCATCGCGCATCGCGCTCTCACCTTCAGCGCTACTCATCTCAGCAGCACGCCGCCATCCCCGGACGCTGGCCATCATCTAAGGAAGCAAAGGAACGAAGTTAGAGAACTGTTCAAAAGACTCATTATACTTACCTGTCGTACTCTTGCCAGTGAAGTAACTAGGCAGCAACGAGCCCGCATCAATCAACGCGCCCCTGCGCTGAAAGCAGGACGAAGAGCACACTATCCAAGAAAACAAGGTGAGCTGTGGATCAAAGGGAAGGGTTGGACCCCGGGGAAGAAGGGGTTCAAGCACACAGAGACAAAAGGGAGTTAAACTCTACCAATCCTGTGTTTCAGGCCCAGTCTCCAGTCGAATAGCCTCCAGGGAAGGGTTCAAGGTCATAAGAGGTCAGAACAGGCTGAGTGACGTCCCTGTGGATACCAGGTGAGCGTTACAACGATACAGAATTTCCGGTTCTCGTGTTTCCCTGGTGTCACTATGTCAGGCATGCACGCAGAAACGGATGCACCGCCCACCTTGATGGCGGTGCAGCCGTCTCCGCCGATGTTACCGTGATGGCGGTCCCACTGGTTCCGCAAATCCGGGATGCGCATGGCAATCAAGGCGTAATGCAACCTTGTTTCCAGTGTTCCGCATTGCCAGAACCGGTGGGACCGCCATCACGGTAACACCGGAATTTTTGCACATTACTCGTAGTGAGGCCCAGTAACTCTATATAGAACCCAATCCTGGCGATTTGCATGAAAGCAAAGAGCATTATGGGAACAACATAATTTTCACAATTTTAAATGTTAAACATGTCTTATAGTGATTCATTAAGAAAACCTTATAAGCGAAAAATGGGCTCTCCTGTTTTGATTAGTCACAATACTCACCCTAATAAAGAGATGTCTGCAAAATGCAGGACATATATACAAGTTTTAACAGCTGTAAAACTATATATGAGGCTTCGGCAGTTTCTATATACAGCCTCCAATACTGTGATCCCTGGGAACAAATGGTTTGATTTATGTTTTTGTAAAGCGTGCATACTTCAGGTGGCATCTTGGTTCTAGAGAATACAGCAGGAGCACAATAGCCTAGAACAAGTGTGTCTTCATGGCACCCTTGAAAGCAAAATGATCCTCTATGGCACTGAGATCAGGAGGTAATGTGTGCCATAGCTTAGCAGCTGCAATGGAGAAGGAGCGGCCCCCATTCGATTCAGGCGGGGCCGTGTGATCGGAAGAAGGTGAGCATCCTGAGAATGCCGTGGGCGCTTCGGAACATATGGACAGAATCTTTCCTGCAAATATTCTACCCCCTGACCATAGACGGCCCGATGGACAATACAAAGAGACTTAAAGCTGACCCACTTCTGAACAGGCAGCCAGTGAAGCCTATGGAATGCAGTGGAGATATGTGAACCACAGCGAGTGCTGGTAGCTCTGCAGGCCACCAGGTTTTGGAGCATTTGCAGGCGATATAGACGGGCTGGGCAAGAAATAGAGCGTTACAGTAATCTAGACGACTAAGGGTGAGAGAAGCAACCACCAAAGGATGCAGGTGGCTGGGAAGAAAGGGCAAAACCTTTCGAAGGACTATTAGCTAGAAGTAACCAGCCTTACAGACAGCACCAACCTGAGCTGCGGTAGATAGAGATGACAGGAATTTGATATGATATGATTGGTGAAGCCCGCAGGGATCAAGGGCGCAGGTGTCTTCCGTGATTTTCATCAGCCCAGGAGAGCCACTGTAGCCTGGAGGGGAGGCCACGCCCCCTCCCCATAAATCTGCCTGAAGCCCGCGGGGATCAAGGGCGTGGGTGTTTCGTGCCCGTAGGGTGTTTGCGCCAGGAGGGAGAGACGCAAAATTACCCCTGCCTGAATAGAGTGTTTTCTGTTAACCCTGAGGACGGTGGGAACTCAAGGACCCAAGGAAGTGTCTGAGCCCAAAACCCAGACAACAAGGTGAGCCCGTCCCAGTTACTGCCAGATTGCGTGGGGGAACCTGGAATTCTCCACATGGCAGTGCACGCCAGAACTGGGTGATCTCTGTGTGGTGTGGGGAGGTGAGACCCTTCTCTGGAATTGACTTCTCCCTACCAAGACTATATGATGGTTGGCCCCCCACTGGATGTAGCCTGCACAACCCTGGATGGAGGAGCCATCTCTTCCCCCTTTTCCCCCCTCTACCTTTCCACATCCTCGCTACTGTCAAACTTACAGGTCCCCCTCCCCAGTCTCTTTGGGGCAACGGAAGCAAACTACGGGCAGAAGACGGAGAGGGGGCATGTCGTTTCAAACTCCGGGTGTAATGCAGGGAATGGGAGTTCATACTGGGAGTGCCCGAAGGAATGGAGCCCCTGCCCATCTGCACTCGGCCTCTGTGTGTGCTAAAGAGGGAGACTCTGTGGACCCTACCTTCAAGCCACCCTGTATTTCCGGTTTACAGGTGGGGTATCTAACACGGTCCTATGTGCCCTCACATGGTTCTGCCCTGATTCCTCTCCCCTTTGATGGCCTGGCAGGCCCTTTCCTGGATGGATCTGTGCCCCTTGTCAATCTGTTAACCCCTGGAGGGGGCATTGACTTTGTGGCCACTGCCACTTTCTTGGACACTTTGGCTATCAAGTGCGAGAGGATCTCTATGGGCATTTCAAAGCTGACTGATATGAGTGTGTCGTTGGCTCCACCTTTGCCCCTATCTATGGTTGCCCCCCTGGATATGGCCCCTCTCTGTCCAGCTACTGGTCCACATTCTGGTGTCTTAGCCCCGCACCTGCCATTGGCTTCCCCAGTAGCCGAAACATACCCTCAAGTGCATTCCACTGCTTCTTCTGTGTTCCTGCCTCTGGATTCGTTGGGCGAGGTTTCAGGTGGCGTCGGTGGGGGGAAGAAGCTTAATGTTCCGTCCAGCATCAGCAGTGAGTTTACGATTGATGCCCCCTCGGGGGCTAATTCCTTCCTTCGACTCAGCCCTCTTTGGGCTTCTAAACCCCCTTCAAAAGGAGAACATCGCCCATCAGCCCGTCTCCCTCCGAACCTGAAAAACTGCAAGCTGTCCATGTCACCTTCTGCTAACTGAGATGGCAGAGATCAAAAATATTCTATTTGTGTTCATTAAGGGGGTGTTGGAGGTCAGGGGGGAAGGTGGCATGGGGAGTGGTGGTGAGGGTTTAGCAGGAGATGGCCCCGGGGGGTCAGAGGATCCCAATTTAGTGTCCACCAAAGGGATTCAGCCCCTGCACCCCTGCTTGTCTCCTGCTTCTGTGTTTATGGCTCTCCCACCCACAAGGAGCCATCTAGAGGTGGTTCCCCCCTTACTCAACCCTTTTCAGAGGGAGCAGACTGGGTTTCGAGTCCCGGGGTCCGAGCGCTTTTCTTGCCGGAACTTAGAGGGGAGAGCTTGGGGCAACACGCGCTCAGCGGGGAGGGGGCAACTGCTCCAATCCCTGGTCAGGGGAGACCTCCATCGGGGCACAAGATTTACCAAGGTATCAGCAGCTCGATCTTTCTTCATGGTGTCCCAAAACTTCTGCCAGCTACAAGAGAACCAAGGGACGCCCTCAGGAACAAATGTTATGACTGGTTACGGACTGCTGCTGAGTGTGGGTTTGTGTCTTGGGTATCTTTGCTGGAGTGAACCAGACTGCCGAATTCTCCAGCTAAAACGGACACGGTTAAATTGGTGTTTGGGGACGCCTCTATGGCTAGGAACATTTTGAAAAAATGCAATGGCCTATGGCGGACAAGGAAAAGTGGTATCACAATCAGTCCACTCTCCTTTCCGGCTTCTGTGCGCCCCATGGGAAACCCCTCTAGAAATAGCTCCCTATCAGGGGCTAATCTGACCATCATGGGTTCGAGGCGCCTTGGGAGTCTCCTGAGGCAAGGGGATGGTAGTGCTTGACCTTTGGCCAAAAGTACTGTTTGGGGGTATCCTTTGCATGATTTTGCTACTTGTTTGTGTTGTATTTACTTTAATGATGTACTAGAAATGCTTTTTAGGATGCACTTTGATGGCCTTTTTTGGCCGAATAAAGTTGTTTGATTGATTGATTGATTATGTATAACGCGCTTAATACCAAGAGGTTTCTAAGCATGGACCCGGGGATCGAACCTGTGTTGCTCCAGTCGTCTTGCTTCCAAGGCGAGCACGTTGCCCCTGAGCTATCCTCCCGAGCCCTACATTTTCTATCCTCCTGAAGCCTACATTTTCTACCTCAGAGACCCGAGTGGGACAAGGACCTAGTTCTGGGGACCAGAAGGAAGAAAAAGAAGGAAGGCCAGAGAGCAGACCATGAGGGATGTTAACCACCAGTGCCTCTGTCTTGCTGCCCATCCAGTTACCCACAGCCGCCAAGCAACCCATAAACTGAGACGCTGTGTCCTGCTGGACCAAGTCCAGTTGGACAATGATTTGAGTGTCATCAGCATAGGGGTAGCAACAGAAGCCGTGGGAGTGTATGAGCATAACAAGAGGCTAGATATAGATGTTAAACAAGGACAGAGACAAGGCAGACCCCTGGGGGACCCCGCAGGATAGAAAATTAGGAGAGGAAAAGAAAGAGGATAGAGCTGGGGTCTAGCTCCTGTCTGTCAGAAAAGATTCAAAACATGAAAGGACCTGTCCCGAAAGGCTGGCCAGGATGAGGCGCTTGAGCAACACAGCGTGGTCCACTGTATGGAAGGCCACTGACAGATCTAGAAGAATCAGGGCACCGACCCCACCCTGGTCTGCCAGACGGGTAAGATCGTCCAGTACTGAAACAAGTACACTTTCCATGCCTCTGCCAGGGCAGAGGCCAGGCTGGAAAGGATCAAGAAATATAGAGTGTTCCAGGAAGGAAATAAGCAAAGGAGAGAATAAAGATTTGATCAATTTCATGAAAAAAGGGAGAAGTGAAATAGGACGGAAATTAGCAGGTAAAGTAGGGTCAAGAGCAGGTTTTTCAACAGTGGGATAACAAGTGATTGTTTCAGCTCAGCCAGAATAGCTCCTTGAGAGAAAGAGAAATGAACTGCCTGACAGAACCATGGAACAATTTGTGGCATAATATCCTAAGGATCCTTAGAGGGATTGCATCTAAAGGTGATGCAGATTTAAACTGTCTGGTAGCTTTTAAAATATCCTCATAGGAGCAAAGAGGAAAAGAAGACCACAACTCGGTAGGAAGCAACTGAGGGCTCGGCTGTTCGAGTTAGTCAGACGAATGTGGTCACGTATATCACTAACCTTTTCCACAAAGAAGTCGGAGAGACTATCACAAATAGACTGAGTGGAAATTATCCCAGTCCGAGTATCTGTCTTAACAGAGAGTGAATGGACTAGAGAAAAGAGGCAATAATGACCTTCTGGGTGTAAAAGGTAGCTTTGACAAGGCGAATCGCCTGATAATAAGTGTTTGTGCTTTTCCCAAAACTAGCCTTGTCTGCCGCCAGATAAGACCTACGCCATTTATGCTCTGCCTGGCATTTATTTAAACGCAGTGCTTTCAAATTAGTTTTTTATTTTATTTTATTGTATGATTATTAGGCACTTATACAGGAAGTACATATTGTTTCAAAGCACCAACAGGGCAAGGGAGGGAACAAGGGGGTGGTACATATTGAATACACAACAGAGGAGGGGAAAGGGAAAGGACAAACCTACTATGCCTTGTGAGTATTCAGAACGTGCAAGTGCAGCAAGGAAGAGGGCAGAGGGGGTAGGTGCTGGAGTGTCCATGCTCGTTAGTGAGCAACAGATGAAATGCGTGGTGAGGTAAGTGCTACACAGCCAGGAGCCGTCTTGGATGTAAGAGCGAGACTCCAAGGCGCGAGGGAGTGCCAAAATTGGCATTGTACCAAGGTTCAGAAAGTCAACCAGCAGCCCCTCATAGTTTAAGTGGGGCCAGAGAGTCGGTCACTAATGTGAAGGCCTGAGTTAAAAAGTTAAATCCACCTGATGAGTGGAGTTACATCTAACCTGGATATTCTTTATCATATCTCCCTTGGTTACCATGTTCCAGCTGCATTTTAGAATCTTCCTAGGGTCAGCAGAGGTACAGGAAGAGTCAGTAGGAACAAGGAATGGGAACACCAGGTGGTAGTACCAAAGCATAGGTGAAGGGGGAAACGCAATAGTTGCTGGTTTTGAAGAGAAAACTAAATCCAGCGTATTGCCGTTTGCAGTTCTGAATTCACCATTTTCCAAGCTTTCAAGAACAGATAGAGTGAAAACAAAAAAACATGATTTTTATAAGGTTACCATCAGTTTTGTGACAGGTAGGTAATGTTTACCTTTTTATTAATAGGACATGCTTAGAGGGAATGCAAGAGGAGGGTAGGAAAGCTCAATGGGCACACAGAAAGGCATACAATTCCAAGCTCAGGAAGGAGGTAATTTGCGTTGGTCACGCAATAACTATGTACCTAAAATTCCCATAGTTTGGGAACAAGATTGGAAAAGAGACAGAAAAAAAAGTATGTGCTGGACATGTAAGGTAATGTCTTCTATGAATATTGAGAAAATAAATGCACCGCTGCATTCCCCAGACTCTTCTAGTTAAGAAATCACACATGATTCACAAAGAAGCAAAACAAGCCAAAAACTGAGCCATGGTACACAGGATTTTTATGTTGACGCCTAAATAGACGTGCTTAGCATTTGAAAATAAGGAAATCGAACGTGGCGAAGAATGGCAAGCATACATGTTTTGAAAGAGCGCAGGCAGACCTTTTGAAGGAGAGGTGGCTTGCGCAGGTTACAAAAGTGTATGGTGCCTAAAGTAGCGACTAAATATAGGTCACATTTGGGAAATGAAAGGGTTGTGTAACAAAGTGCAGTAGCAAATGTATGAAAACATTATCAAAACCAAGAGAACACAGCAAATGTCCTACCTTGCCACATGTGTCCCGATAAAAATGGTACCTCACATGTGTGGGTGCACACACCAGGGCGCAAAGGGAGAAGGCCAAACCACTGGTAGATCAAACGCCCTGGGGAAGACTGGATTTGGCTTTGTGGACAACCCACAGATTAGGGCCTGGTGTGTCACAGCCACCAAGGAAAACAAGGAAGCCCGTGCAAAGAAGATGAATCCAAAGAGGTCTGACTTGCGCAAATCACCCTAGAATGTATTACCCACAAAGCCTGGCAAAGTCCAAAATGTAGGAAAAAACATAATTTTCAGACATTTGCCACCAGGAAACCACTGAAACACACCGGCAACAACACATGCCATACCTTGCCACGTTCCCAAAGGTGCCCCGACAAAAACGGTACCTCACATGTGTGGGTGCACCTGCCTTGGCGCAACAAAAAAAAAGCCTAAACCACTAGTGGTATATCAAACGCATACATTTTTACTGTAACTGTTCCTGTGGACAACCCACAGATTTGGGCCTGGGGTGTCGCAGCCCCAAAGGAAAACAGGGAACCCCATGCTTTTCTGAAAGTAAGACACCTGTGGAAATCCAAAGAGGTCTGACTTGCGCAAATCACCCTAGAGTTTGTTAGCCACAAGGCCTGGCAAAGTCCAAAATGTTGGGAAAAAAACTCAATTTTCAGTCATTTGCCTGCAGGAAACCACCGTAACACAGCAGCAACAACTATGTCCTACCTTCCCAAATTTCCACAGGTGTCCCAACAAAAATGGTACCTCACATGTGTGGGTGCACTGACCTGGGCGCAAAAGGAAAAGGCTAAACCACTGGTACACCAAAGGGCCTGGGAAGACCACATTTTTACTGTATTTCATCTTGTGGAAAACCCCAGATTTGGGCCTGGGGTGTTGCAGCCATCAAGGAAAACAGGGAACCCCATGCATTTCTGAAAAGAAGACACCCGTGAGAATCCAAAGAGGTGTGACTTGTAAAGTAACCCAGTTGTAGCTAACTGGTTAATTCTGATTGGAAAGTGCCCAGCCTGGCAAAGATGACACTGCATGTTGACACTAAGCTGCTCCTAGGAAGGCTTAATGGGTGCTGGAGGCTCCCACATATTTAGAACAAAGACCTCATTAGCAATTCGTCTTTGGCTGACCCAAGGACAAAGGACGGCTTGGACAGCCATCCTCCCAAAGGAGGGGCAGGATGTGAAGGAGGTTTCTCAGTGAACTTCAAAGGACTGGTCATTTGCTCTCTTGGGAAGTAAGAAAGAAAAACCTGCCATGGATTTTGAATGGAAATTACTTGTTTTGCCTCAGAACTTTATGACATTTAACAGGGCAGCCAAAATAAGTAGACGAGTGAAAAATATATACTTATGAATCTAAACTCATGCTAGACATTTGAAGATTTGGTAGGAGTTCTTACTACGTAAGGAACCAACAATACACCAAAACACTGATTGTGGCAAAACTAATGATGCTGCAAATATGATATTGTATACCCATGTTCTAGGGGTCATCGCCCAGATAGGTATTGAATTAGAAATTGTTAGGCCAAACCGTTATGATTAAAAAGGACAAAATTCCACAGAATGAAAAAGACAGCTCTCACACAGATGGGAATTGGACGCCAGGATAACCAGGATGGCCCATAAAATATATAATGTATGTGTCCAATTTTAGTAGAGGGCATAATTGTAAAAATGTGTATTTATGGGAAAGTTAAATTGTGGTTCAAATCAATGTGGGAGTTCCTAAATTGCATCATAAAATATGACAGCTCTTTCTGCCAACCTGAACAAGGCAAGTGCCTTTGGCCACTCACAACCGTGGGGGTGTGGTTTGAAATTCTGCCCATACCATAAACTTTGTGATGTCACTTGGTAGGATAAATATAGGAACTTCACCACACATAGACACTGATTCCTGAATTCATCCTGATTTCCGTGCAGTGCTTTGTTCCAGAACTCTTCATCTTGCAGCTGATTCCAGACTTCTTTGCAAAACCCAGGCCTCTGTATTTGCTGAACTCTTTTTAGCTAGGCCCAAATCCAACCATCCCAAACTTAAGGGAAATTAATTCTGATCCAGTCTGGCTTGCTACCATTAAGGCTTGCCTGCTGAAACTCGCCATCATGCTAATCTACCGTGTCCAGTGACCGGAAGGGCCAATCCAAATCCAGTCTGAGGTGCAGTACAAATTCACCAGAATCGCCCAGCTGACCGATCCCTCCAGAAGTGCCCTGCTGCCGGTAGACCCGATCCGATGACTAGAACCCTGAAGGTCCAATCTTAATTACAATGGACTGTATCAACAGGAATCATAGTGACCCATAGTATATTTGCATTGTCCTATCCCAATCTCAACCTATCCCATCTTTAACTTCAGAACCTCTAATATTGTCAGAACCATTATTGCGGTGATTTTTTTTCTCTCATTTGTTTCATTAAACCATAACCCATTAGTGATTTGGATTAAATAAAGTAATTCCCATACAGATCAGAAACCAGAGTATCATACTTGAAGAGTTACAAGCGGCCGTGCGTAACAATGGAGATTCACGGGTGGCATTCTCTTTTTCATAGTCGTTAATATAGTGTAATAAAACCAATCCGTCATTTTTAAAACCGAATTTCTGCTTTTCTCTGTTCTATTTTTCAAAAACACCTCTCACTAAAACTTCCATACCTTCTTCGATTTTATAGATAGAAACATAATTTCAACTCTCAGTTAAACCTAAGACCCGTGGCTACATCTACAACTAATAACCGCATTGCCGAACAGTATATTTGACCCGTTTTTATTAAAATTCACTAGTGAAATTTTGCCGCAAATTTACATTTTACAAAAGTTTTACACGTGTCTTTTTCCATCCAAAGTGTTTCTTAACTCCCATTCTAATCTAAAGTGTGTACTGTTGTTCATCTTGTATCTCATGTTTGTAAGGACCTGTTTAGTATTGCTCCCATAGGAATGTCTATCAATTTAAGCATTTTTTAACACTTTTCCTTGTTCACAAAGCCATTTTCACCTGTCAGTTTAAAAAGTGTCATTGTCCAAAAACGGTTTTCTCTCTTGTTTGGGGGGGGGATTTCATTCAAACTCTAGACCTTGTTCTGTCATTCCTGAATACCTGTTGCTTACGTACATCTGTGTAGGGTTGCTCATTTGTGCCCTAAGAACTTTGCAGGGGGAAATATTAACCTAAACGCTATCTTTTCACAAACCAAAACTGTTCTTTTTCCTGGGTTTTCTATTCTGCATTACTATAAGTGAATTCAATTGCTTTACTTATTTTCTGAATTGTATTGTCACCACTTGGTGATTGCTGCCCCATATATCTATATTAAATTTGTGTTGGATTTGAATATTAAATGAATAAATAAATATTTACTTTTACCAACTAGCCTTATTCCTGGTCCAGTGTGACCTGTGGGGTGTTTTGAGACGGGTGTGATATGAGTGGTAAATCATTCAGAATATTGAACCTATAGACATAATAAACAAGTATTTCATTGCGCACTACATGCTAGGCGAGACCCGGGTGTGTGCCTGATTGAAATCCTTAACAGATTTTGGGGGCTCGTCCGGGATTCTGAGTTCGAGTTACCACCCGGGACAGTCTCACACAGCATATTAGCCTGCAGGGTACAGACACCTTGCTGGGTTGGTGTACTGTGCTACACTGTACAAGCACCTCTCAAAATCAATACTCAAAACATCAGGCCTGTTTGTACAAGTAAATTAACCCTGAAATAAGTCATAAGGAAATTGATATTTCCAAAATGGTGACCCCAGTTGAGATTAATATGGTTAGGGAACACCTCCTGCACAAACTGTTTGTCAGGGGTAAGTGGCCCAAACAGAATGAACAGGTATGGCTGGGGGAAATCAAAGAACAGGTCACTGCCATTAACCTAGATACATGGCAGGACAAGGGCCCATTACACCAAGCTCTTAGTGAACTGTATGTGGCCCCAAAAGTAAAAGAGGAGCAGACACAAATTGCCAGAGTAGCAGCCTACCTATACCTCCACATAGGAGTAATACAGGAAAAGCATGCAGAAAACATAGTCCTGGAAAAGAAGCAAGTGGAAACACTACAGAAAATCCAAACTAATCTAGACTCTGCAGAGCAATGGCTACTGAAGAGCCAAGAATCAGAGACAGAAGCCAGGCAGTATATTACCAAATTAAAAGACGATCTGGCACTCGTACAGCAAGAGAAGGCAGAGCAAGATACCCAAGTACAGACACTGAAAGAGGAATGCCAGGAAAGGGTTGACTCTTTACAAAGAGAGTCAGCAAAAGCTGTCACAAAAAGTACAGTTTAATAGAGCCTGCGCAGAGCAGGTGGTTACCTTACAAAAACAAATAAAAACCTTGGAAGAGGAAAACAATAAATTAATTCTTAAAGATTTAGAATCTCAAACAGAATTTGATGAGGAGTGCCAGAAGTCCCATGCATTTAAAAAACAAAGGGATGACCTGGCTGAACAGAGGGGCACTCTAGGTCAGGAGAGGGACGCCTTAGGCCAGGAAGTCATCCCGTTAAAAACCAAGCTACAGGAAAGAAAGCTGGCCCTCCAGGAGCTCAGTGAGGTTAGAACCGAATATGAGAAGCAACTAGAGCACACCAGGAGAGTGGAGGATGCTCTGGAAAAAAACAACCAGACCAATGATGCTAAAACTCAGGAGGTGAGTCTCCTGCAGCAGAAATTGGCCCAGTATTTCCAGACAGGCAGGAAGCACAGAGAGACAATGAGGCTCTCGGTGAAAAGAATGATAGGCTCCACCAACAGATAGCCATGCAAGAGCAAATCATTCAGACCAGTAAGGCCTTAAAAGAGGAGCAAAAGAGTCAGATTTTGGCATGTCTATCAAAACTGGCGCTATGGGCTACGGGATCAGCTAGAAGGTCAGCAATGTCTTCGTCTTCACAAGAATTACCACATTCCCCGATCACCTCCTCTTCACCTGAATAGTCCAGTTTCTTTCTGCGGGTAAGTCCAATGTATGGTTTCTTCTTTTTTTGAAGATAGGGTCTACCTCGGAAGGAAGCCACCGTCACTCCAAGACAGAGAAAACCTTGGTGACTCCCCTCGGCGACAGCCAGAGGGGAAAAAGCCGCTGGATGGCAAAAAAACCCTGAATCCGGAGTGGTCGTAAGGGCAATGGAAGTCGCCGGATCCATAGCAAGTAGATTGGCCCTCCGCCGAATACCCAGAGACCGTGAGTTCAGCGTGTCAGTGCTGACCGACTGTAGAAGGTAGCTGGATTCTAGTGAGTACCCCACAATGTGGAGGACAAGCGAGAACGGGAGAAATCAGAGATGTCCGAGGTAACCCAAGAGAGCGAGAAGGAGCAGCGATGGGGCAGCAGCACGGGAAGCAAAGGGAGAAAGGAAACGGAACAAGGAGAGGGAGAGCAAACGGGAACGGGAGGAGAAGGGAACAAACAGACACCGAAATGGCGCTAAAGAAGGACAAACTGTCACAGGGAAACTAGCGCAAGCAACGGGGGCGAGAATGAACTCAGTTGCAACGCGCAGAGCCTCCGGCAGCCGAGTGAGATATACAAATGGCGGCGGCCATCTTGGAAACAACTAGACCGTGGCTAGTAGACGGAGAAAAAACGTAACAGAACACTTTAATGGCGTCCCTGTTTCCACCTTCGCCACAAACGCCAGTCGCCAGCGGCAGTGACAGTATGCCCCCTCCGAAGGCTTCTCCCTCCCGGCCTTTCAGGGTGGAGCCGGTGGAACTTATGTAACAATCGAGGAGAATGAATGTGAAAATGGGGTTCCAAAGTATCTTCCGAGGAGGGATACCCCTTCCAATGTATGAGATA
Source organism: Ambystoma mexicanum (assembly GCF_040938575.1). Classification (NCBI taxonomy): domain Eukaryota; kingdom Metazoa; phylum Chordata; class Amphibia; order Caudata; family Ambystomatidae; genus Ambystoma; species Ambystoma mexicanum. The sequence continues at coordinate 1,722,382,965 of NC_090929.1, read as the reverse complement.
TTCAAGACGTCCCCGATGATAACGGGAGTGACGTATCTGAGAAACTTTGTATTCCTCAAAGGTTGGAACAGGCAAAGTCCATAACTTGGGGGGTGCTTGTTTCCGGGTATCTGACATAAAGGGATGTAAGAGAGACGAGTGAAACACATGGAGAATCCACCCGAGTCCTCTGGGCAACTTGAGGGGGTAAGCCACAGGATTGATCCTTGAAGTTATTTCGAAAGGTCCGATGTAGCGGGGTGACAGCTTAGAAGGCCGAACCCATCGAGGAAGGAACTTGGTGGACAGCATGATCTTAGAGCCTTTATCCCAGGCATGAACTTGTTTCCGGTGTTTGTCGGATTGCTCCTTGTAGTGTCTGCTAGCCTTAAGGAGGCTCTGATGGGCCGTGTTGTGGGCCTCTTTGATCTGCACGAGGGTGGTCTCCAACGAAGGGATGTTAGTCTCCTCCCAGAATCCAGGAATGATGGACTGTGGGTTGAAACCGTAGGTACAGAAGAAGGGGCTAACCCCTGTAGCAGTGTGAACAGCGTTATTGTATGCAAACTCTGCTGTGGGGAGCAGGTCGACCCAATTGTCTTGCTGCTTATTTATGAAACACCTTAAGTACTGTTCTAGGGTTCCATTTAACCTTTCGGTCTGTCCATTTGTCTGGGGGTGAATCCCCGATGAAAGAGCTCTCTCAATGCCCAATGAGTTACACAATGCTGCCGAGAATCTGGAGGTATATTGGCTGGCCCTATCAGAAATTATCTTTTGGGGAAGTCCATGTAGCCTGAAAATGTCCTTGAGGAAGACGTCGGCCATAACCGAGGCTGATGGGATCTTGGCCAAAGGAGAAAAATGTGCAAGTTTCGAGAACATGTCTATGGTTACCATTATACAGGTACAGCCTCGGGAAACCGGTAACTCCACAATAAAATCCGTAGAAATGCATTTCCAGGGACCATGTGGGACCGGTTCCTGTTGTAACAACCCCAAAGGTTTCGAGGTGGAATATTTGCTTTGTAAGCACACCATACAGGATTGAACATAGGCTTGAGTATCGGCCTTCATGTTGGGCCAAATGAAAGCTCTTTGTAGAAGCTCCAGAGTGCCTCACACTCCTCGATGATCTGCTGTCTTGGAATCGTGGCACCACTGAGTGACCCGTCATCTTAGACTTTTGGATGGAATGAACAGTCTTCCGTGGATGAAGTGCAAACGGTCCTTACTGGTGACTGGTTGATTATCCACATTGAGAGTTGGTTCGTGGCGGTAGGCTCCTCTTACTTCTTCCAAAAAGCTAGACACTGCAGATATGATCCGAGTACGAGGAAACATAAGCTCCTTGCTGTAGGGAAAGTTAACATCGCCTCTGGGAGAGAGAGCATCGGCGACAAGATTTTGAGAGCCAGGAATGAATGTGATGACAAAATCAAACTGGGTGAAAAAATTAGCCCATCTGGCCTGACGGGTGTTATAACACTCTTGCTGCTTGAGTATTTGCAGATTCTTATGATCTGTTCATATCTGGAACGGGTGTAGGCTCCCTTGGAGCAAATGCCTCCATTCCAAACAAGCCAACTTCATAGCAAGTAGTTCCTTTTCTATGACAGAGTAGTTGCGTTGGCTAGGATTCAAAGTCTTGGAGAAGTAAGCCACAGGATGCTCGAGGTCCTTGACTCTCTGAAGAAGAACGGCACCCACGGCAGCTGCAGAAGCATCGGTCTCCAGAATAAAGAGTAGTAGTTGATCTGGTTGTTTCAAGATAGGAGCTGTACAGAACTTGTGTTTCACACTGAGGAAGCTTTCTTCAGCCTCATTGGACCAGATGAAAGGACCTGTGGATTTCTTGAGAAGGGATGTGATGGGAAGAGTGAGTAAGGAAAACCTCGGAATAAATTTCCAATAGAAATTTGCCAGCCCCAAAAAACGTTGAATATCCTTAACTGAAGAAGGCGACGGCCATGACAAGATGGCATCCACCTTCCTTGGGTCCATGGTAACCCCTTTGTCGGATAGGATGAATCCCAAGTATGACAACGAGGATTGAGCGAATGCACACTTCTCTGGTTTAACAAGAAGACTGTGATGCTGTAATCTGCGCCAAACCTCCTTGACATGCAGAGTATGCTCCTCCTGGCTCCGTGAGAAGACTAAAATGTCATCCAGGTAAACCACTGTGTTAAGATTCAGAAGGTCAGAAAATAATCGGTCCATGAATCTCTGGAAAATTGAAGGTGCATTGACTAGGCCAAACGGCATGACTTGGTATTCAAACAAACCATAGGGAGTGCGAAACGCCGTCTTCCACTCATCCCCAGTTCTTATGCGGAGTAGATGATAAGCATTCCATAGATCTAGTTTAGTAAACACAACGGAGCCTTGAACAGCCTCAAGAATCTCGGAGATGATGGGCATAGGGTAACGATCCTTTATGGTCACTCTGTTTAACCCCCGATAGTCGATACAGGGCCGCAACTCCTTAGTATCCCGTTTGGGTATGAAAAACAGAGAGGCCCCTGCAGGGGATTTGGAAGGCCTTATGAGTCCATTTGCTAAATTATCATCAAGGTAGCATCGGAGCACAGCCTTCTCGGATACCGAGAGAGGATACATTCTCCCAAAGGGGACCAATGCCTGAGGTACAAGGTCGATACCACAATCCTCTGGACGATGTGGAGGAAGTTTGATGGGGGTCAGTTCCTGAAAGACTTCCGCGTATTCAGAAAGGAGCTCCAGTATGCAATGGATGGAACTACTTTCGACAGCGGACATGGTTTTTACAGTTTCGAACGTTGGTTCTGGAAGGCATTCTCGTAGACAGAAAGCTGAATGAAAACTTAGTAGATTCTTAGTCCAATCCACTGTTGGATTGTGCTTCCGGAGCCAGCCAATCCCTAATATGACCGAAAATGGGCTGCACGTATGATGTCAAATTTTATGGTTTCAGAATGATGGTGAATGGATACTTGAATCTCCTCGGTGGTGTGAGTAATGAGTCCCTGTAACGCTCACCTGATTCCCGCAGAGGCGCCGGTCTTGACTGGGTGAATGCTGTATCTTCAAAGGTGATGTGTAACACACGGTTGGCTCTTTGGGCTGGACCTCTGTGCACTGTATGTCTGACTCGAAGAGTAAGATGTCTGCAGATAGAAAATATGGGATTAATGAACTGGGGTTATTGGGTGCCTCTCTCCTCTTCCCTTTCTCTTCTCCTGTAGAACCCCAAAGGTTAACGCCCTCACCTTAGGTAAGTGAACGCCGAGCTCTCCATCTGCCTCGGGGCAGGGTGCCGTAACCAGTTTCTTCACTGGATAAGGGTGCAGGCCTCTTGACCTCAGAGGACTGCTGTCCGTCGTTAACTGCACGAACGGTAAGTTCTGGGCACTTCAAATGTCTTAAAAGTCTTTTGTAATGATATCTCTTGTTTTGCAGGGTTCCGGCGATGGCGGATGGCGGGCTGATGAGAGTTGAGGATCGAACCCGCGTGAGGAATAGAAGCGCCTGGAAGCACGTAAGTAAGCGCTTGTAGCCTGCTTCACGATGCGCACTAACTGTCCCTTTTATCTTGCAGGTACAAGCTCGGAGCTTTAGAGAAGCTGAAGGGTGCTGGAATACCCACTGGATTCGGCGTGGGAAGGAGTAATGGCACGTGAGTAATAAAGTTGCCCAATGTCTTTAAACGCACCTTCTTTTGTCTTTCAGATGCGGGATGCAGCGCCGAAGGCCTCCGGAGCGTGCGAAGAGCTGGTAAGCTTTTGTCTTTCTGATGCCGGAATGCAGTGCGAAGACCTCCGGAGCATGCGAAGAGTAGGTAAGCCTTTGTCTTTCAGATGCCGGAATGCAGCGCGAGGCGTTGGTGACAGCCGATGGACCAGGTAAGAGATGCGCTGCCACTGAAGACCGTAGTGCTAACCTGTTCTTTCTTTGTCTTTACAGGTGCTGCTGAAGACTAGATTCCAGGATGGTAAGCCTTTGTTCCCTTAGGCCCAGGATCAGAAGCAGAAGACACGATGAGCGTTCTGCTGCAGAGAATGCAGAATAACGCAAAGCAAGATTCATCCATCGGGTGTGGTTTAAATAGCCTCCTGTAGTGCTTAGGTGTCTCCTTCCACAGCCACGCCTAGGTAAGAAAAGAGTTCCTGCTTTCCAGAAGAGTTCCAGTGTTCTGAACCTAGGGAGTGGCTCCTGCCCCACCCAACAGGAAAAGTAGTCCCAAACAGAAGAGGATCAGGGGTTCAACTGGCAGGTAAGTAAGCAGCATGGTCTGCTGCAGGTAAGTCCACCCAAGCATTATGAGCCCGGCGCTTCCAGCGCTGGGACTGGGCATCTTTATGAGCCTGGTGCCACTGGCACCAGGACAGGGTCCAAAAGGTCCCAATTGGGACTGGCTGGCACTCGGAACCGGGTTTATGGGTCTGCTTCCAAGGGAGTCGGGCAAGTCCTGATCTTTTGGAAGCAGAGATCATGACAGTCCCGAACATAGAGGTGTACCATCCACTCCTTTGACCTTTTGGTCCTCTTTTTTCTCAATCCTAAGCAGACCCACCTTATCAGCCCAAAAGGTGTCAAGGAAGTTTCCAGCTGCCCCACAATCCAGTAGAGCCTGCGTCTCTACTTCTCTCTTCCGGAAGCGGAGTTTGATGGCTATAACCATGAGACGCAAATCTTCGCACATCTAAGATGAAGCCACAGAAAGAGTAGTGTAGGAACAAGGCGCAGCCCCTCGATAGTCTGTTCCACTGACTATCGAGGGCGGTCGTTTCCCGATCTTCTTTGGGGCACATCAGGGCAATCTCTCAGCAGATGGTTGGCAGCTCCACAATACAAACAAAGATTCCCTTTGCGCCTCCTCTTCTTTTCTTCGGCAGTCAATGGAGATCTGGTGGTTCCAACCTGCATAGGTTCATCTCTGACAGGACGCGATGCAGGTGAGGAGGCTGACGGGAGCGTATCCAAGAAAGGATGTGGACCTCAAGCCTTCTTCTTTTCGTTCTTTCGTTCCGTCAGACGAAAATCGATTCTCAGAACAGCAGTCTGAAGATCTGAAAAGGTTTCTGGGCGAGGGATCTGGGCAAGTTCATCTTTAAGCTCTTCTCGCAGGCCTCTGCGGAATATGGCGTACTGGGCCTGCTCTTGCCAACCGGCCTCTGCAGCGAGCTTCTTGAAGGTGGAAATATAGGACAGTAAGTCGGTACTCCCTTGACGCACATCCAGCAGGTCTTCGTTAGCCATGTACGAGCATTCGGTTCGCAAAAAGGTGTGTATCAGTAGTTCCTTAAAGGCTGCATAGTCCTGCAGAACTGGGTCAGATAGGGATACCAATGGAGTAACCCAGGCCAAGGCATTTCTCGTCATGTGTGTGATCATGAAACCCACCTTGGAATGATCGGTGGAAAATGCATTCCTGCGGAAGGTGAAGTGGATATTACAGGCTTCCAGAAATTCCTTCACCTTTCTTTCTGAGCCGTCGAATTTACCCGACACCAGGGGTAGTGGGGGCAAATCAGATGTCTGTTGTTCTCTTGCAGCCACTCTTTGCTGGAGCGCCACGTTGTCAGCTTTGAGTGTTTGGACTTATGCGTTGAGGGTTTGGACAGCTGTCACTAGCTCTTGCAGTTGTTGTGGCGTAGCCATAACCTCTTCCTGGCGTTGCAAGCTATCAAAACTGGCGCTATGGGCTACTGGATCAGCTAGAAGGTCAGCAATGTCTTCGTCTTCACTAGAATTACCACATTCCCCGATCACCTCCTCCTCACCTGAATAGTCCAGTTTCTTTCTGCGGGTAAGTCCAACGTAGGGTTTCTTCTTTTTTTGAAGATAGGGTCTACCTCGGAAGGAAGCCACCGTGACTCCAAGACAGAGAAAACCTTGGTGACTCCCCTCCGCGACAGCCAGAGGGGAAAAAGCCGCTGGATGGCAAAAAAACCCTGAATCCTGAGTGGTCGTAAGGGCAATGGAAGTCGCCGGATCCGTAGCAAGTAGATTGGTCCTCCGCCGAATACCCAGAGACCGTGAGGTCAGCGTGTCAGTGCTGACCGACTGTAGAAGGTAGCTGGATTCTAGTGAGTACCCCACAATGTGGAGGACAAGCGAGAACGGGAGAAATCAGAGATGTCCGAGGGAACCCAAGAGAGTGAGAAGGAGCAACGAGGGGGCAGCAGCACGGGAAGCAAAGGGAGAAAGGAAGCGGAACAAGGAGAGGGAGAGCAAACGGGAACGGGAGGAGAAGGGAACAAACAGACGCCGAAATGGCGCTAAAGAAGGACAAACTGTCACAGGGAAACTAGCGCAAGCAACGGGGGCGAGAATGAACTCAGTTGCAATGCGCAGAGCCGCCGGCAGCCGAGTGAGATATACAAACAGTGGCGGCCATCTTGGAAACAACTAGACCGTGGCTAGTAGACGGAGAAAAAACGTAACGGAACACTTTAATGGCGTCCCTGTTTCCACCTTCGCCACAAACGCCAGTCGCCGGCGGCAGTGACAATGTCACCAGGGAATAGGGGCTGAAAAAGAAGAGGTAGGGAGGGACACAGAAACCCCTAAGCATAACATCAGGACCCCTGTAATCAGGGACTCTAACCCGTTCAGTACCATGGACTCCGCCGGCTTCATGTCCACTGGCTCATATGAACCAAGGGCCATGGGGATGTAGACTTCAGCAGAATTGGCAACAGGGGAATGACAGATCAGCGCCTCCCAGAAATTGATGGACGAGCATCTCTGTACAGATTCCTAAATGTTAGGGCTAGCCTCTCTGATTAGGAAGATTCCTGTGAGTGGAGAATCAGGGAATTGGATCCTCAAAAATACCACCTACCAAAGGACCAGTTAGTAAAATTTGGTGGGGAACTCCAGGAAAGCAAGCCCAAAAAGAGTATCTTAAAGACCCCTTCCCAGCTAGGGCAGTGTGGGGGGTGGGGTTCTCAGCCAATCCTGGGAGCAAGGGAGAGTCAGAAGGCTCTTCTGAGCACCACAGACATCAAGAAAATAGGCCCCCACATTCTGCAAGCCATGTTCAAGCTCGCAGAATCAGGTAGAGCCTTGATGATCAGATAGCCACCTCTTGCAGCAGTGCCTCTGAGTCAGAGGATGAGTGGACTCGGGTGACTAAGCCCAAAAAGGCCAACAACATTAAGAGGGCTCTACTAAAAGATCCCCTGAAACAGATCAAAGCCATTAGGAGCGTCATAACTCCCTATGACAAAAATGCCAAGTATTCCGTCTGGGAGCACCTTGAGTTATACGAGCAGATGATGGATACTTTCCATCTGAAAGATAGCCAGAGCTGCATCCAATATGTCCAATGGACATTTTCCCCTGAGTACTCCAGCTTCTTTGCGGGCTCGAGGATCAGAACCACTCAAGATGGTCCACCTATAGGGTGGCCATCTTAAAACATTTTTCTTTCCATAGGAACCCTCAAGAGGCCTGCAAGGCGGACTACAATCTGCAGTGTGGGGAAAATCAGGCCCCACAAGAATTTGTGCAAGAACTGAAACGTGCCTTTGCTCAGACCACCAGGAGGGTGCGCACAGACAGTAGGGAGTTCATTAACACCTTCTCCCATGCACTCCCTAAATACATCATGACCCAGCTGGTGAGGGACTTTCACAAGAAGAGATCACTAGACTGGGTCATTGAACAGGCGACTCGTATTTATGAAGTGCAGAAAGCGGTAGAGAATAAAAATACAAATAAAAACCCCAAACCAGCCAACACCCCTGCTGCTGCCAAGGTGGCAGAGGTGAAGGTTGCCTCCATTTTAGATCTGGAGATGGGGGGGCCTAAAAATATTCCTGTACAGAATTCATCTTCTAACCAAAGAATCAGAAGGCCCTCGGGCCAATCCCAAACAGGTAGTCAGGGAGGTAATCCCACAAATGGGACCCTAAATCCCCTGATTATATTAGCCCCTGTTACAAGGGTAACAAACCCATCTTGGGGTATGTGTGGACTCCACCCGCCCAAAGGGGGGGTCCAATCAGGTAGGCACCGCCCCAGGAAGCTTCCCTCCTAACTTTCCCCAGGAGGACAGTAATCCCCCAAATGCCGGGTTGAGTTTCTTCCCCTGTTACCCACCAAACTTCAACCCACAAAACAACCCTCCTTTCTTTCCCCACTTTCCTGAGCCCAGACAGCCCAATCCGGGAGAGGGGAGGCCAAGGGTGGAGGGTTACCAGAATTATCCCAACCAAGGCTATTATGGGAGAAGGGACAGTTACCCTTCCCGTGATCCACCTAGGATGGACCAGAGACCTGTGTACCAGCCAGAGCGGGTGTCCCAACTGGAGCACCGGGTCCAGAACTTGTCACAGGATCTGGGTCGCATGTTGAGGGCTCAGCAGAACTCTCAGATGAGCATGCTGGCCCAGAACTCCACAAACCAAGGGTCTGGTACTCCAGAGCAATGACGGGGAGAGAACCCTGACAACCCACTGGTTCCAAAGGAGGAGGCACGGGGGGAAGGGGTGTGTAAAGCCTTAGAGGAAGCTTCCTTCCCCACTTGTGAAAAGCCCCTGGAAAACCTGGAAACAGAACCAAAATCTCCTGCCCCCGAAAGTCTGCAACCTAAGGAACAGAGGGTGGGTAGGAGAAATAAAGGACCTAAAAAGACCCATTTTGTGTGGAGGTTAGTGTCCTCCAGTTTGAAGGAGAGGGGTCCTCAGAGGACTCTGTGAAAAAGGTCTTCTCCTTCAGGGATGAGGCAACTCCTCCCAAAGAAAAATGGGTCCTGAGAGATCCTAATCAAGACTGGGTAAATGTGGGGACTGAGTTAGAACCACCCATCATTGAACCCCAGAATGATAAGCCAGAAAGCCACCTTGCCCAAACAGATTCTGGTAAGTGCCTCCAAAAAGGGGGTTGGGGGGCCCGGGGGAGGCAGTCCAGAATCAGAACCAAGGGAGGCCTAAACTCCCCCAATATCCAAATGCCATATTTTTCTTACAGATCCCCAAGCGCTCACACAAAATCCTGCCCAAACCACCCCTGTGTCAGAATCAAGAGTCAAGAAATTAACCCACCAATTGGCCCAAAATGCACATTATCTTTTCCCCCTTGAGGAGAAGGAGGGAAGGTTTTATGCCCCGGTCCAAATACAAGGGCAATGTACATTTCTGGCACTGGTGGACACTGGATCCCAAGCCACCCTTCTGTCAAAGAGGGCCTTTGATCAGCTGAATTCAGGAAGGGGGAGAGATACCAGATCCCTCTCACCCCTCTTCTTGGACAACTTCAGAACTTCAATGGGAATGAAATTCCTGTCGAGGGGTCTGCGATTTGGAAATCAAAATTGGGCGACACAAGATGAAACACCCGGTTATAGTTGTGGCTCCAGAGGTCACACCATGTTTACTGGGGAATGACATCCTGCGTAGATTGTCTCCCTTAATAGATTGTGTAAACAAGGTCCTCTGGACCCAGACTAACCGACCAATAAAATTAAAACATAGTGTCAACCATGTTAGTTTAAATGGCACATGCCACATGGTTGAACAAAAACCTGACCAAATTAAGTTCTACTTTCAAAACAACAAAATCCCTGACGTGACAGTAATTACAGTAGGACAACAAACTGGTTATGGGAAGTCCTCTCTATTTCTGAAAATCAACCTTCCTTCCAATCTCAAGTGGCATTCCACACTGGAAGGAAATACTCTGAAATTCTATACCAATTCACAATCAGAAAATCCCACTTCCATAGTCCAAAATGATGAGAAACCGGCTCAAAGCTTGGCTGACATTCAGAAGATTGGAGAACAGTTGTTCATCCCTATTCAGTTAAATGAGGGGAAGGACTCTGTTCTCGCCCGAGAGTGCGTGAACAATGGTAAGCGCTTCATCAGCGAAGCCATTTTCCGAAAACTCCCAAAAGATCCAGCCATTCCACCTTTAAATTGATAGACAAATGGGAATTGGACGTGAAACTCCCAATTCCAAACATCTCCTTGAGGTGTATGCTCAAAATTTCCATAGGCAACAAAAGTATAGGGCATAACTGTTGGGTCGTGCGAGATGTCCCTGCTGCCTTTTATTTAGGCAGTGACATTCTCAATCTCTTTGCCATCTGTTTGGACCTGATAAACCTTAAAGCCTGGTCCCGATTAGCAGGTAATCCCATGGACTTTGATGATCCAGAGAAAGCATTTCGGTCAGCTCAACTGCTGCCATATGTAGTTGAAGTTCAGATTGGAGAGGAAGTCACCATCCCAGAACGGACCCGACTATTCCCACTTGAAGTAAAAATTAAAAGAGGACAGAACTGCAAAATCTTGATGCATATGTTCACCTCAATGCCCATCTCCAACAGCAAGGGTTGTGGGTAAACCCAACACCACTAGTCCATACAGAACACGACACCATTCCAATAGTGGTGGATAACAGCGACCTTAGGAGTATCACTCTAGGCGCAGGCACCATTATTGGAATGGCGGTTGATGACCGACATTTTTCCATAGATTCAGGTAATGAACTGATAGGACCAAACCCCAATGACAGTTTTGACAGTGATAGCGCCAATGGCACAACACCAGACAGGATCTTCACCCGGCATGGGGGGATTTCCTTGTGTACTCTTCCTGCCCTTATGGTAAGGAAGAGGTGACCTGTGTCTTCAGGAGGGATGAGGTGATCTTTCAAGTCCACCAGGACTGCCTTCCCCACCTGAAGCCATCAGTCAGTACTTTAACCAGGGACTTCTCCACCCAGCTGGAGGAGGCCGCTGAGATAGCCAAACCAGAAGTCTTTCTTGGCTTCAGGCAAATGGTTGAAGAGACAGTCAACCTAGCTGATGCCTGTGAGACGCTGGAGCAAAAGCTAAAGTTGAAACAAGTTTTCTTAGATTTTCAGGATCTCTTTGCAGTGGACTCATATGACTATGGTCGCACCGAAATCCATACAACAACAATTCCCACGGACCCTGGTATGACTCCAGTGTTTGTGAAGCAATACCGCTTGCCTCTCGCATCCATGGAGTCCCTCACAGAAATAATTAAAAACCTTGAGTCCCGTGGGATAATTCATCCAGTCCACAGCACCTTCAATAATCCGGAACTGGAGATTTTGAAACCAAACGGCCAGTGGAGACTCTGTGCTGACCTGAGGGAGCTAAACAAACGGGTCCACATTTCCCGATGGCCACTTCCTACATTGACCAAGGGCTGGCCCAGATCCAAGGGTCAAAGGTATACACTGCCATTGACCTGACCAATGGGTACTAGACCGTACCTGTCAGTAGGGAGGACCAATACAAGCTGGCCTTTACCTTCGGGGGGGCAGCAGTACACTTGGACCCGGACTCCTTTTGGATACATCAACTCCGGCAATTAATTTAATATCTTCTTGCATAAGGCCATGCCCGACCTGGGTGAAAGGGGTAACCTGGCCTATGTAGATGATGTTCTGATCAAAAGCTCAACTGTGGAGGAACACATAGCGGAGATCCGTTATGTTCTGACACAGGTGAGGGCTGCCGGAGCAAAACTATCTTTCCAAAAGGGACAGTGGTGCAGGACCCGTGTCAATTTCTTGGGGCATGAGATCACTCCTGAGGGTCTCTGTCCCCAGGAAAAGAAACTAGAAGCACTTCTGAAACTAAAAGACCCCACAACTCTGCGTGAGCTATAGAGCCTCCTTGGACAGACTAATTACAGTAGAAAGTTCAATGAGGATTAAGCAGAGATCACCAGACCCCTGATCCATCTGTTGAGGGGGGGGTTAAGTGGGAGTGGGGTCCAGAACAAGCCGAAGAAGTTAGACAACTCAAAAGAAGCATCTCACAAGCGCCTTGTCTATCTTACCCTGTTAAAAACAAGGAGTTCTTCTTGGAGACAGGGTTCTCAAATACATGCTTGACCGCAGTATTATACCAAAAGCATGACAAGGCCAATAAAGTCATCTCCTATGCGAGTAAGACTTTATCCTGGAGGAAAAATTCAACAATTGTGAGAAGGCACTCCTGGCAACGGTGTGGGCATTGAAGAATTACCGCCCGTTCATCCAGGGGGAACACATCATAGTGGAGACTCCACAACAGCCTCTGCAATATCTTCAAAGTGACAGAATCTGGGCCGGAAATGTGAGTAATTCCCGAATTACGTCCTGGATTCTGTCAATGCAAGGCTTTCCTGTGGAGGTCAGATATGGCCAAAACAAGAAGAGTCCCCTCGTGCAAGGCCTGGCTGACTTGAATGATTGTGCCAGAGAAAACTGTCTTGAGGACGAAAGTCTTAAAATCAAAGACAACATGGAGGCGTACCTCATTTCTCCACACAAAGTCTATGAAGAAGACAAGTGTGAGGCAATGCCCACTGTCTATGTGGATGGGTGCTCCTAATATGTTGACAACAACGGGGAAAAGGAACTAGTGGCCGGCGTGAGGAATGCCTGGGTGAATGATGCCCCAGAACCCTCCGCTGGGTACAAAACCGGTCCCTGTATTAGTCAGGTGGCAGAGCTGATGGCTGTGCATCAAGTCATCCTCACTGCTGTCTAACACCAACTCCACAAACTGATCATATTCACTGATTCAGATTATGTCCGGAACGGGTTCGTGGAGCACCTGGTTAAGTGGAAAACCAGAGGCATGCTATGTGCTGACAATAAACCACTAAAACATGGAAAATTAATACAAAACATTGATCATCTGGTCACCTCTAGTGGGATGACCATCTACTGGAAGAAGATCAAGGGTCATTCTAAAGTAGAGGGACCAGACAAAACTGGAAATTACTTAGCTGATCAGCTGGCCAAAACCAGAGCCATCCAAGGGGATCTACTTGAGATCGAGTCCTTGTTGGGGGAAATCCAGTTCACTGCTATCACTAGGTCCCAGATAAATGCTCACAATGAACTCTCAACTGCCCAATGGAGTAGGGAGACCCCAGATGCGGATTTATTCACGGCTCAAAAGGGGGATCCAATAATTGGTAAGTTTTATCAACACATTGAGGACCCTGAGAACTTTCCCCTGACGGATACCGATTGCATTGGGAAAGAGGACCTCAGAGTGTTGATGAAATGTCCAAAAATGTTCAGAATCCAAGACGGTTTGCTGGTGAGGACATCCATATCTGGCTGTGACCAGTGGGTGGTCCCTACCTCATTCCGAAGCCTGATGCTAAGTCGCGCCCATGATGCGGCCACAGCCGGTCATCGGGGGTTTCATACGACCTTAGAAATCTTGCGAGAGGTTGCATACTGGCCACACATGGGGCAGGACCTCGACCAATACCTGAAGGGGTGTCTTGTGTGCGCACAATTTCAGCCAACATCACTCACACACTGTGCTCCCCTCCAAAAGAGGGGGATGACACTGACTTTGTCAGATTTGCAAGTCGATTTCATCAGGCCCGTGATTCGCTCCTTTCACAACTGAACTTAAGGGAGGAGGATTTCAATCCCCTCTCCCGAACCACAGAAGCCGAATGGATCGACCCCTGGTTGGCACGGGCACCTGGATGTTCGAATTACAGGTAGCCACTTGGCAGCCAATGGGGGGAAGAAGGAGTTAGGGAAAGGGGATGGACAAATAAAGGGAAGGAAGGGAAGACAACAAGACATAAACAACAAAAGACCCCTACAATTCCTGACTAGATAGCTTAATACTCCTGCAACCTGACCTGACTCTATCTTCAGTAATTAGTAAAACATAGCATAACCTTCATACCATACATAACTCATTATACATGACCTCCTGTATGTTAGCAGTCATGACGTAACGCCACACTACACAAGTCGTGAGCAAACATGGATTAACACAACACAATGCACATAGAAGGGTGCTTTTCTCCATGTGGAAAAGCTAATAACTGGAAATGTGGATTAGTTGGATGACTTAAAGCCATAATACACTGATCGTGAACAGAGAACATTGAGACATACACATGCCTCACAAACATGGATTAACATAATACACTGCACATAGAGAAATGAATAACTGGAAATGCGGATTAGTAGAGTTGTTATTTCCCTGGTACTAAGAAGTGAGGAAACAATGTGCCTGCAACCAGACTGGCGTTTTATCTTGCCCAAAACCAATGATTTATGAGACTTCACTTAACTTATGGTCCGGACATTTTTCCTTATTACGTCTGGACATAAAGGCTTGAAGCTTCTGATTTACTCCATATCACTGCCGAAAAACCCGGCCAAACAAACAAACAATGAAACACTTAACTGATGGTCTGGGAGCCTACTGCGGCTGACCCGGACCTGTAGCTCTGGAGCAGATTAAGGAGCGTGCACCGCCGCACCCCGGGAAATTTGGCGTGACTCCTTCTCGCCGCCCGATTATACCTTCAGCGTTGCTGCTTCGCTCCTGCCGCCGCCGCCCATGCTCTCCAACATTAATCAACAGCACATGAGCACGGGCGGACGGCCGTTAAGAGCCCAATCCCTAATTGCAAAGTGCCGGCAGCTGAGTGCCGACAGGCCCAAGGAACTACATATTCCCCCATGCCTGCTGGGAATTGTAGTGTTTTAGATACGCCGTACCTGCTTCCTCCTGCACCACAGGCCCTTATTCCTGACATTACCTCCCCTTCCAGGGCTCTTCCCAGGACCTGCCTTTTCTGGATATTTTGCATGAAACATTCTTACCAGACGAGGGGCATGCACTGCACTAGCAGGTTCCCAGGAGCAATCTTCCAGTCCATATCCAGCCCACCGGATCAAATACCATAACACTTGTCTCCTCCTTTTTGAGTCCAAAATCTGCTTTACTTCATATTCCACATGACCCTCTTTGTGGATAGCTGGAGGTCTCTGTACGCGTGTTCCAGGCGCTGTGGGTTTAAGCAGACACACATGGAATACCGGGTGGATTCTTAGAGATTTAGGCAAACAAAATTTCACAGCAACTTCTGACACCATTTTTACTATTTCATAGGGTCCAATAAATTTGGGAGAAAATTTTCGAGATCCTATTAGAGGCAAATTTCGTGTGGATAGCCATACCTTATCCCCCACCTTGTACTGTGGAGCCTCCCTTCTCTTTTTGTCTGCATACAACTTATATTGAGTTTTTGCATATTCCAAATTATTTTGCGCCTTCTGTCTGATGGTTAGAAGCAATTGTTTTCTGTTTTGGAGTATTGGAAAATTCTCAACATTTGGTAGCTGCTCCGGTAACATTTCCTGTACCTGCCCATACAAGCACTCATTGGGAGCCATTCCCAGGGAAGCATGTTCAGCATTATTATAGGTGAATTCAGCTAACCATAAGGCTTGAACCCATGACTCCATTCCTTCATGTAAATAACAGCGCAAGTATTGCTCCAGCGTCTGGTTAACTCTTTCAGTTTGTCCATCAGTCTGAGGATGATAACTAGTGGACAGGGCACAATTGATTCCTAACATCTGACAGAAAGCGCGCCAAAACCTTGATGTAAACTGCGGTCCCCTATCAGACACAATAGTACGTGGTAGTCCATGCAGGCGAACCACATGCTGCAAAAACAATTCTGCCAATTCCCCTGCTCCTGGAATGCCTCTACAAGGTACAAAGTAAGCCTGTTTAGATAAGTAATCCACTAGCACCCATATCGTATCGTACTGATCATCCGGTGGGAAGTCTGTGATAAAGTCCATTGATATGTGTGTTCATATTTTGGTGGGAGTGGGCAATGGTTTAAGTAACCCTGACTTCTTGGTGTGATCAGCTTTGCTTTGTACGCATGTTTCACATTCCTTCATGTACTTGATTACCTCTTGTTTCAAATTGGGCCACCAAAAGTATCTTTCCACTAGAGTCTGTGTCTTTTTACTCCCTGAATGTCCAGCCAGAGGGGAATTATGGCACCAATGCATCGCCTTCGTTTGGAGTTCCAGAGTAGGCAAATATAATCTTCCATCATAATAAGGGAGATTCTCTTTAAATGTTTCCAAAGGGTTATTCACTCCCCAACTCTGATTCTTTTGATTCCTCATTGCCTGTTTCACCTGCTTCATCAATTTAGAGACTACGGCCCCTACTACCTTCTCTGCCGGGATTATAGATTTTGTTTCAGATACCATGTTGTCCATGTTTTTTGGCGTGATAAGGCATCTGCTTTTCCATTTCTTTTTCCCGGGCGGAAGGTCACCACAAAATCAAACTCGTTGAAGAATTGAGACCACCGTAGTTGTCTAGGACTCAATGTGTGAGCCGTCTTTAAGTACTGTAGGTTTTTATGGTCTGTCACTACCACCACCTGATGTTTAGCCCCCAGTAAATAATGTCTCCATTCCAAGAAAGCTGCCCTGATTGCCAGCAATTCTTTATCAGTGATGGAATAATTTTGTTCACATTGAGTGAGTTTTCGTGAATAGTAGGCTACTGGATGCCAACTCCCTTCTGGATCCTTCTGAGATAATACTGCCCCTATAGCCACATTGGACGCATCAGTTTCTACTTGAAACATTCTATCCAAATCTGGATGTCGTAATACAGGAGCTGTGGTAAATGCCATTTTTAATTCTTGAAAAGCTTTTTCCGCCCCCACATCCCAACAAAAACTTGTTGCCTTTCTTAATAATCTTGTTATAGGTGCCACAATCTGAGAAAAATTAGTAATGAATCGTCAATAGAAATTGGCGAAACCCAAAAAAGATTCAATATCTTTAACACACTGGGGTTTGGGCCAGTCCAAGACTGCTTGCACCTTGCTTTTGTCCATAATTATCCCTTCCGGGGTCAAAATGAAGCCCAAAAACTCCACTCTTATCACATGAAAGGCACATTTTTCCAATTTCACATATAACTGATGTTCTTGCAATTTCTTTAACACTGCCCTTACATGGTTCACATGCTGTTCTTGTGAATTGGAATAAATTAGAATGTCATTAATATATACAATAACAAAGATGTCCAAAAACTCACTCAAAACCTCCTGCATAAAAAATTGAAATGCCGCAGGAGCATTACATAAACCAAAAGGCATAACCAAATATTCAAATAATCCAAACTTAGTTCTAAATGCAGTCTTCCACTCATCACCCTCCTTGACACGAATCAAATGATAAGCTCCACATAAATCAAGTTTTGTGTATACCACTGCTGTTTTCACTTGATCCAGCAGTCCAGAAATTAAAGGGAGTGGATATCTGTTTTTTACTGTCACCTTGTTCAATGCACGATAATCAATACAGGTCCTCAACGTACCTTCTTTTTTAGGCACAAAAAACAATGGGGATGAAACTGGCGATGTGGAATGTCGAATGAATCCTTTCTTTAACATATCATCCAAATACTCTCTGAGGTGTTGATTTTTGGTTTCCGTAATGCATAGATTCTGCTACATGGCAGTTTAGCCCCGGGTTCTAACTCTATAACACAGTCATATGGTCTATGGGGAGGCAATTGTTCTGCTCCTCCTTTGTCAAACACATTTACAAACTCTTGATATTGAGCCGGAACCTGTAACCCCACTGCCCCCACCACTTGCACAGCCCGTGGCTGATCTGCCAAAAACAATGCAGGACTCACCTCCTCCTCAATGTGACCAATGCATTCTGGATTCTCAAAAAAAATCTCTCTAGCTACCCAATCAATTCTTGGATTATGCTGAGTCAACCAAGGAATTCCTAAAATAAGACCAAATTGGGGAGCTGCAATTACATCCAGTACAATGTCCTCCACATGTCCAGACTGACACCTCATTTCTATGGGTTGAGTTTGCTGACAAATGGTTCCTGAAATTAAAGGCGACCCATCCACCGACTGCACCCCTTCCACCTGAGTCTTTTCTCGCAATGGCAACCCCAGTCTTTTGGCCAAATCAATGTCAATAAAGTTTCCAGTTGCCCCTGAATCTATCATGGCTGACACCACCTGTTTTGTACAAGCAAAAAATAAAGTTACCAAAATATACAAATGAGAATTACCTTTTCGTGAAGTATTTGCTACCCAAGTGGGGAATTTTTCAACCACTGAGCCTGACACCTGTGTTCCCCCTAAGGCCGGCCCAATCCTTTTCCCGACTCGCCTTTGCTCTTATCTCCACCTCCTATCTTCTTGGGGGTATTTGGACAAGTACGAATATAATGTTCAGGTTGACCACAGTACAAACACAAATTATTAACCTTTCTCTGCTCCTTTTCTGTAGCCGATAAAGGTCCCCTCACCCCTCCAATCTGCATAGGTTCACCTTCACCGTTTCTGTTAACTCTTCCTCTATCCAATCGTACAAAAGGTACCACCTCTGGTTTTTTCCTATCTCCCTTTCGTTCATTCATCCTATGATCCAACCTTAATGCCAAATCAATCATAGCTGTACATGTGTTGGGCTGAGGCTCCACCTGTGCCATAGCGTCTTTTAATTCTTCTTTCAATCCCTGATAGAATAAAACTGTCTGTTTATTTTCTGGCCAATCGGTTTCAATTACCAGTCTATTGAAGTGTGTCACATAAGAAACCAAATCTCTGGTACCCTGTTTTAGTGCCAATAACTCCTTGTCTTGTGCCAATGACACTTCCCTTCGGTCGAATAATCGACCAAATTCTGCCAGAAAATTATCCCAATTATACAATAATGGATCATCTTTCTGTACCAATGGCATCACCCAAGCGGCCGCATCTCCCGTTAGATATGAAATTACAAAGGCAGTTCTTGCTTGAATAGTCTCAAAGGCCGATGGTTTACACAGGAAATGTAACCTACACTGGGTCAAGAACGTCATGTATTTTTTTGGGTCCCCAGAAAATCTTTCGGGCGCAGCCAAGGGCACACTACTGGGAGCTTGAACCACAACAGTGGGCGTTCTTGTTCCTGTTCTACCGGTAGAAGACCCTGCTTCCTCCAAAGGAGTCCCTTGTGCTACCAATCCTTGCACTTGATTCTTCAGAGTACTAGATTCCTGTCTAACATGTATCAATTCCACCTGAATCTCCTTTAGTGCCTTTAGCACTTCCGCTAATGAGGGAGGGTTATCTATTTGGCCTGGGTGGTTCAGTAATCCCGAAATCGGGGGCTGTTGATTCTGTCACAACTGAATTTAAGGGAGGAGGATTTCAATCCCCTCTCCCGAACCACAGAAGCCGAATGGATCGACCCCTCCCGCCGTGGTTGGCACGGGCGCCTGGATGTTCGAATTACAGGTAGCCACGTGACAGCCAATGGGGGGAAGAAGGAGTTAGGGAAAGGGGATGGACAAATAAAGGGAAGGAAGGAAAGACAACAAGACATAAACAACAAAAGACCCCTACAATTCCTGACTAGATAGCTTAATACTCCTGCAACCTGACCTGACTCTATCTTCAGTAATTAGTAAAACATAGCATAACTCATTATACATGACCTCCTGTATGTTAGCAGTCATGACGTAACGCCACACTACACAAGTCGTGAGCAAACATGGATTAACACAACACAATGCACATAGAAGGGTGCTTTTCTCCATGTGGAAAAGCTAATAACTGGAAATGTGGATTAGTTGGATGACTTAAAGCCATAATACACTGATCGTGAACAGAGAACATTGAGACATACACATGCCTCACAAACATGGATTAACATAATACACTGCACATAGACAAATGAATAACTGGAAATGCGGATTAGTAGAGTTGTTATTTCCCTGGTACTAAGAAGTGAGGAAACAATGTGCCTGCAACCAGACTGGCGTTTTATCTTGCCCAAAACCAATGATTTATGAGACTTCACTTAACTTATGGTCCGGACATTTTTCCTTATTACGTCTGGACATAAAGGCTTGAAGCTTCTGATTTACTCCATATCACTGCCGAAAAACCCGGCCAAACAAACAAACAATGAAACACTTAACTGATGGTCTGGGAGCCTACTGCGGCTGACCCGGACCTGTAGCTCTGGAGCAGATTAAGGAGCGTGCACCGCCGCACCCCGGGAAATTTGGCGTGACTCCTTCTCGCCGCCCGATTATACCTTCAGCGTTGCTGCTTCGCTCCTGCCGCCGCCGCCCATGCTCTCCAACATTAATCAACAGCACATGAGCACGGGCGGACGGCCGTTAAGAGCCCAATCCCTAATTGCAAAGTGCCGGCAGCTGAGTGCCGACAGGCCCAAGGAACTACATATTCCCCCATGCCTGCTGGGAATTGTAGTGTTTTAGATACGCCGTACCTGCTTCCTCCTGCACCACAGGCCCTTATTCCTGACATTACCTCCCCTTCCAGGGCTCTTCCCAGGACCTGCCTTTTCTGGATATTTTGCATGAAGCATTCTTACCAGACGAGGGGCATGCACTGCACTAGCAGGTTCCCAGGAGCAATCTTCCAGTCCATATCCAGCCCACCGGATCAAATACCATAACACTTGTCTCCTCCTTTTTGAGTCCAAAATCTGCTTTACTTCATATTCCACATGACCCTCTTTGTGGATAGCTGGAGGTCTCTGTACGCGTGTTCCAGGCGCTGTGGGTTTAAGCAGACACACATGGAATACCGGGTGGATTCTTAGAGATTTAGGCAAACAAAATTTCACAGCAACTTCTGACACCATTTTTACTATTTCATAGGGTCCAATAAATTTGGGAGAAAATTTTCGAGATCCTATTAGAGGCAAATTTCGTGTGGATAGCCATACCTTATCCCCCACCTTGTACTGTGGAGCCTCCCTTCTCTTTTTGTCTGCATACAACTTATATTGAGTTTTTGCATATTCCAAATTATTTTGCGCCTTCTGTCTGATGGTTAGAAGCAATTGTTTTCTGTTTTGGAGTATTGGAAAATTCTCAACATTTGGTAGCTGCTCCGGTAACATTTCCTGTACCTGCCCATACAAGCACTCATTGGGAGCCATTCCCAGGGAAGCATGTTCAGCATTATTATAGGTGAATTCAGCTAACCATAAGGCTTGAACCCATGACTCCATTCCTTCATGTAAATAACAGCGCAAGTATTGCTCCAGCGTCTGGTTAACTCTTTCAGTTTGTCCATCAGTCTGAGGATGATAACTAGTGGACAGGGCACAATTGATTCCTAACATCTGACAGAAAGCGCGCCAAAACCTTGATGTAAACTGCGGTCCCCTATCAGACACAATAGTACGTGGTAGTCCATGCAGGCGAACCACATGCTGCAAAAACAATTCTGCCAATTCCCCTGCTCCTGGAATGCCTCTACAAGGTACAAAGTGAGCCTGTTTAGATAAGTAATCCACTAGCACCCATATCGTATCGTACTGATCATCCGGTGGGAAGTCTGTGATAAAGTCCATTGATATGTGTGTTCATATTTTGGTGGGAGTGGGCAATGGTTTAAGTAACCCTGACTTCTTGGTGTGATCAGCTTTGCTTTGTACGCATGTTTCACATTCCTTCATGTACTTGATTACCTCTTGTTTCAAATTGGGCCACCAAAAGTATCTTTCCACTAGAGTCTGTGTCTTTTTACTCCCTGAATGTCCAGCCAGAGGGGAATTATGGCACCAATGCATCGCCTTCGTTTGGAGTTCCAGAGTAGGCAAATATAATCTTCCATCATAATAAGGGAGATTCTCTTTAAATGTTTCCAAAGGGTTATTCACTCCCCAACTCTGATTCTTTTGATTCCTCATTGCCTGTTTCACCTGCTTCATCAATTTAGAGACTACGGCCCCTACTACCTTCTCTGCCGGGATTATAGATTTTGTTTCAGATACCATGTTGTCCATGTTTTTTGGCGTGATAAGGCATCTGCTTTTCCATTTCTTTTTCCCGGGCGGAAGGTCACCACAAAATCAAACTCGTTGAAGAATTGAGACCACCGTAGTTGTCTAGGACTCAATGTGTGAGCCGTCTTTAAGTACTGTAGGTTTTTATGGTCTGTCACTACCACCACCTGATGTTTAGCCCCCAGTAAATAATGTCTCCATTCCAAGAAAGCTGCCCTGATTGCCAGCAATTCTTTATCAGTGATGGAATAATTTTGTTCACATTGAGTGAGTTTTCGTGAATAGTAGGCTACTGGATGCCAACTCCCTTCTGGATCCTTCTGAGATAATACTGCCCCTATAGCCACATTGGACGCATCAGTTTCTACTTGAAACATTCTATCCAAATCTGGATGTCGTAATACAGGAGCTGTGGTAAATGCCATTTTTAATTCTTGAAAAGCTTTTTCCGCCCCCACATCCCAACAAAAACTTGTTGCCTTTCTTAATAATCTTGTTATAGGTGCCACAATCTGAGAAAAATTAGTAATGAATCGTCAATAGAAATTGGCGAAACCCAAAAAAGATTCAATATCTTTAACACACTGGGGTTTGGGCCAGTCCAAGACTGCTTGCACCTTGCTTTTGTCCATAATTATCCCTTCCGGGGTCAAAATGAAGCCCAAAAACTCCACTCTTATCACATGAAAGGCACATTTTTCCAATTTCACATATAACTGATGTTCTTGCAATTTCTTTAACACTGCCCTTACATGGTTCACATGCTGTTCTTGTGAATTGGAATAAATTAGAATGTCATTAATATATACAATAACAAAGATGTCCAAAAACTCACTCAAAACCTCCTGCATAAAAAATTGAAATGCCGCAGGAGCATTACATAAACCAAAAGGCATAACCAAATATTCAAATAATCCAAACTTAGTTCTAAATGCAGTCTTCCACTCATCACCCTCCTTGACACGAATCAAATGATAAGCTCCACATAAATCAAGTTTTGTGTATACCACTGCTGTTTTCACTTGATCCAGCAGTCCAGAAATTAAAGGGAGTGGATATCTGTTTTTTACTGTCACCTTGTTCAATGCACGATAATCAATACAGGTCCTCAACGTACCTTCTTTTTTAGGCACAAAAAACAATGGGGATGAAACTGGCGATGTGGAATGTCGAATGAATCCTTTCTTTAACATATCATCCAAATACTCTCTGAGGTGTTGATTTTTGGTTTCCGTAATGCATAGATTCTGCTACATGGCAGTTTAGCCCCGGGTTCTAACTCTATAACACAGTCATATGGTCTATGGGGAGGCAATTGTTCTGCTCCTCCTTTGTCAAACACATTTACAAACTCTTGATATTGAGCCGGAACCTGTAACCCCACTGCCCCCACCACTTGCACAGCCCGTGGCTGATCTGCCAAAAACAATGCAGGACTCACCTCCTCCTCAATGTGACCAATGCATTCTGGATTCTCAAAAAAAATCTCTCTAGCTACCCAATCAATTCTTGGATTATGCTGAGTCAACCAAGGAATTCCTAAAATAAGACCAAATTGGGGAGCTGCAATTACATCCAGTACAATGTCCTCCACATGTCCAGACTGACACCTCATTTCTATGGGTTGAGTTTGCTGACAAATGGTTCCTGAAATTAAAGGCGACCCATCCACCGACTGCACCCCTTCCACCTGAGTCTTTTCTCGCAATGGCAACCCCAGTCTTTTGGCCAAATCAATGTCAATAAAGTTTCCAGTTGCCCCTGAATCTATCATGGCTGACACCACCTGTTTTGTACAAGCAAAAAATAAAGTTACCAAAATATACAAATGAGAATTACCTTTTCGTGAAGTATTTGCTACCCAAGTGGGGAATTTTTCAACCACTGAGCCTGACACCTGTGTTCCCCCTAAGGCCGGCCCAATCCTTTTCCCGACTCGCCTTTGCTCTTATCTCCACCTCCTATCTTCTTGGGGGTATTTGGACAAGTACGAATATAATGTTCAGGTTGACCACAGTACAAACACAAATTATTAACCTTTCTCTGCTCCTTTTCTGTAGCCGATAAAGGTCCCCTCACCCCTCCAATCTGCATAGGTTCACCTTCACCGTTTCTGTTAACTCTTCCTCTATCCAATCGTACAAAAGGTACCACCTCTGGTTTTTTCCTATCTCCCTTTCGTTCATTCATCCTATGATCCAACCTTAATGCCAAATCAATCATAGCTGTACATGTGTTGGGCTGAGGCTCCACCTGTGCCATAGCGTCTTTTAATTCTTCTTTCAATCCCTGATAGAATAAAACTGTCTGTTTATTTTCTGGCCAATCGGTTTCAATTACCAGTCTATTGAAGTGTGTCACATAAGAAACCAAATCTCTGGTACCCTGTTTTAGTGCCAATAACTCCTTGTCTTGTGCCAATGACACTTCCCTTCGGTCGAATAATCGACCAAATTCTGCCAGAAAATTATCCCAATTATACAATAATGGATCATCTTTCTGTACCAATGGCATCACCCAAGCGGCCGCATCTCCCGTTAGATATGAAATTACAAAGGCAGTTCTTGCTTGAATAGTCTCAAAGGCCGATGGTTTACACAGGAAATGTAACCTACACTGGGTCAAGAACGTCATGTATTTTTTTGGGTCCCCAGAAAATCTTTCGGGCGCAGCCAAGGGCACACTACTGGGAGCTTGAACCACAACAGTGGGCGTTCTTGTTCCTGTTCTACCGGTAGAAGACCCTGCTTCCTCCAAAGGAGTCCCTTGTGCTACCAATCCTTGCACTTGATTCTTCAGAGTACTAGATTCCTGTCTAACATGTATCAATTCCACCTGAATCTCCTTTAGTGCCTTTAGCACTTCCGCTAATGAGGGAGGGTTATCTATTTGGCCTGGGTGGTTCAGTAATCCCGAAATCGGGGGCTGTTGATTCTGTCACAACTGAATTTAAGGGAGGAGGATTTCAATCCCCTCTCCCGAACCACAGAAGCCGAATGGATCGACCCCTCCCGCCGTGGTTGGCACGGGCGCCTGGATGTTCGAATTACAGGTAGCCACGTGACAGCCAATGGGGGGAAGAAGGAGTTAGGGAAAGGGGATGGACAAATAAAGGGAAGGAAGGAAAGACAACAAGACATAAACAACAAAAGACCCCTACAATTCCTGACTAGATAGCTTAATACTCCTGCAACCTGACCTGACTCTATCTTCAGTAATTAGTAAAACATAGCATAACTCATTATACATGACCTCCTGTATGTTAGCAGTCATGACGTAACGCCACACTACACAAGTCGTGAGCAAACATGGATTAACACAACACAATGCACATAGAAGGGTGCTTTTCTCCATGTGGAAAAGCTAATAACTGGAAATGTGGATTAGTTGGATGACTTAAAGCCATAATACACTGATCGTGAACAGAGAACATTGAGACATACACATGCCTCACAAACATGGATTAACATAATACACTGCACATAGACAAATGAATAACTGGAAATGCGGATTAGTAGAGTTGTTATTTCCCTGGTACTAAGAAGTGAGGAAACAATGTGCCTGCAACCAGACTGGCGTTTTATCTTGCCCAAAACCAATGATTTATGAGACTTCACTTAACTTATGGTCCGGACATTTTTCCTTATTACGTCTGGACATAAAGGCTTGAAGCTTCTGATTTACTCCATATCACTGCCGAAAAACCCGGCCAAACAAACAAACAATGAAACACTTAACTGATGGTCTGGGAGCCTACTGCGGCTGACCCGGACCTGTAGCTCTGGAGCAGATTAAGGAGCGTGCACCGCCGCACCCCGGGAAATTTGGCGTGACTCCTTCTCGCCGCCCGATTATACCTTCAGCGTTGCTGCTTCGCTCCTGCCGCCGCCGCCCATGCTCTCCAACATTAATCAACAGCACATGAGCACGGGCGGACGGCCGTTAAGAGCCCAATCCCTAATTGCAAAGTGCCGGCAGCTGAGTGCCGACAGGCCCAAGGAACTACATATTCCCCCATGCCTGCTGGGAATTGTAGTGTTTTAGATACGCCGTACCTGCTTCCTCCTGCACCACAGGCCCTTATTCCTGACATTACCTCCCCTTCCAGGGCTCTTCCCAGGACCTGCCTTTTCTGGATATTTTGCATGAAGCATTCTTACCAGACGAGGGGCATGCACTGCACTAGCAGGTTCCCAGGAGCAATCTTCCAGTCCATATCCAGCCCACCGGATCAAATACCATAACACTTGTCTCCTCCTTTTTGAGTCCAAAATCTGCTTTACTTCATATTCCACATGACCCTCTTTGTGGATAGCTGGAGGTCTCTGTACGCGTGTTCCAGGCGCTGTGGGTTTAAGCAGACACACATGGAATACCGGGTGGATTCTTAGAGATTTAGGCAAACAAAATTTCACAGCAACTTCTGACACCATTTTTACTATTTCATAGGGTCCAATAAATTTGGGAGAAAATTTTCGAGATCCTATTAGAGGCAAATTTCGTGTGGATAGCCATACCTTATCCCCCACCTTGTACTGTGGAGCCTCCCTTCTCTTTTTGTCTGCATACAACTTATATTGAGTTTTTGCATATTCCAAATTATTTTGCGCCTTCTGTCTGATGGTTAGAAGCAATTGTTTTCTGTTTTGGAGTATTGGAAAATTCTCAACATTTGGTAGCTGCTCCGGTAACATTTCCTGTACCTGCCCATACAAGCACTCATTGGGAGCCATTCCCAGGGAAGCATGTTCAGCATTATTATAGGTGAATTCAGCTAACCATAAGGCTTGAACCCATGACTCCATTCCTTCATGTAAATAACAGCGCAAGTATTGCTCCAGCGTCTGGTTAACTCTTTCAGTTTGTCCATCAGTCTGAGGATGATAACTAGTGGACAGGGCACAATTGATTCCTAACATCTGACAGAAAGCGCGCCAAAACCTTGATGTAAACTGCGGTCCCCTATCAGACACAATAGTACGTGGTAGTCCATGCAGGCGAACCACATGCTGCAAAAACAATTCTGCCAATTCCCCTGCTCCTGGAATGCCTCTACAAGGTACAAAGTGAGCCTGTTTAGATAAGTAATCCACTAGCACCCATATCGTATCGTACTGATCATCCGGTGGGAAGTCTGTGATAAAGTCCATTGATATGTGTGTTCATATTTTGGTGGGAGTGGGCAATGGTTTAAGTAACCCTGACTTCTTGGTGTGATCAGCTTTGCTTTGTACGCATGTTTCACATTCCTTCATGTACTTGATTACCTCTTGTTTCAAATTGGGCCACCAAAAGTATCTTTCCACTAGACTCTGTGTCTTTTTACTCCCTGAATGTCCAGCCAGAGGGGAATTATGGCACCAATGCATCGCCTTCGTTTGGAGTTCCAGAGTAGGCAAATATAATCTTCCATCATAATAAGGGAGATTCTCTTTAAATGTTTCCAAAGGGTTATTCACTCCCCAACTCTGATTCTTTTGATTCCTCATTGCCTGTTTCACCTGCTTCATCAATTTAGAGACTACGGCCCCTACTACCTTCTCTGCCGGGATTATAGATTTTGTTTCAGATACCATGTTGTCCATGTTTTTTGGCGTGATAAGGCATCTGCTTTTCCATTTCTTTTTCCCGGGCGGAAGGTCACCACAAAATCAAACTCGTTGAAGAATTGAGACCACCGTAGTTGTCTAGGACTCAATGTGTGAGCCGTCTTAAAGTACTGTAGGTTTTTATGGTCTGTCACTACCACCACCTGATGTTTAGCCCCCAGTAAATAATGTCTCCATTCCAAGAAAGCTGCCCTGATTGCCAGCAATTCTTTATCAGTGATGGAATAATTTTGTTCACATTGAGTGAGTTTTCGTGAATAGTAGGCTACTGGATGCCAACTCCCTTCTGGATCCTTCTGAGATAATACTGCCCCTATAGCCACATTGGACGCATCAGTTTCTACTTGAAACATTCTATCCAAATCTGGATGTCGTAATACAGGAGCTGTGGTAAATGCCATTTTTAATTCTTGAAAAGCTTTTTCCGCCCCCACATCCCAACAAAAACTTGTTGCCTTTCTTAATAATCTTGTTATAGGTGCCACAATCTGAGAAAAATTAGTAATGAATCGTCAATAGAAATTGGCGAAACCCAAAAAAGATTCAATATCTTTAACACACTGGGGTTTGGGCCAGTCCAAGACTGCTTGCACCTTGCTTTTGTCCATAATTATCCCTTCCGGGGTCAAAATGAAGCCCAAAAACTCCACTCTTATCACATGAAAGGCACATTTTTCCAATTTCACATATAACTGATGTTCTTGCAATTTCTTTAACACTGCCCTTACATGGTTCACATGCTGTTCTTGTGAATTGGAATAAATTAGAATGTCATTAATATATACAATAACAAAGATGTCCAAAAACTCACTCAAAACCTCCTGCATAAAAAATTGAAATGCCGCAGGAGCATTACATAAACCAAAAGGCATAACCAAATATTCAAATAATCCAAACTTAGTTCTAAATGCAGTCTTCCACTCATCACCCTCCTTGACACGAATCAAATGATAAGCTCCACATAAATCAAGTTTTGTGTATACCACTGCTGTTTTCACTTGATCCAGCAGTGCAGAAATTAAAGGGAGTGGATATCTGTTTTTTACTGTCACCTTGTTCAATGCACGATAATCAATACAGGCCCTCAACGTACCTTCTTTTTTAGGCACAAAAAACAATGGGGATGAAACTGGCGATGTGGAATGTCGAATGAATCCTTTCTTTAACATATCATCCAAATACTCTCTCAGGTGTTGATTTTTGGTTTCCGTAAAGCATAGATTCTGCTACATGGCAGTTTAGCCCCGGGTTCTAACTCTATAACACAGTCATATGGTCTATGGGGAGGCAATTGTTCTGCTCCTCCTTTGTCAAACACATTTACAAACTCTTGATATTGAGCCGGAACCTGTAACCCCACTGCCCCCACCACTTGCACAGCCCGTGGCTGATCTGCCAAAAACAATGCAGGACTCACCTCCTCCTCAATGTGACCAATGCATTCTGGATTCTCAAAAAAAATCTCTCTAGCTACCCAATCAATTCTTGGATTATGCTGAGTCAACCAAGGAATTCCTAAAATAAGACCAAATTGGGGAGCTGCAATTACATCCAGTACAATGTCCTCCACATGTCCAGACTGACACCTCATTTCTATGGGTTGAGTTTGCTGACAAATGGTTCCTGAAATTAAAGGCGACCCATCCACCGACTGCACCCCTTCCACCTGAGTCTTTTCTCGCAATGGCAACCCCAGTCTTTTGGCCAAATCAATGTCAATAAAGTTTCCAGTTGCCCCTGAATCTATCATGGCTGACACCACCTGTTTTGTACAAGCAAAAAATAAAGTTACCAAAATATACAAATGAGAATTACCTTTTCGTGAAGTATTTGCTACCCAAGTGGGGAATTTTTCAACCACTGAGCCTGACACCTGTGTTCCCCCTAAGGCCGGCCCAATCCTTTTCCCGACTCGCCTTTGCTCTTATCTCCACCTCCTATCTTCTTGGGGGTATTTGGACAAGTACGAATATAATGTTCAGGTTGACCACAGTACAAACACAAATTATTAACCTTTCTCTGCTCCTTTTCTGTAGCCGATAAAGGTCCCCTCACCCCTCCAATCTGCATAGGTTCACCTTCACCGTTTCTGTTAACTCTTCCTCTATCCAATCGTACAAAAGGTACCACCTCTGGTTTTTTCCTATCTCCCTTTCGTTCATTCATCCTATGATCCAACCTTAATGCCAAATCAATCATAGCTGTACATGTGTTGGGCTGAGGCTCCACCTGTGCCATAGCGTCTTTTAATTCTTCTTTCAATCCCTGATAGAATAAAACTGTCTGTTTATTTTCTGGCCAATCGGTTTCAATTACCAGTCTATTGAAGTGTGTCACATAAGAAACCAAATCTCTGGTACCCTGTTTTAGTGCCAATAACTCCTTGTCTTGTGCCAATGACACTTCCCTTCGGTCGAATAATCGACCAAATTCTGCCAGAAAATTATCCCAATTATACAATAATGGATCATCTTTCTGTACCAATGGCATCACCCAAGCGGCCGCATCTCCCGTTAGATATGAAATTACAAAGGCAGTTCTTGCTTGAATAGTCTCAAAGGCCGATGGTTTACACAGGAAATGTAACCTACACTGGGTCAAGAACGTCATGTATTTTTTTGGGTCCCCAGAAAATCTTTCGGGCGCAGCCAAGGGCACACTACTGGGAGCTTGAACCACAACAGTGGGCGTTCTTGTTCCTGTTCTACCGGTAGAAGACCCTGCTTCCTCCAAAGGAGTCCCTTGTGCTACCAATCCTTGCACTTGATTCTTCAGAGTACTAGATTCCTGTCTAACATGTATCAATTCCACCTGAATCTCCTTTAGTGCCTTTAGCACTTCCGCTAATGAGGGAGGGTTATCTATTTGGCCTGGGTGGTTCAGTAATCCCGAAATCGGGGGCTGTTGATTCTGTCACAACTGAACTTAAGGGAGGAGGATTTCAATCCCCTCTCCCGAACCACAGAAGCCGAATGGATCGACCCCTCCCGCCGTGGTTGGCACGGGCGCCTGGATGTTCGAATTACAGGTAGCCACGTGACAGCCAATGGGGGGAAGAAGGAGTTAGGGAAAAGGGATGGACAAATAAAGGGAAGGAAGGAAAGACAACAAGACATAAACAACAAAAGACCCCTACAATTCCTGACTAGATAGCTTAATACTCCTGCAACCTGACCTGACTCTATCTTCAGTAATTAGTAAAACATAGCATAACTCATTATACATGACCTCCTGTATGTTAGCAGTCATGACGTAACGCCACACTACACAAATCGTGAGAAAACATGGATTAACACAACACAATGCACATAGAAGGGTGCTTTTCTCCATGTGGAAAAGCTAATAACTGGAAATGCGGATTAGTTGGATGACTTAAAGCCATAATACACTGATCGTGAACAGAGAACATTGAGACATACACATGCCTCACAAACATGGATTAACATAATACACTGCACATAGAGAAATGAATAACTGGAAATGTGGATTAGTAGAGTTGTTATTTCCCTGGTACTAAGAAGTGAGGAAACAATGTGCCTGCAACCAGACTGGCGTTTTATCTTGCCCAAAACCAATGATTTATGAGACTTCACTTAATTTATGGTCTGGACGTTTTTCCTTATTACGTCCGGACATAAAGGCTTGAAGCTTCTGATTTACTCCATATCACTGCCGAAAAACCCGGCCAAACAAACAAACAATGAAACACTTAACTGATGGTCCGGGAGCCTACTGCAGCTGACCCGGATCTGTAACTCTGGAGCAGATTAAGGAGCGTGCACCGCCGCACCCCGGGAAATTCGGTGTGACTCCTTCTCGCCGACCGATTATACCTTCAGCGTTGCTGCTTCGCTCCTGCCGCCGCCGCCGCCCATGCTCTCCAACATTAATCAACAGCACATGAGCACGGGTGGACGGCCGTTAAGAGCCCAATCCCTAATTGCAAAGTGCCGGCAGCTGAGTACCGACAGGCCCAAGGAACTACACATTCCCCCATGCCTGCTGGGAATTGTAGTGTTTTAGATACGCCGTACCTGCTTCCTCCTGCACCACAGGCCCTTATTCCTGACAGCTCCTCTAGGGGGAACAAGTACATGTTGACCGTAACATGCTTGTTTACTAAGTGGCTGAAATGTCTCCCGGCCCCAAATTGCAAGGCAGAAACAGCAGCTGCCCTGATGATCAATCACATCTTCTCGCGTTTTGGACTACCCCAAAGGGTTGAGTCAGACCGAGGTAGTCACTTCACCAGCAAAGTGATGACAAAGATGTGGGAGATACTTGGGGTAAAAAGGAAATTACACATTGCATACCGGCGGTCCTCTAGTGGTGGAGTTGAGAGGTACAATAAAACCATTGTGAGCATATTAAAAAAAGTTTGTGGCAGACTCTGGGCCAAGTTGGGATATTCGATTACCCCTTGTCCTGATGGCCATCAGATCTACCCCTTCTTCTGCAACAAAAATGTCTCCATTTGAGCTGATGACTGGATGAAGGATGGTGCTACCCCAGCATCTGCTCTATAGAACCCAAGAGCAGACCTTGATAAATGCCTCCACAACTCATGATTATGTTGAGAATCTGAGAAAAAATCCTCAACATGCTATTGCGTATGCTCAGCGGAATCTAGAAAGATCTGCAGACAGTATGAAGGCCCACAATGACCTTAAGACAACCAAAAAGGAATATCAAGTAGGAGACAGGCTCTACTTGTACAATTTCCAAAGGAACCAAGCCAAGGAGCGCAAATTCCTGCCAAGCTGGCGGGGTCCTTTTGAAATTGTGGACAGAATCTCACCAGTCGCCTACAGAATCTGCATCCCCAAGGGAAATTTGACAGAAGGGGAAGACAAGTGGGTCCACATAAACCAGCTAAAGAGTTGCCATCCCAGGCATACTTTGCGGCAAATAGAAGAGCCTACCGGAAACCCAGAGGGGAGAATCCAGACATCTAGAAAAATTATTAAATTTTCAATGATTACATGCGATGACATTGGTAAATTATCATTGAATATATGTAGGGAATATTGTCAATTGCTATTAAATGCATGCATCTATCCCACTGCTGAAATCTCCCTTGGAACAGTAGTGGGACATTTTTCATAACCGCGTTATGTTCTGTTTTCTAGTACTGGAACTAAATCCACCTAATCACCAAGGAGGACTTCCTTGGGGACCGGGAGGAAAATCCAAGAGATCCAGAGTGTCGCTCCACACAGAACCGGCGAGGAGCGTGTTGCATCAATCGCTGATGGGAGAAGCAACCGGATTTCTGCACATGGACATAAAGAAAAATGCAACGTACCCGACTTCCCCACGAATGGAAGTCACGCCGAAGTCAGCGGGGGGGCTTTGTGGGATATTTATACCCATGCCGATGCGCCCCACTGAACCCCTTTGGCAATGGGGAAAGAAACAGCCAAAAATTGATGCGCTAACCCCTGTGCACACACAAATCTGTAAAATTGCGCATGGTTCATAAATCACAAAAGGCTGCACACCCCTGCCACACACAGTCAAAGTTGGTGTAAAAACAGAACTCACCGCAGGAGAAATCCAGTGGGTGCTGTTACATGTCACATGAAGCAAGGCCACAGAAGTGGGCTAAAAACTGAAAATGCCTTTTTAAAATGCAGCTTTTCCAACCAATTACAACCTTCAAAGTGCTGTTTTGGCACTAAATTCAGTCATTTTCCAAGTTAACTATTGCAATTAAAAGTGTGCTGACCACAGATCATCCAGTACAGTGAGAAGAAACCGGGCCTCACTGACTGACAGCAACTAAGAAATGTATTCCATGCAAAACAAATCCCAGCACTCAAAGACAAAATAATGTTGAGTTAAATGTGCGTGTGCTGCATAAGAAAATTTTAAATGTGTTTTTTCTCTGAAGAAGTGCAAAATTTGCCTGTTTAAAGCATGTTTTTCCTTTAATTGTCAAAATCCACAATAAACTCATTTTATATCTTTTAAATGAAACATTGTAGGTGAATCTTAAAGTAACCCATTTGGAGGTAACTGGTTCATTCTGATTGGACGGTGCCCAGCCTGGAAAAGATGACACTGCATGTGGACACTAAGCTGCTCCCAGGAAGGCTTAATGGGTGCTGGAGGGTTCCCACATATATAGAACAAAGACCTCATTAGCCTTTCGTGTTTGGCTGACCCAAGGACAAAGGAACGCTTGGACACCCATCGTCCCAAAGGAAGGGCAGGATGCGAAGGAGGTTTCTCAGTGAACTTCAAAGGACTGGCCATTTGCTCACTTGGGAAGTAAGAAAGAAAAACCTAGCATGGATTTTGAATGGAAATGACTTGTTTTGCCTCAGAACTTTATGACATTTAACAGGGCAGCCAAATAAGTAGACGAGTGAAAAATACATACTTATGAATCTAAACTCATGCTAGACATTTGAAGATTTGGTAGGAGTTCTTAATACGTAAAGGAACCAAAGATACACCAAAACACTGATTGTGGCAAAACTATTGATGCTGCAAATATGATATTGTATACCCATGTTCTAGGGGTCATCGCCCAGATAGTTATTGAATTATAAATTGTTAGGCCAAACCGTTATGATTAAAAAGGACAGAATTCCACAGAACGACAAAGACAGCTCTCACAGAGATGGGAATTGGATGCCAGAATAACCAGGATAACCCATAAAATATATAATGTATGTGTCCAATTTTAGTAGATGACATAATTGTAAAAATGTGTATTTATGGGAAAGTTAAATTGTGGTTCAAATCAATGTGGGAGTTCCTAAATTGCATCATAAAATATAACCGCTTTTTCTGACTGCCAACCAGAAAAAGGCAAGTGCCTTTGGCCACTCAGAGCCATGAGGGTGTGGTTTGAACTTCTGCCCATACCATAAACCTTGTGATGTCACTTGGTAGGATAAATATAGAAACTTCACCACACATACACACTGATTCCTGACTTCATCCTGATTTCCGCGCAGCGCTTTGTTCCAGAACTCTTCATCTTGCAGCTGATTCCAGACTTCTTTGCAAAACCCAGGCCTCTGTATTTGCTGAACTCTTTTTAGCTAGGCCCAAATCCAACCATCCCAAACTTAAGAAAAATTAATTCTGATCCAGTCTGGCTTGCTACCATTAAGGCTTGCCTGCTGAAACTCACCATCACGCTAATCTACCGTGTCCAGTGACCAGAAGGGCCGATCCAAATCCAGTCTGAGGTGCAGTCCAAATTGACCAGAATCGCCCAGCTGACCGATCCCTCCAGAAGTGCCCTGCTGCCGGTAGACCCGATCCGATGACCAGAACCCTGACAGTCCTATCTTAATTATAACGGACTGTAAGTATCAACAGGAATCATAGTGACCCATAGTATATTTGCATTGTCCTATCCCAATCTCAATCTATCCCATCTTTAACTTCAGAACCTCTAATATTGTCAGAACCATTCTTGCGCTGATTTTTATTCTCTCATTTGTTTCATTAAACAATAACCCATTAGTGATTTGGATTAAATAAAGTCATTCCCATACAGAAGGGAAAACAGAGTATCATACGTGAAGAGTTACAAGCGGCCGTGCGTAACAATGGAGATTCACAGGTGGCATTCTCTTTTTCATAGTCGTTAATATGGTGTAATAAAACCAATCTGTCATTTTTAAAACCGAATTTATGCTTTTCTCTGTTCTATTTTTCAAAAATGCTTCTCACTAAAGCTTCCATAACTTCTTCGATTTTATAGATAGAAACGTAATTTCAACTCTCAGTTAAACCTAAGACCCTTAGCTGCACCCATTGTGGAACAGTATATTTGACCTGTTATTATAAAAATGTGCATAGAGACATTTTGTTGCAAATTAACATTTTATTTCACCATAAGAACATTTTATTGGGTTTTACAGATAATCACAACATACTGTCATATATTAATAAATGAGACAAGTTATATGCATATCCAATCAATCAATTGGCAGGTTATCCCAAGGACTCACCGTTACCTCTTCCTCCGACAGACCCCCTTTCGGTAGTGGAAGGCTCTTCTTGTTCCAAATGGAGAGAAGATAATGAAAGCCTCCCAAGTACCTCTTCCCCCTCCCGGATAAACCAGGTAGAAGAAGAAGTCCCAGGGAAACCCTCTGGGGAAGAAAACCCTGTTCCGAAGGTAGCGGTGTGTTGTCCTCCGTTGCAGTCGGGGATTTCGGCGAAGTCAGGAGGGCGTTCGTCTTTGAGAAGAAGAAAGAGACTGGTAAGTATCAGAGTGTAACAGAGGGATAGAATGTAAGGTAAGAGGAATGTGGATTACCCTTAAACCGGAACAATAGGGGGAAGATGATGGTAGTCAGAATCTTCCGAAAACCTCTGAGAAGCAATCGAGGCGGAGCTAAGATCTGTTTTGATGGTGCAGAGTCTTGCCAGTGTGTTTGAAATGCCGGTGCGTGATGTGCCTGTTACTAAGCGAAGAAGAGGATAATAGTGAGTTGTGAATGTTAGAATAAGCGGGATTGGAGGTAATTGGTTATATGGGATTGGGATGAGGCTTACCACGGTCCGGAATGGGACCGGATGGCAAACTTGGTTGATGAAGAGGAGGAGACCGCGAACTCGGAAAACAAAGAGGTAGTTGGAGAGACGGTAGCGTTGTTAATGAGGAGTAGCAACGCAATGCCGTGTTGATCTCCGGGACTGATATACCCACCCTCGGGTAGGGAGGCAGTACTTCCGGGAAATCAAGGTGTGCTGAGGCTAGACTCGCAACTCCAGTTACGGCGGCCATCTTGGTAGTAGAAATGGCTGACACCCGCCGTCCTATGGTCCATCGATGCCACAAAGCCCAGCGTCTCCGAAGGGGCGTGACAGTATGCCCCCTCAAATGCCCCGGGCCTCCCGGTTTGGACGGATGGGACAAAAAGAACCGGCGGACCAAAGTAGGAGCATGAACCGCCGATGCCGGTTCCCAAGAGCGATCCGCCGGAGAATAACCCTTCCAGTCAATCAAGAACTGTAGACGACCCCGGAAAATGCGTGAATCGCAAATTCCCGCCACTTCATACTCGGGACCTGTCGGGGTGATGACAGGAGAGGGTAATCCTTTCCGTGCACGGGAGAAACGATCCGCCACGTCTTTCTTCAACTGCGAGACATGAAACACAGGATGAATCCTGGACCAGGATGAAGGGAGATTGAGCTTGAAAGCTGATGACCCTATACGCTTCAAAACGCAGAAAGGGCCGAAATATTTCGGGGACAATTTGGATGGTACCAGATGACGAGGCAGAAATCGAGATGCCAACCAAACCAAGTCTCCTGGTACCAACCGCGGAGCCGGAGTACGATGTCTGTCAGCAGAGCGTTTGACCCGGATCTGGGCCTCCCGAAGAGAGGTCTTGGCTGTTCGATGTCCCAACTGGATGGCATCAACGAGAAGATCCACATCGGGAAATTTTGAAGTGGAGACCGGTCCGCTGGGAAAACACTGAGGATGGTATCCGTAGGAGCAAAAAAAAGGGCTGAATCTCAAGGCTGAATGTCGAGAGTTATTATACGCGAATTCAGCCAAAGGCAACAAGGAACACCAGTTATCTTGTGAGGAGGAGATGTAACAACGCAAATATCCCTCAAGGGTCTGATTTAGGCGTTCCGTCTGACCATTTGTCTGCGGATGGAAACCTGAACTCAATGCCCGGGAGATATGCAAACTCTTGCAGACTTGCTGCCAATAGCGAGATGTATATTGTGAACCTCGATCAGAAACAATGGTCTCAGGTAATCCATGAAGGGAAAAAATCCGTGAAAGAAAAACTCTTGCCATCTGAGCTGCGGTGGGAATCCGCGGAAGTGGAACGAAATGTGCCAATTTTGTGAAGTAATCGATTGTGACCATGATTACTGTACAACCGTCTGATGGTGGCAAATCAACTATGAAATCAGTGGAAATCATTTGCCAAGGACGGTCCGGGATCGGCATTACTGAGAGGAGTCCTGAAGGGGCGTTTCGAGGGCATTTTGACTGCAAACAGATAGCACAAGCGGACACATAGTCTATGATGTCTTGAGTCATTTCCGGCCACCAGAAGTTACGTTGGATCAACTCTTTAGTATTAGCCACACCTCGGTGACCCGCTAGGTATGAGTCGTGACAGAGATTTAGAACTGTCTTTTGCAGTTCACTCGAAGGGAGGAAGAGCTTCTTGTCCTTATAAGCACATCCTTGGACCAAGTTGAGTTTCCAGGTCGCCAGTAACTGTGGATTCAACTGAATAAATTGCAAAGTGGAGTTAGCCACGTTCTGTAAAAACGTGGTAACTACTTGCACGAATGTGGCTCTGGGAAACAGAGGTTCCGATCGAAAAGGCGTAGAAGAGGTATAATCCTTTCTGGACAATGCATCAGCCTTGAGATTGACTCTCCCGGGAATGAAGGTGAAAACAATCTCATACGGTGAAAAGAAGTGTGCCCAACGTGCCTGCCTGCTATTTCGGGTCTGAGCATACTGTAGGACGCGTAAATTACTGTGATCAGTCCTGACCTCAACTGGGTGTCTTGCCCCCAGGAGAAGATGTCTCCACTCTTCGAATGCCTTTTTTATAGCTAATAGTTCTTTTTCTAGCACTGAATAATTGATTTCAGAGGGAGACAGTGTTTTAGAAAGGTAAGCTATAGGACATTCTATTCCTTGATCATTTTCTTGAAGCAAAACGGCCCCAAGGGCCTGATGAGACGCATCCGATTCCACAATGAACTTCTTGGTTTGATCTGGAGTAATCAGTATGGGTCCTGTGAGAAAATGTTTCTTCAGGTTCTCAAAGGCAATGTGTGCCTCCCCGGACCAAAGGAATTTTACATTCTTTTTAAGAAGTGTCGTCAGTGGAAGTATCTCTTGCGAATAGTGTGGGATGAAACGTCTGTAGAAATTGGAGAACCCCAGAAATCTCTGCAGATCCTTAATGCAGATTGGTATAGGCCAATCTGTAATAGCTGATACTTTTTTAGGGTCCATGGATACCCCATTTGCAGAGATTATGTACCCTAGGTAGGCAACCTGGTTTCTGTGAAACTCACATTTCTCTAGTTTGCAATAAAGGTGGTTGTTGAATAGTCTCCGTAGTACTTCTTTCACGTGCTGACAGTGTTCTGATGGTGATGAAGAAAAGACCAGAATATCATCTAAATAGACAATAACTGTGTGAAGAAGAATGTCTGAAAAGAGGTGGTCCATAAAGCGTTGGAAGACTGCGGGGGCGTTGGATAGGCCGAAAGGCATTACTTTATATTCATAGTGTCCCAAAGGAGTACGGAAAGCTGTCTTCCATTCATCGCCAGCTCGTATACGAATGAGATGATAAGCCCCGCGGAGGTCCAGTTTTGTAAAGATGGTAGCTCCTTTAACGGCTTCTAGTATATCTGGGATGAGAGGCATAGGATAGCGATCCGGGATGGTGATCTTATTTAAGCCTCGGTAATCTATACACGGTCTGAGTTCCGTAGAGTCTTTCTTTGGGATGAAGAACAAAGAAGCCCCCGCTGGTGAGGTGGATTCTTGAATAAGTCCATTGCAAAGATTCTTTTGAAGATATTCTTTAAGAACTTCACGTTCCCGTCCAGATAGGACATACATGCGACCGAAAGGAATCGGTGCATCTGGAACTAGTTCCAGGGCGCAGTCGTCTCTCCGATGTGGGGGTAGTTCAGCATATTGAGATTCGGAGAACACTGTCTGATACTGTTTGTATTCAATGGGTAATTCCTGGATATGGTTCAATACAGAGATGGAACCCGGATTTTCCAACATGGAGATAGTGGGACGAAACCCAACCGCACCGTCCGAAAGACAGTGCGTCAAACAATGTTCAGATCCCAGAAAAACCGTGCCCGCCTTCCAATTGATGTATGGGTTATGAGCACGAAGCCAGGGTAGTCCTAGAATAACTGGATAGTGGGCTGTACGGATTACATCAAAGATAATGGATTCTTGATGGGAGGAGATATTCATCCGCAAAGGTATAGTTTGTTCCTTTATGGGACCTGATGTTAACGGACTACCATCCACGGACTCAACTGGGATTGCCATTGTCTTGACTGAACATGGTATATTATGAGCGGTCTTCCAGAGGGTATCAACAAAGTTCCCTGCGGCCCCACAATCTATTAAGGCCGTGACCGGAATGGGGTCTGTATCTCCCCATTTGATCTGGACATGTAAGGCCAACATAGTAAGATCGGGGATCTCCGTAACTTGGGAAGGTATCAGATAAGATGAGGAACCGTTTACTGACTCCCTAGCCGCGGTTCCCCTGGCGGTTGGGAGATGGCGTTTCCCTGACTTTTGGCTGGGATGAGAGGACAATCTCGAATTGCGTGTTCTTTGGAACCACAATACATACACAGGCCCTTGACTCGACGTCTATGACGCTCCTCTGGAGTAAGGCGACCTCTGGTAGTCCCTATCTGCATAGGTTCATCTGTTTGTGATCTTCCTACACTAGGAGGGTATGTCATAGGTGGTCTCATGGAGCGGCCACGACGACGTTCCTTCACTCTTTCTTGCAGTCGGTAATCCATCTGCATAACCATGGTGATCATCTCTGCCAAATTCGGAGGTCTGGGTACTCGGGAGATCTCATCCTTTAGCTCTTCGTTTAATCCTCTGCGGAATATTGTGATTAGAGCATCGTCCGCCCATGACGTACCAGCTGCTAACTGCTTGAAATTGGTGATATAAGACAATAGATCTTGAGATCCTTGTTTGTAATCTAATACTGCTCTTGGGCTGAAATCGTGATCTCCTGACGGCTGAACATGGCTCGAAGACTATTCAAAAAGGCAGGATAAGAATCTAATAAGACATTATTGGTAGTAACAAGAGGCGTGGCCCATGCTAACGCGGACCCCGTCAAGTTTGCAATCATGTGTCCTACCTTATCACGGTCGCTTTGAAAAAAGGCTGTCTTGAAAGAGAACTGAACGGTACAAGCCTCGATAAAAGTCTTGAGTTTATGAGGATTACCATCGTATAAACCTCCTGGGATAGGGCCAGGAGGCACTTCGGACCAGCTAGGGACTCTGCCTGCCTGTTGTCGGAGGTAAGCATTCTCTTGTTTTAAAGAATGCACTTCATCTGTCAGAGCCTGTACTGCAGTGACTAATTGCTGTTGTTGTGAGGCGTCCATGTTTCTTAGTAACCCTGAATCCCTGAGACAACCTGCTCAGATATACTTTATATTTTTGGGCGTTGCTAACTGTCATATATTAATAAATGAGACAAGTTATATGCATATCCAATCAATCAATTGGCAGGTTATCCCAAGGACTCACCGTTACCTCTTCCTCCGACAGACCCCCTTTCGGTAGTGGAAGGCTCTTCTTGTTCCAAATGGAGAGAAGATAATGAAAGCCTCCCAAGTACCTCTTCCCCCTCCCGGATAAACCAGGTAGAAGAAGAAGTCCCAGGGAAACCCTCTGGGGAAGAAAACCCTGTTCCGAAGGTAGCGGTGTGTTGTCCTCCGTTGCAGTCGGGGATTTCGGCGAAGTCAGGAGGGCGTTCGTCTTTGAGAAGAAGAAAGAGACTGGTAAGTATCAGAGTGTAACAGAGGGATAGAATGTAAGGTAAGAGGAATGTGGATTACCCTTAAACCGGAACAATAGGGGGAAGATGATGGTAGTCAGAATCTTCCGAAAACCTCTGAGAAGCAATCGAGGCGGAGCTAAGATCTGTTTTGATGGTGCAGAGTCTTGCCAGTGTGTTTGAAATGCCGGTGCGTGATGTGCCTGTTACTAAGCGAAGAAGAGGATAATAGTGAGTTGTGAATGTTAGAATAAGCGGGATTGGAGGTAATTGGTTATATGGGATTGGGATGAGGCTTACCACGGTCCGGAATGGGACCGGATGGCAAACTTGGTTGATGAAGAGGAGGAGACCGCGAACTCGGAAAACAAAGAGGTAGTTGGAGAGACGGTAGCGTTGTTAATGAGGAGTAGCAACGCAATGCCGTGTTGATCTCCGGGACTGATATACCCACCCTCGGGTAGGGAGGCAGTACTTCCGGGAAATCAAGGTGTGCTGAGGCTAGACTCGCAACTCCAGTTACGGCGGCCATCTTGGTAGTAGAAATGGCTGACACCCGCCGTCCTATGGTCCATCGATGCCACAAAGCCCAGCGTCTCCGAAGGGGCGTGACACATCAACAACAGTACAGTAATCGATATACGCAACAGCGTGATACTGCCATTCGCGCTGTCTGGCAGGGGGATGTAGTTCTTGGTGGTCTGATCGCTGTTGTCCATGACCTTGTCTATTTGCGGTGTTCGAGCGAGTAACCGCGCTCTGGGTCGAACTGATTTGAGTCTACAGTTTAATAAAGCGGGCTGCCTTGGAGCCCTCTGGTTAGTGGAGGCCTTCTGGTGAGAGCTGGGAACATAGCTGCGTAGTACATAAATGGGTCCCAGATGTTCAAGGCTCTGTTTAGGGAGCCTGATCGGATTGCAGTGACTTTTTCGGCCACTGCTATGTCCCAACATTTGGACCAGTATGTTCAAATAGGTATAAACAGTCCCTATAATAACATCCTACTCTACTGACAGGGATATCAATATGTATAATACAATAAAGAGTAAGATAACACGTCTTGTTTTACTTACATCCAACCCCCTTTACACAGGAACTCTATAAGGTTTTCCGGCATCACTAGTCCTGAAAAAATGGACCGTCTGCTATGATTGATTAAAAAATGTGTATAACAAATTTTTATTCAAATAATTCGAACTGAATTTAAACATAAAACACTACCCTCACCTAACACAGTGTACTAAACACTAAAAAACAGTTACTAAAACATGAAATACAAAGTTAACTTATTTGCATGACACAAAAGATATCACATAACATAACACAAAAAAATCTCAATGTGTCTCTAAAACAACAACCATCCCAACATGTTTCTGTTCTTCACTGCCCAGTTCGGGCGAACATTCTTCAGGGGAAATTTTTTTTTTTTTTTTTTTTTTTTTTAAAAAAGCATCCACTAATCTCTTCAACACCGTGCTGAAAGGGTAGATTCAAACTTCTATACAGGCAAAGGAAGGAAAGAACCTCCGAGCCTTTAAATGGTGAAACTTCAAAGCGCGTCACAGGATGACAAATTCGCTGGTTTCTCGCCAAATGAGAGACCACTACTTCACAAAAGCGTCATAGTCCGCTAAAGTATCGCCACACCTTCACAGATGTAGGGATCAAGACTGTAACAAGCAAAGCAGCAATCAACGTGTTTGCAAAGGAGAAATCCACACAGTGATTTAATCCCTCTGAGTGTACAGATTGATACTTTACGGCTTGACTGTGTGGATTTCTCCTTTGCAAACACGTTGATTGCTGCTTTGCTTGTTACAGTCTTGATCCCTACATCTGTGAAGGTGTGGCGATACTTTAGCGGACTATGACGCTTTTGTGAAGTAGTGGTCTCTCATTTGGCGAGAAACCAGCGAATTTGTCATCCTGTGACGCGCTTTGAAGTTTCACCATTTAAAGGCTCGGAGGTTCTTTCCTTCCTTTGCCTGTATAGAAGTTTGAATCTACCCTTTCAGCACGGTGTTGAAGAGATTAGTGGATGCTTTTTTTAA
Organism: Ambystoma mexicanum; assembly: GCF_040938575.1. Taxonomy (NCBI): domain Eukaryota; kingdom Metazoa; phylum Chordata; class Amphibia; order Caudata; family Ambystomatidae; genus Ambystoma; species Ambystoma mexicanum. The sequence goes on along the minus strand of NC_090929.1, from coordinate 1,722,340,160 downwards.
AAAAAAAAAAAAAAAAAAAAAAAATTTCCCCTGAAGAATGTTCGCCCGAACTGGGCAGTGAAGAACAGAAACATGTTGGGATGGTTGTTGTTTTAGAGACACATTGAGATTTTTTTGTGTTATGTTATGTGATATCTTTTGTGTCATGCAAATAAGTTAACTTTGTATTTCATGTTTTAGTAACTGTTTTTTAGTGTTTAGTACACTGTGTTAGGTGAGGGTAGTGTTTTATGTTTAAATTCAGTTCGAATTATTTGAATAAAAATTTGTTATACACATTTTTTAATCAATCATAGCAGACGGTCCATTTTTTCAGGACTAGTGATGCCGGAAAACCTTATAGAGTTCCTGTGTAAAGGGGGTTGGATGTAAGTAAAACAAGACGTGTTATCTTACTCTTTATTGTATTATACCAACATTTGGACCACCATAGTGCGACTGAGGGTCCGTCTTTGTTTTTCCACAACCGGGCCATTGCGATTTTCGCCGCTAGGAGTAGGTGTGTGCATAGACGGGGGATATGCCCTGAGATTGGGAATGTGCCTCCTCCTGTTTCACCCAGAAGGATAACTCCAGGATCCCAGGGGATGGAGAGACCGGTGATTTCCTTGATGTGTTTTATTACCTCTCTCCAGTATGCCTCTGCTTTTGGGCAGTTCCAGACCATATGAAATAGTGAGTTGGGGCGGAGCAGCTGCGCCAGCAGGTTCCGGGGATGGTTGGGTTGGCCTTGTTGAGTTGAGCTGGGGTGACATAGTACCTGTAGCAGAGTTTGTAGCCGCCTTCCCTGTTTGTGATGCACTGAGAACTTTTATGTAGTCTGGACCATATTTTCTCCCATTCCTCGACCTCTATTTCCCGTCCCAAGTGCTTCTCCCATTCCAGCATGTACCTTTCGTTTTTGGAGGGATCTGCTCTGTCTAGGAGATGATAGAGGGCAGAGGTTCTACCTCTTTTAGTTGGATTTGTTAGTGAGAGTTCCAGCACTGATAACTCCCTGGAGCATTTTTCCCGGACCACCCTATGGGACAGCCAATGTCGCATTTGGACATAGTAGAATCTTTCCCGCTCGTCCACCCCGAATTTTGACTTGCATCTTCCGAACAAAATGGGCATTCCCTCTTCTAGAAAATCGCCAGTTTTCAGTAATCCGCCCTCCCTCCAGGACTGGAAGCTGAGTGGGGGCATGCCTGGTGAGAAATCAGGATTGTTCCAAATGGGGGTTGGGGGACCCAGAGCTCCTCGGATGCCCCATTTACGGGCTGCTGCTTTCCAGCAGTGGACTATTGTGGCCGTTCAAGAAAGGGGGCTGCTGTTTGACTGTGGTTTTATGTTTGGTAAATGTGGGAGTTCTGAAGGTGTGACCGGGCACCAGGCCTCTTCGAGCTGTGTCCATTTCGGGATGTCTGCCTCTAGTGCCCAGGAAAAATCGTGTGACCGCCGCGCCGCTAGAGTGTATCTGGCCAAGTCGGGAACTCCCAGACCGCCTTGCGCTTTCCCCCACATCATTATTCGTTTACTGATTCGGGGTAACCCCCCCCCCCCACCAGACAAATTCCTGAATTTCTTTAGCAGCGCTGTCAGGGCAGGACCCGGGATATGGATCGGCAATGCTGTACAGTGGTACAGCCATCTAGGGATTAGGTTCATTTTTATGGCGGTAATCCACCCGAACCAGGAGATTTCGTGGGACTTCCACCTCTTTAGGTCATTTTGGAGTTCTTTAATTAATTGCGGGAAGTTGCTTGAGTACAAGCGTGATGGGTCATTGGTGATATTTACCCCGAGGTATTCCATTGGTCCTTTCGCCCATGGGATCAGCATTTGGGGGCTGAGGGTAGCTCTTTCTGTCGAAAGAGAAAGTATATTGTGCCTCCTATTTTAATAAATATATTAATATTGGCCTATGCCAAGGTGCTCGAAAGTCGCTTGCGAAAGAAATCTGTGTTGCAAGGTCCTGACCTTAAATCCATGTAAGCCGCCATTTTAGGTCAAACCGCCATTTTAGGATTTGTTGTGTAAAAGTCACCCTGTGAGTCAAAATGGTGGACGATGTCATTCCAGAATACAACATGGCCGGCTTGACCTCCGTACATAGCTAATGTGTAACTTGCCTGCAGGCCACTTGTTGAGGTCGTGAACTGAGACCTTGGGCCTCATTACAAGTCCGGCGGTAACCGAGGCGGTAAAACCGCCTGGTTACCGCCGGACTCGTATTACCATTCCGCCTCCGTGATTCACGGAATTACCGGGGCATTACAACCCCGGTTTTCCGGGAATCACGTAGGCGGAATGGTGTTAATCCCCATTCCCAGTCCTATGGGACTCAATCGGAATGGGGATCATGGAAACACCGGCAGCATCTCGTAATGCTGCCGGTGTTTCCTCGTCAGCCCGCAGGTGGGCGGTGTTAAACCCGCCAGGTCAAACCTGGCGGGAACATCACCTCCTGCCTGCAGGAGTCAGGGTCAGGCGGTCTGGAACCAACGGTGGTGGCGGGTTTACCGCCACCGTTATTTCCGGACCGCCTGATTTGTAATGAGGCCCCTTGTCCTTTGTTGACCTATGTGTAGAAGGATTACTAGAAGAAAACTAATCCACGAGCACATGTTGAGACAATGTATTCAAATACTGAACGAAGAACATCTGTTTAAACTACATTGAATTAATGTTTAAGAAGGCCTGCATGGAAAAATCTTAGAATACACAGTTAGTGCATAGGCTTGTTGATACATGTATTAAAGGCAAACCAGTGATATGCGGTTGTTTGAGGCTTGGCACGAACCCTAGATCGGTGATGTATTAAAAGGAATATTAACCCGAAGTGGTGGGGCTGGACATCGCGCCCACCAAGTGTATAAAAAGCGAATGCATTCTAATGTACAACGTCTCTCCCTGAACACACTGAACCACGCTGGAGTTCGTTGTGTTGTACTGAGGGCCGATAGCTATCTGATTTTGCTCTGTTTTTGTAACTGGATTCAGTATAAAATAAAGTACTTTGCACGTTCCTTTTTAACCCGTGTTCGGTGTATTTCCTTTTGTGGTACTCAGCCTCGATATTTTGATTCTGTTTTCACAGTTGGCGCCCGAATAGGGACCCTCAAGATTGATGTCGGATTGTTGAAGGTTGACGCACGCTATTGGACCGGGATCGGACGGTGTGACATAAGGGGCCCCCTGAACGAGACGCGACACCTCAGCAGTGCTGCATGACCCAATCCTTGGACGATAAGCGTGTGGTCCGAGACAGCATCTTGACGAGGGTCCACTTATCGAGGCGGCCAGATTTGCCAAAATCACCATACACGGGGTAAGATTAGTAAGGTAAGATTCTTAGAAATCCGATCGGACCTCCTTAGGTTTGGTCAGGTGAGTCGTGACCCGATTCTTAATTTAACCCTGACAATTTTAATTTTGGAGCATTGTATCTGCAGACAATTGTCTACCTGCTTTAGGGCATTATTTCGCAGTGATAGACAATCTTTGGAATTTAGCCGTCCCGCACCACAGGAGGTGTCGCCGGCATGTGCCATGTACTGTAAGCATGGCATTGGAAGTATAGTATTTAATGACATTTGGCACAGACAAACCAGACATGCCTCTGAACTTCAGTAGCCAATCAATGGTAGTTTTGAAATCCCTCGTATTGAGTATTTAGAGTAAATTCTATTAACCTCTTTAGTGCCAAGGACACGGTATCTCGTCCTTGGAAGTGCATGTGCAGTGCCAAGGACGAGATAGCTCGTCCTTTTCGGCGTGTTGGTTTGAGCGATCCCTGCAAAGCAGGGATCACTCAAAACAGTAATCCAACCCCCGGGCTATGTGAGGGGGAGGTCCCCCATCACTGCCAGGGGGCTGGATTATCTTCAGTTTCACGTCGGCGTGCGTAATGGACGTCGGCGTGAAACTGAAAGTAAATCCACCGCCGCAGCCATTTTCGGCTTCTGCGGTGGAGAGAGAAGGTAAGAGCCCTTCTTTGTCAGCCTCGATCTCCGGCTGTATTTCAAGCCGGAGATCGAGGCGGGTATCGCTGGAAAGAGGAGATTGTCCCCTTTCCAGCGATATCCATTATGTGGCATTGCTGCCCGCGGATCGGGCGCAGGGCGCGCGATCCGTGGGCACCAATGACACCAGATCAAAGCAGATCTGTTTGTGACGCGGGGGGAGGGGGGCTGCTTACTAGGTAAGCGGCCCCCTTCCCCCCGTGGCCCCAAAGCATGGGGCCACAATGCCAGAGACCCCTGGGGGCAGATAATCACTGCCCCCAGGGGTGAAAATAAAAAATAAAAGAAAAAGAAAAAATCGAGCGGAGGTGGGAGGTGGTAGGGGGTTTGGGGCCCTAGGGCCCACTAGGCCACCAGGGATTGAGCAAAAAGTGGTGTCCCTGGAAAGGGGACTTTCTCCCCTTTCCAAGGACACCACATATGAGGCATTGCTGGTCACGGATCGGCGCGAGCGCTGGATCCGTGACCAGCAACCCACTGGACCACCATGGATCCGTTTGTGAGATGGGGGGGGAGGGGGCTGCTTCAAGTAAGCAGCCCTCTCCCCTCTCCCGGCCCCCAAAGCATGGGCGCACATGCATGTGAACCCTGGGGCAGATGGCAGACCATCTGCCCCAAGGGAATGAAAAAAAAAAATTTGAAATGAAAGGGAAAGGGGGTGGGGGAAGAGGTGGAGGTGGGGGGCCACTAGCCATCATGGATTTTTTACTGAATGAAAGGGGGGGAGGGATGCCCCCCCAACCGAAGTAGAAAGGGGGCACCCCTTGTAACCCTCCCTGGGGGCAGATATCTGCTCCTAGGAAGGGGCATCTGACCCGAAGGAGGGATGCATGAGGTGGGCCCCCCTATCTGTCCCCAGGGAGGGTTGCATGAGGTGGGGCCCTTCATTTGGATTGGGGGGGTTGAGGGCCACCCCCCATTGCAGTACATCATTCTCTGCCAATTTAGGGTGGCCCTCAACCCCCCCTAAAAAGCAGCCTGTGAATTTGTATTTTTTTTTGTTTAGCCAACTTCGCTTGGTGCAGATGGCCACATTAGTGTGGCAATCTGCCCCCAGGGTGCCCAGACCCTACTGCCCCATCTATTGGGGGTGCTGCCCCACCTTTTGTGGTGGCCCTCTCCCCCCTCACCCCAAATGGAGGTGGGGTGTACCTCACGCAGCGGTTTGTAGGAGGCCCATGGAGGCCTGCATGAGGTTTGTCCCCCAGCCATTGGGGGTGGGGAGGGAGGTGGGGCCCTCCATTTGGGGTGGGGGGGGTTGAGGGCCACCCCCGTTGCAGTACATCATTCGCTGCCAATTTAGGGTGGCCCTCAGCCCCCCTAAAAAGCAGCCTGTGAATTTGTATTATTTTTTTTGTTTACCCAACTTCGCTTGGTGCAGATGGCCACATTACTGTGGCAATCTGCCCCCAGGGTGCCCAAACCCTACTGCCCCATCTATTGGGGGTCCTGCCCCACCTTTTGTGGTGGCCCTCTCCCCCCTCACCCCAAATGGAGGTGGGGTGTACCTCACACAGCCGTTTGTAGGAGGCCCAGGGAGGCCTGCATGAGGTGTGTCCCCCAGCCATTGGGGGTGGGGAGGCACCACAAAAGGTGGGGCAGGACACCCAATAGATGGGGCAGTAGGGTTCGGGCACCCTGGAGGCAGATTCCCACACTAATGTGGCCATCTGCACCAAGCGAAGTTGGGTAAACAAAAAAAAATACAAATTCACAGGCTGCTTTTTAGGGGGGGCTGAGGGGCACCCTAAATTGGCAGCGAATGATGTACTGCAATGGAGGGTGGCCCTCAACCCCCCCCACCCCAAATGGAGGGCCCCACCTCATGCAATCCTCCCTGGGGGCTGATATCTGCTCCTAGGAAGGGGCATCTGACCCCAGGGAGGGATGCATGAGGTGGGCCCCCCCCTATCTGCCCCCAGGGAGGGTTGCATGAGGTGGGGCCCTCCATTTGGGGTGGGGGGGTTGAGGGCCACCCCCCGTTGTAGTACATAATTCGCTGCCAATTTAGGGTGGCCCTCAGCCCCCCATAAAAAGCAGCCTGTGAATTTGTATGATTTTTTTTGTTTATCCAACTTCGCTTGGTGCAGATGGCCACATTAGTGTGGCAATCTGCCCCCAGGGTGCCCAAACCCTACTGTCCCATCTATTGGGGGTCCTGCCCCACCTTTTGTGGTGGCCCTCTCCCCCCCACCCCAAATGGAGGTGGGGTGTACCTCACGCAGCCGTTTGTAGGAGGCCCAGGGAGGCCTGCATGAGGTGTGACCCCCCAGCCATTGGGGGTGGGGAGGGGGGCCACCACAAAAGGTGGGGCAGGACCCCCAATAGATGGGGCAGTAGGGTTTGGGCACCCTGGAGGCAGATTGCCACACTAATGTGGCCATCTGCACTAAGCGAAGTTGGGTAAACAAAAAAAATAATACAAATTCACAGGCTGCTTTTTAGGGGGGCTGAGGGGCACCCTAAATTGGCAGCAAATGATGTACTGCAACGGGGGGTGGCCCTCAACCCCCCCCACCCCAAATGGAGGGCCCCACCTCATGCAACCCTCCCTGAGGGCTGATATCTGCTCCTAGGAAGGGGCATCTGACCCCAGGGAGGGTTGCATGAGGTGGTGCCCTCCATTTGGGGTGGAGGGGGGTTGAGGTCCACCCCCCGTTGCAGTACATCATTCACTGCCAATTTAGGGTGGCCCTCAGCCCCCCTAAAAAGCAGCCTGTGAATTTGTATTTTTTTTTTGTTTACCCAACTTCGCTTGGTGCAGATGGCCACATTAGTGTGGTAATCTGCCTCCAGGGTGCCCAAACTCTACTGCCCCATCTATTGGGGGTCCTGCTCCACCTTTTGTGGTGGCCCTCTCCCCCCCACCCCAAATGGAGGTGGGGTGTACCTCACGCAGCCGTTTGTAGGAGGCTCAGGGAGGCCTGCATGAGGTGCCCCCGCCACCCATTTGGGGTGGGGAGGGGGAGAGGGCCCCCAAAAATGGTGGGACAGGCCCCCCAATAGATGGGGCAGTAAGGTTTGGGCACCCCGGCGCCAGATTGGCACACTAATGTGCCCCTCTGCACCAAGGGGAGTTGGGTTACAAAGGAAAAAAGTGAAAATGGTGGAACGCTTTTTAGGGGGGGCGGTGGGGCACCCCAAAGGGTCGGGAAATTTTCTAATGGGATGGGGCGTTGCCCCCCCCGCCCACAATGGAGTGGGTGCCATGTCATGCAGCCCTCCCTGGGACCAGATATCTGCTCCTAGGAACGGACAGTAGTGTACAATGATACCTTTCCTCATCAAACAAGCCTTGACAGCTTTCCACGCCCCTTTAGGGCGGGATATCCGGTCCCTATGATGTCATATCCGGGGCGTGGCCCCCTCGTGTTTCCCCCGGAAGTTCTGCCTGGGCAGACCCTGGGTCCTTAGCGGGGGTGTCCCACCGGATGTGACATCATGGGGGCTATCAGGAAGGTCCCCCCCAAGGGTTGGGGCCCCAAGGGGACTTCCTCCGGATGTCCCCCCAAAGAACCGGAAGTGTGGAGCGGGGTTTTGAAGGGTGGGGCATGGCATGCAGGGTGTATATATACATATACGTATTGGGGGATGTACAAGCCGTTCCTGAAGCCCTGGGAAAAAAAAAAACTCAAAAGACCTCAATACCAGGAATTATGAAGCGCTACAGCTACTACTCTAAGGACAATACAGCTGCTGAGGATTTGAAAACCCTTCAAAAATATTACAGCCCTGAAAGTCCGCCGGCACCGGCGCTATCCATCGATAGGGACCCTGATGGTGCTGCGGCTATAGGTACATTATGTGAGCATTTTGATATATTGAATCTTGGGAGTGGGAAACAGCCGGGTGTCATTGACTCCGGTGTAGATGACGCCTACACCGATGCAGACTATGTGCATATGGATGAGGCTGTTAAGGCTCTGAAGGAGACCCCGTATGAAGATTTGAATGTTTTAGAGCAACTGTTTCCAGAGGCCGCAATAACCTCGACGTTAGACACAGCATCCGATGAAGACAAGCTGTTTATGGACGTTACTAGCTCCTCTATGCTGGAAGATGTTTGTTCTGAAACGTTTGCTATGGTAAGTAATGAAGTATGACGATGTGGGTGTTTGTGTGTGTGAAAAAACCTGTGAAAACACATGTTCAAGAGCTAAACTTCTTTCTTTTTTGAATTGCAGAAAACGCCAGATAACCATATCGGAACTGTGGGCCTGAACAACTCGTTTAACGCCGTCAATTATTATTGCGTGTGCTGTTCAAAAAGGATCGAAAGTTCAGCATTCCCAGTCGGTGATAAGTGTAAGAAATGCGATACTTTGAAACGTTTTGAAAGTTCTGATGAGGAAGAAGATGATAATATAACCTTTTTGGAGACTGTAACGGCTCAAGCGTTTGCGGCAGCGGTTGTGAAAATGTGTTTGAAGCGGGACTATTACCGTTGGTGTGAAGGGCATAAATATGGATACCCGCAACAGGATGCTCATGATTGTTTACTCCCGAATTATCAATCTGTAGCAATACGGGCGATATGTCAGATGTTGAAGTCATATAACGTTTATCAGATGCTTAAAAGGGTTTATAAAACCATGGGTATGCGTGTACATGCGAGTGTGGGGGGCCTGCTAACAAAAACAATCTTGGAAATTCAAACGTGTCGCAAGCCTGAGAAAAAAATGAAATCTTCACGCCTGGCAGGCCCCGTGATTTTTAGAAACCATATAACCCGTTTAATGCAGAGAGACTTTTCTAACCTGTACAGGCTGAGGAGTAACCCGCAGAGGTGTCCGGTTCCGCAAAAGCTTGTTTTTTATAAAGATGAAAACACAATAATACTGCTCCTTATATGTGTACTGTTGTTTCTAGGGTAACGTTTCTGGAGGAAAAACCGGACGTGTGGAGCGCTATCTGATGCCTGTACGGCTGTGTGGGGAAAAACTTTTATACTCTATGCGGAAGGCGAGAATAGCGGTAAACAGCCCACTGAGATTTCAAGATGCACGGATGTGTCAAAGTGTAATTTGTAGCACCATCAAGATGTCGGCGTGTGATGAATACGGTTCTGTATTCCGATACAACTGGGGTTCTTTATACATGGGCCCTAGAACCGTTTTGAAGCACCACGTGGCTGAAATGTATGCAAGATTCCTACACCTTAAAGGTCTTGTTTTACAGGCCTCTGAACTATCCGAACTATTAAATGCTACAAGTGTCTGGTGTCTACAGAGTTACAGGCGGGGTAACCACGTTGATGTGTATAGCCTGTTATATGATGCGTCCAATAAAATATCATGGGTGGTAACTGTTCGACACCCCGTACATGTATACCAAACAGTATAAAGAAAAATTAAATAAAACGTCATACACCAACCCTGCGTCTGCTTATTTTTTTGTAGTGCATCAATGGCTAACAACACACGTTCAAGATTGCATGAATGCTATTATGATAAATCTGGTGTTGGGAGTTATGGGGGTGTTGATGCGCTTTATCGAAAATGACAGCGTGATAAACATCCCATCACGCGTGGAGCTATTAAGACATGGCTATCCGGCCAGGAGACGTATACCCTTCATAAAAATGCTAGAAAACGTTTTAAAAGAAGAATGACCATTGTCGCGTCGGAAGGTACGCAGTGGCAGGCGGACCTGGCGGATGTTTCTAACCTTGAAAAGCAGAACGATGGTGCGTGGTACATTCTGACGGTGATAGATGTTTTATCAAAATATGCATTTGCAGAGGCCTTGCGGGATAAGACTGGTTCAAGATTGGCGGCGGCCTTCAAACATATCTTCAGCAAGGGTCGCGTGCCTGTAAAATTACAAACTGATGCCGGTAAGGAATTTCTGAATAGGCCCCTGCAAAACCTTCTAAAGCACCACGGCGTGCATCATTTTATAACCCACACGGAAGTTAAAGCGGCGGTTGTTGAGCGTTTTAATAGAACCCTAAAATCTAAACTATGGAGATATTTCACAGCCTATAATACACAACGCTATGTGGATATATTACAGACTTTTATCGATGTGTATAATGACAGCTACCACCGGTCTATTAAAATGCCTCCCCGGCCTGTAACCTCTGAAAACTCATTATCAGCGTGGCGAAACCTGTATGCTGGACGGCTATCAGAGAAGATCAAGAAAGCATCCTTCCGCGTAGGGGACCACGTCCGAGTATCCAAGTTAAAGGGTGTCTTTACAAAAGGCTACCAACAGTCCTTTACTGATGAAATTTTCATAGTGGCAAAAGCATCTGTGAAAGAGGGGGTATACATATATCAGCTGAATGATTATGCTGGTGAAGTTGTAAGCGGTAATTTCTACACAGAGGAGTTACAAAAGGTGATCGACAATCCCCAGCGTTTTTATAGGGTTGAGAAAAGTATTCAGAGTAAAGATAAGGGGTCTAAGAAACAGCACCTGGTAAAATGGCACGGATGGCCTGAGAAATTCAACAGTTGGGTCAACGCGGCCTCTCTAGAGGATATAAAAAGCAGATTCGATCCCTGAGAAGAAGAAGAAGATGGAAAACACTGGCTTTTATATCACCTTGCCCAGTAACGCCTCTTTAGATATATTCCCCAAAAACGAAATATCGGATTACTCTGTTAAGCTGGCTAAACCCGTTAATTTACAAGGTCCGTGGGAAGTGGGGTTGATGGAGATTCAGTGCCCCCATACCTGGGACACCCTGGACAAAAGAGATTCCTGGTATACCATCAGACGTGGAGAACCTGCTGAATTGATAAATGTGGGTTTTCCTCACGGCTTCTACCCCACAATACAGGCGCTGCTAGATACTATCAACAAATCAATCGCGAGTCTCGAGCGCTATGCAGATATACACCTGTTTCTAAATAACTCACGCAGTAAAGTATTTGTAAGATCACCCAATCTTACCGTGGAGTTTATATGTAGCGGGAAACTTTCGATGGTGTTGGGGAACGTTCAGCATATAAAAAATAATACTAAAAATACGGAAAAAACACGTGCAGATATTGATGGTGGATTTTACAGCCTCATGATCTACAGCGATATAATAGAATACCAAAGGGTTGGTGACTCATACGCCCCCCTGATGCGGACCGCACAAGTCAAGGGCGAAAATAACGGCATTGTTAATATACAATACATGAAGCCTGATTATATTCCTGTTTCTAAGTGTCATTTTGATACCATCAACATCCAGATAAGGGACGAACAGGGAGATCTGGTCTCATTTAAATACGGGAAGGTCCTGGTGAAACTACACCTGCGCCCTAGACGCGAGAGAGACAATTAGAACATGGTAATCATGAAGAATTACGGAGAGCCGCATGCGTATAGGGATTATTACCGCAGACAGGCCAGTTATGGAAATCAGCCCTACTTCCAAGGTGTGCCTGTGATGTATGGTGAGGGGCTAGGAAGTATTTTTAGAAGTCTTTTTCGGAGAGCCATGCCCTTCCTGCGCAAAGGGTTTCAATTAGCCAAGCCGCATATGAAAACAGCTGCTACAAACATTGCTAAGGATGTGGTGTCTACTGCAACAACCTCCATCGCAAATCGTTTCAACCAACCAGCACAAGAGGGCTCTGGTCTGGTTTACATGGGTAAAAGCCCTGCAAAAAGAAAAAAGCGAGCTTTGCGCCGGCGGGGGCCTCCGAAGCCGCATAAAAAACGAAGAACAACAACAACCAAAGCCGCTCAGAAGAGAAAACACACGTCAAAGAACAGACGGGTCAAGCGAAATAAAAACAGACCCGGCATCAATATTTTCTAAAAGATGGCCTTTATCCACTGTACCTCGCGGGAATGTGTGAAATCGGAACTAGATCTGTATGTCGTGCTCCCGACACAGACAAGCATCGAAAACAGTTTTTCATGGAAGTTGCGCCCCTAGCGCCACTATCACCATTAGCCCCCATCGAGTTTTACATATCGGGCTCAACAGAGACGTACCTGGATTTGAATGACACCTTGCTCTACCTAACCTGCAGAATAACAAAAGAGGATGGGACGGCTATCGGTGCAGCGGCAAAGGTGGCCACGATTGCCTATCCGGTGGCCACCCTTTTCAACCAGGTGGACATCACTCTAGGTGATCGCATGATTACACAGAGCGACAATATGTATCCCTATAGAGCATATATTGAAAGCATTCTGAACTACAAGGGCTTTATAAAGAGATCAGCGTATGCGACAGGTAGCAGAAACTTTGATTTACTAGGGCGTCTACACTCGGATCTGTTTTTCCAGGAGAAGCTGATGGTGAATGGTGTTGATCTGAAAATTAAACTCTCGCAAAATAAAGATGCTTTCTGTTTGAACAGTGATGATGCCGAAGCCTACAAACTGGTAATAGTATCAGCGAGTTTATTCATTAAAAGGGTCAACGTGTCACCGACGGTCAGACTTGCGCATGCTGATGCTCTACAAGTATCTAACTTGAAATACCCTGTGGAGAGGACCTCCTTGAAATCTTCAGTGTACCAGCGGGCAGCCGTGTCGCCAGTCAAGATAACTTATTCTTGGGACAGCTACCTAAAATAATCGTTATTGGCTTTGTGGATAACACCGCTTTTTCAGGGGATTACGCAAGCAATCCTTTTAATTTTAAACATTACAACATTAACTACGCCGCCCTTTTTAAGGATGGGGTCGTCATCCCCGCCAAAGCCTACAGCCCTAGTTTTCAACAGAAAAATACAATTAGGGAGTATCTGGGACTAGTCTCCATCAGCGGCAAGCACATGCGCGATAAAGGATTTGTGATAACACGTGACGACTATGATGGTGGCTACACCTTGCTGGCTTTTGATTTGAGACCCGATAATGCATCATAAGGACATTATAATCTGATTAGGAATGGTAATTTACGACTTGAGGTCCGGTTTGCTGCAAATTTACCAAGTACTGTGAATCTCATTATTATGGCCCTATTTGACTCTGTCATAGAACTCAACAACAAGCGACAGGTGCTGTACGATATGTAATGGATACCTACCAGATCATGCGTTTCCTGCGAAAAGACAAACATGCTGTGAAAACATTTCGAGGCGTGTATTCGTGTGATAACATTCCACGGGGTATACCGGGGGAACTGCCCATCAGCTTTGTTGTGAACACCGATCCCCAGCATCAAGAAGGAACACATTGGATAGCTATGTTTATAGACACTGTTGCAATAACTGTTTTTGATAGTCTGGGGTGTTTCCCAAGCCACCCTATATATGACGGCGATCTATTGGACTATGTTAAAAATATAGCACCCATAGTACATTATAATAGAGCCCAGGTGCAGCATTCTTGCTACTTTGTATCTAAAATGTCTGAGAAACAGGCACTGCAGGCTGTTATGCAAACCTACTCTCTTGATCTCAGGCAAAATGATCGGATGGTGACGGATTTTGTGAACAAACGTAAATATCGCCGGCCACCTGTAAATGTATATAGTTTTTGCCAGAAATGTAAGTGTGTTAATAATCAGTAGATATGTGTACAGGGCTAAATAAAAACATCTTGTACTTTTAAACAACTGTCTCCTTCTTACCTGTGTCATGTTTAATATATATATTTTTTTTAAACAAACAAAATGTTCTACTAGCCATGCTTGAAATAATTAGACGCAAAACGTGTGGTTAGTATAAATAATAATGTTCTTTTATTACAAACAGAACCTTTGTTTATACAGGCTGTAGTGGGTATAGATATAAAGACATTTACATAAACACGTATTTTATTACAAACAGCGCATTTGTTTAATCAACAGGTGTGCGTATACTTATAAAAAACAGATACATAAACCATATACATATACATATGACAAAGGTTAAAAACTGTTCTTAAAATTAAGAGAAAACACAGTTACACACTAAACCAGGCCTCGCGTTTGGGTTTATTTTTCTTTCTTCTTCTCTTTACGGAAATATCTAGGGACTCAACATCCTCGGACGTGGTTTTAACACCAGTGTATTTCAATGTCTCAAGCAGCTCGCGATGCCCCATGCTTCCCACTGAAGTGGCAGGAATGTTTAAGTCCGCAGCAGATTGCATGAACAGATCCCACCCTCTAGGCTTTTTGTGTCTTCCAAAGGTCTGTGGGTTGGTAATGCTGCGAACTAAATCATGGACATTTGAACCTTTGACAGGGGTACCTTTATATACAAACTCCCCCTTTGCGTTCCAGGGTACCAGCCCCTGCTCACCGGTCATCTTGTACAACAATAATTCCGCATTCTTACGATAACGGGGGTTAATGGTATTTAGGATTTCAGAGACCAGGGGATCAGAAACGGGGTATCCGGGATTTGTGTTGCCGAGACTCGTGGACTCTTCTGGGGGCATGTACAATGTTAGTTTGTTCTTCTCACTGTCGGCTTGTCTAAAATGTGTTAAGTATTTCTGGAGAATAGATGAATAGAGGGTAGCTTTGTCGTAGTCTGATAAATCATGCATGCGTAGGACATCTTGCATTTCAGAATCGATCCGGAGGGTTGCTGATTTTCGAATATCAGGCTCTTCCCGGTTATGGGTGCTCAGCCCATCCAGCTGGCGCTTGTCAACCAGATACATCTTCTGACTGTGCTCCATTAACCACTCCCTAGAAGCCGGGTGATCAGAGGCAATGCAAGGCCTAGGAGCGCTCCTATGAAACCTCTGGATTGTTTTAAAAGTTTTCTTTTAACTTTTATGGATGCCCGCTTGTTACCCAGTTTCTTGATTATTAGCTTCTTCTTTTTTAAGACACCTAGTTGACGGCCGGATAGCGGTACGTTCCCCCTGACGGTATTGAAGGCAATCTCGGCTATAGCCGATACTAGATCATCAGAAGCCGAGCACAGAATGGCCCTGCGTTGCTGGGGCGGTGCCGGTACTAGAATTTTAAGGAGAGCATAGTTCCGACGTATACGTGCCGTCATGATGGTCGGTCGCTGGTACTAATGAGGTCTGCTTTGCACCTCACCGGGTTTTCCTAGAGGGCTTCTGTATGTAGACGACCGGTAAATCCGGATGGAAAATACCCGTGCGCAATCGGTAGTCCTCTAAGGTGTTTGTCTTTAAATCCACCAATAAGTAGCCATAAGGTTTACGGGTCGCGTCTTCAAAGGCCTCCATGAAAAATCGGCTGTTTCCCGGATACATCTGGCGTGCTAGAACCGAGAGTTGTTGTTTATCTCTGGGGTTCTTAAACAGAATGATATAACTGGCGTTTAGAGTTATCGAGCGGTTGCCCTTGCCCTTGTAGAATAAATTCTGTACAATGTAGCAGATACTAAGGCTCCTATGGTGTGAGTATTGGGTAAAAGCCTTTTCCAACTCGGCACTCTCACCGCCCTCCATCATGAGATCGTCTACGATAATCATGTTAATAAGGTTTGGTGGCAGCAACCGATCATCATTCAGAGTCTCTGGTAACCCCTCCACAAACTTCTGATGCAGTATTTTAGAGGCTAATTCGTTATACAAGTTAGGCCAGCATTAATAAAACCAGATCACATTATCAGGTGGGGCCGACATGGTGGTGCGGGCATTATCTAGGAGCTGTTTAATAAAATAACTTTTACCGCAGCTGGAAGGACCCGCTAGCACGCAGGAAAAAGGGTGTTGAAGGCGCGTGTCCATCATGCGCGATGCTTCCTTTTCAGTAACCGTAGGGTAATGTTTTGTAGTCGTTTGTGAGCACCCTTTTATCAAACACCACCCTCAAAGTCTTCTGCAACGTCTGGGTGCTGATCTCCCAGCGTTTTTTCTCCCGCACTATGGATGGCTGCTGCACCACAATAGATTTGATGGTGTTTTCTAAAGTGTACTCACGCACCAGCTCTTTCAAACGGTCAAAATTGATCTTCAAGCTGTTGCTGACGTTCAAAGTGATGCCTTTCACTTTCACACAGACAGCCCTTGAGGATGTGCGATAAGAATATGTTTTGGGCCCTGCAGAAACAAACTCTGTAATGTGCTCACCAGCTGCTAATTCACTTGTTAGATTACCCAGATAATCACCTAGTGGGGGATTCTCCTGGCCGGGGGCGCTAACAAAAATGACCGAATCGGTGTTGTGGTACAGACACCTCTCCTGAAGAGCATCCACAACTGTGTAAAGTTCCAGAGGGGCATGAGCAGTTGTGAAACAGGCGATGAATATGTTTATATTGTTGGAACACGTAGGGTACTCCTCAGCGTATTTCCAACAGAGGCATGTCGTTTCCTCATCTATAAACTGCAGACTTGAAATGTCATAACCTGCGTCAAAATGATAGGCTGTCAACTTGTCAGGGTCGGTTATAATAAATGTGTTTGGTAAATTTGTTCTCTGAGCAAATTTACCCCATAACGAATTTAAGCACAGCTTGGCTAGCTGCCGTCTGAAAGGGTTACTCTCGATGAATTCTGGTCTTAAACGGATACCCTGATGTGTGTAATAGTCATCTATGTACTTCTGGCGGGCTGCGGGGTCATCGCAACCCTTGGGGTATCCTGAAGATTCTTGTTTGCTCCGCAGGAACATACAAATGTACTCACAAAAGAGTTCTACCGTGATGTTCTCAAAGTGCCATATTTCATGAATCTTCCCCAGACGGTACCCTTTCTGCAAGGCTACTTCTAACTCGACGGTACACCAGGTACCCGTGATCGAGCGTTCCTCATCGCTATGTGTGCATTTTTCAGTCTGTTTTGACTCTGCACAAGCCATGTACAATGGGAACATGAGCTTACCAGAAATCCTCTGAGGGAGGACCGGAAAATAAAGCTTCTTGGGGGGGTACACCTGGCATTTGATCAGTCCAAAATACTGCTTAATATCCCCACAATTTTCATAGATGATCCGTGGGTGTCCTAAAGGATAGGGTTTTGAATGAATGATAAAGGGGTAGAGGCTGGTGAAGTCTAAGTAGTGTATCTTCTCACCAGGGGCGTGGTAGAGCTTGATGGCATTAGTCCTACCTCCAAAAAGAGCATCACGCGGTTCTAGGGGTTCTGGTAAATTCTTATGCTTGAGAAAAATCTTTAAATCAGAATCTTTTTTCAACATTTCGGTCCACTCATGCTCCCAAAGCGTAATAACGCGCAGACCCCTGGTCTCAAGAAACTTCTTTTTTAAAAGAGTTCTCCTGTAAAGATGATCATACGTACACGCCACCAGGGTGTTATAGTCATCTTTCTTATAACATTGTGGACACCCGTGATAAAAACACCCATTAAACTCATAGGCCATCTGCACACCGTTTAAAGACGCATAGCCGTCTAGAAAATAGGGGCCGATCTTTTTCTCTCCTCCCCGCAGGGCATGCTGTATAGGTGTCTTGATGTGTTCAGACATATACATTAGCCACTGGATGGATGGTGTGGAAAATCGTTTCTGGCGGCCATGATACATGTCTGGGGGTATGAGGGCTATTGTTTCAGACTTTAGAAACAGTTGCTTGTATATATGCATACACATGCTAGCCAGTGTGATGAATGTAAAGGGATCTACATATGTAACAAAATTTAATCTTCATCTCTGGGTTTTCAGGATCATCCATAGTGTGGACCTATCGGGTCATGTCTATGATGCCGTCTCGAAAACTGTTACAGGCTGTTCTCAAAATATTGACGTCTTCACGACAATAGGTTTTTAGTTCTCGCTTAAAACCAAAAACCTGTGTTCGGGCCTCCGTATACCATTTAAGAAACGCCTCCTTGTCATCAGGCATGATGTATTCCGACCCATAACACTCCATAGGGGGAATGGCTCCCACATAATTCTGATTCTGTACCGTATTAAAGAAATGGGGGAAATAACCTTTGGACCCAGGGAAACCAAAAGCCTCAGGCAGTTTGCTTAATTTCATGGGTAGAAAATTCAAACTGTCGATAAAGCGGATTTTAAGGTCTGGCACCGCGAGGAGTTTCAACTTTGCACCCTGAGTTATCAGCTTGACGTCGACTCTCTCTTTAATCAGTTGTTGTATTATGAAGAAGCCATCGTAGCCCTGACTGTTGTGTGCCAGAAAGCTATACCCGTGGAATTTTTTTGTCAGAAATGTTGTAATGAAGCGGCTGACGCAGTCAATTCCCGCGAATGACCAGCTGTTGTTACGAGTGAGATGCTTGGCATAGATATAGTTGGGTATGTGTATGCCGGTCTCCTGCATGCACTCCATATCAAAGATTATGTAATTCTCGGTTTTGACTATTTCTTTTGGGTGTGTCATATAACACTGGTGCTCATCCACGGAGACCACTTCTACATCACAGCGGGGACATATCCGTCCCTTACATTCATGATTGGCTTTTATAAAACGGCCCCAGGAACTGCAGTCTGTTTTAAGATGACATACGACTGTACCTTGAGCCGCCTTTTCAACGTGTTGTTGAAGACAGTCTTTGGATCGGGCAAATGTTTTACACCGGGGACATTTAAAACCTGATTCACTGGTCACCATGCAACCATCTCTCTGACACATGTTGCAGTGTAAGTGGCATCTGTGAGCGGTTTTATTGCTGTATATGTGACAACAATGCGGGCATAAATTGCGAGCCCCTAGGAAACTCTGAAGGTTTAAGATTCCATAATAGTGCTGCTCATGGTGTAAAATATATATAGTGTTCTTATTCACATTGTCACCTGCCGGGAAGTATTTCCAAACCCTGTCCTCATTATACAGGATTTTGATAGGCACACCAAAGTGATCCTCAAATAAACACAGATCATTAAAACCAACCATAACATCAGGCGGTATACCCAATATGCTGTGAACCTTCATAGCTCTTGCCTGAATGTATCCATCCGTAACGGTTCTAGGCTCTAGCAGGCCTATAATGCTTGCAGCCATACATATGTTCAGGTCCCCGTAATTAAAATCCAAGAGCCATTGTTTCTTCTTGGAAACCACCATACTGTAAAGGGTGTTCTTCAGGGGTCTGTACACACCACCCTCTCTAGCCCTGACAACCACCGACACGAGTCTCAAGGGCTCGGTTATGACCAGTTCCACCTTACTTTGAAGCAGTTTTCCAATGTTTTCTAGAAACTGCAAAACATCAAAGGTCTGCCGAAACGATCGCCTGGTGAAAAGAGGCCTGTTTAAAACAATGCTGTCTAGGCGTATCTGGACAAAATCGTTAGGCCCAACCGTTTCAAGAATGTGAGAGATGAGCCTTTCAGTAGTTTCTGTGATCACTAAGAGACCTTGACCGGTTTATCTTAACCTATCCAGATTTATAAAGCGGAACACCTCATAGTGTTCAATGCTTCGTAACTTTGGAAACTTTGGTAGATCTCGCTGGTATGTGCCCATACTCTGCAAGAAAACCGTGTCAGTTTCATCCTGAGGGGGTGTGTTTTGGGGTTGAGCCTCTAAATCTTTAAGGGTTCGCTGCATGATTATCATTTTAGCTTTTCTCAGGCGTTTGAGAAACATTTTTCGCTGCCTGAGGGTTTGAAGCCATTTTAAACAGCGTGCTGGTAAATCTTTTAAAGCGAGACCTCGATTTTTAACAGGGTTTGTGTTTTCCAACACTGGCCGCAGTGTCTCGGGCGCTGCTGTACCCAGCCCGGGGTCCACCCCTAATCTTAAAGGCTCTGGGGATTCTGCAAAACCAGACCGGGGCTGTATGTACTTTTGTAGCGCCGATTTCTTTTCAAGTTTGTTTTTAAGAGTTGGTGGTGTGTTCTTTTTCATCATTTTATTAGCTACGGTGTTCACCCGGTTTTTAGAATCCCTAGCAAAAAGGGCGTGTTTGGCCTTAGACACGCGCTTACGCATGTCGACTAGATCTTTTTTACCAAACAGGTGTCTCAAGCACCAGGCCTGGCGTCATAATCTAGAGCTGTTATGTGGGCCTGATAAGTGTTTTTCCTTAGTTTTTTTTAAACCGGGGGTCTGAAATAACTCTTTTACAACGTGACCCTTTTTAGAAGCACGGATATTTACAAAACTGTTGGCTATATTGAGATTCACAGGCGTTTGAGGGTTTAAGGGCTTTATATTAGAATCTGTTCAATAAATGACGGGTGTAAGTCGTTGCTGGTTTATGCCGTTGGGCCCCCTGTAGGACAGATCAAGGGGTTTCGGGGGATAGCCTGTTTCACGGATGACAGCAGCATATTCGCAGTTTTGAGACCCTATTTTTATGGGGGAATCTGAAATGATTATAATAGGAGCCGTCTCTAGGCCGACCCTGGTGTTAGGTTGAACATCCCCACCTTCTATAGCTTCAGAAGTACTAATAGCGACTGCAGTGTTGGGGACCGTAGGTGTGTATGCCTGGGGGGGTGTTATATCTACACAGCTGGGGGGCAACAGGAGCTGATGACCAGAGCCTATGCGGGTGGGGATTGATGGAGAGTACACAGGAGGCGGCGTGATCTCACCCCAAACGTGGGACCCCTGTGGGTGACCATCATAGACTATGCGGTTGGGTATCGTTGGGGAGTACAAATGAGGGGGTGGGCTCAAACCACAGCTGGGGGTCCACTGACGTGGGCTAACCACCCCTCTGTCTAAAAGGTTTTTGGAGCCCACTACCGGGAGCCCCGGGCCCGGTATAAGCGCACCCCCTGTCTGTGTCCCTGGGGAGATACAGCATTCACGTGTGTTACAGGTATGAGTGATTCAATAGGCAGTGGTATATGGTTGTTGGGAACAATAATACATTGGGGGTTAAGGGGTACTACAACATTTGCAACCCCTTGAGACACCCACCCCCTTTTAAGCGATAAGCCCCTCTTTTTATTTAAAATGAACTTGTTTACAGACCCTTGAGACACCCGCCCCCTTTTAAGCAATAAGCCCCTCTTTTTTATTTAAAATGAACTTGTTTGCAGACCCTTGAGACACCCGCCCCCTTTTAAGTGATAAGTCCCGCTTTTTATTTAAAAGGAGCTTTACTGCCCCATCTAACACATCATTACAAATAGCGACTTTATACAACAGCGGTGTAGGCGTCTGACCTGCAACTGGCGGAGTTCGAGCTGTCGGGGTCACAGAGGGCGGCTGCGCTATAACTTCTTTCTCAACCGCAGCGCACCCCCCTAAAATAAAAGAAAAAACAGTTTCAGTTTTATATTAAAGACCAAGTAATACTTTACGGTACATTGTTCAGGTAAAACTCAAGGCTTACGAACCCCTTTAAAATATTAAAAGAAACTGTTTGGTAGAAAAGTAGGCCGGCGCAGCACTATAGAAGAACATGAGCGGGCCGTTATGGGGGTTTACAAAGACACGCTGAAATATTAACAATCCCTGTTAAGGAAAACAAAAACAAAAAAAAGAAAGGAGGGGTTCTCCGTGATGCATACTTACATTCTGGACCCTTGGTAGGGTGCTTCCTTTATAATGACGTGTTAGCCGCAGGTGCTGGGTATCTGGCGTGGGCCCTGGGGGTGGCATCAGAGGTTGATGGTCCAGCGGACTGGGGAACTGACGGGGACCGTGCAGGCGTTGGTCCTACAAGAGGAGTATCTGCAATAAAAACCAAAGAAAACATTTACCACCAGGTTCTACATCAAAGAGTCGCATGGCAGACCTATGCTTCAAATACCAAAGAGTCGCATGGCAGACCTATGCTTCAAATACATAATCATGTTTTACACTAAAGACTCAATTTGTGGAAAGTATCAGGACTCCTATAAAAACAGGGTTCGACCTTAAATGAACATATCTAAAGTGAAAGTAATAATTACCTGCTACAAGAACCGATGCCTCTCGCACATCTGCAGAAGCATGTTCGCCCGCATGGATCACCGCTAGAAAATAAGGAAAATAAGGAAAATAAGGAAACAACATATGTTATTGTAATTACCCAATATTAAATAACTATACTCATCTTATGTTAATGCCATAAAACTACATTATGTATATTAATAACAGTTACTAGTAGCATCTGTATTAAAAGTACACACCGGCGGTATCGATACTAGGAATTCCGTATTCTGCCAAGAGGTCGTTAAGTGCTTTGGAATTTATACATGCGTCTTCCAAGGAGGCATCCCATGCAGCAGAGCCATCTGCTGGAAGCAGTAAATAAAATAAATAGATAAATAACTAAGCCTCGGGCCTCCCATACTGCAAATGCCCAATCCTTGGGGGTAACAGACACCCCCACGCACAAGAAGCACAACACCCCCTGCTTGGGGCCCTTATTAACTGTGGACCCTTGGGGATCAACTCGATGGGGACCTGGACAGGGAGGCTAATAGTTCTGAGCAGCCTTGATGCATAACATTCTTTAACATGTACAATATACCACACATTTTATCAACAAAAAAAAAACCTTACCCCGGATGTGTGGGTCAAACCGTGTCACAAAAGAAATGAATGGCCATTTTGCAAATGTGGAATACTTTTTTTGTTGGTGCCTGAGACAATCTTATGCCCCAGGCGTACCCCAGACACCCATGGTTCTGGGTTGGGGCTATCCGCTTTGACCAGAGTTGTTGAATAAATATTATTTAAAAACCCAAAGTACCCCATCGTGGTGTTTCCTTGTGCTAGCTTTATCAAACAGTAACATCAAACATAGTGCAAATGCAATGAGTTATTTCAAAACAGCCTTCTGAAAGTTAATGGCTTAATTGGAGCAGTAAATATGCTACTGTTGTAAAATAAAATGCCTAAACCAGGTGTGCCATCATCCCTTTGATTTATAAAGAACAGGGTGTATACTTCAATGAATGCCTGTAACCCGCGGGTGCTTTAATGCTTCTGTAAGCCTTTATTTATTTATTTATTTATTTATTTATTTATTTATTTATTTTTGTCTTAAAAGAACATGCATGTCTTTTAAAAATGAATACGGTATTCCTCACGTGTGTTTTATAGAGACTGTAAACCAGGGCTCAAATCAGGGTAAATGTGAAACATTGACTGGCCACTTTGAATTTATGAGTTAAAGTCGACCTTGTGGATCAAACATCAGGCGGCTTGCCGCCAGACACTTCAGCAGTACACTATACAGCCTGATGAAAAATAAGAGCAGGCATCACGCTTTAAAGGAGCTGGGCCCCGAGGACCTCATAAGGACGCATAGCTCCTGAAAGGGGGTTGTCAAGGCGCTACATTTAAGGTGCATTTGGTGTAGCGCCTAGACACCCGCTTTCAAGAGCTATGCCTGCTTTTTATGAAAAGCAGGCATAGCTCTTGAAAGTGGGTGTCTAGGCGCTACACCTAAGGAGTATTTGGAGGAGACTGGGGGGTTTAAGTGGTACTGCTCAAAGAAGCACATATTGTAATTCATTCATCACCGCCTAAAATGCTCTTAAATTGTAAAACAAAATAAACATTTCAGATGTGCGCTATTGTGCATGCCTGGCAATGCCTCCCCTACTACAACAACAAGATAAATCAGGGAACACTGCAGTTTCCAATGGGCGCATAATCTTGACAAGGGGACCAGAGCCCCAGATAGAGATAAAGAAACCCGCAAAACCGGGACACCTCAGCACACCCCGCCACGGGTCCCATGGCTATGCACGCACAATACAAAGGGCCACATTATTATTATTATTATTATTATTTCAAAAGACAGGCCAGACTGGCAATTGTTTTTTAAAAAGCTAATACGGTGCAACTACACATATGTCTTTAAAGCACCACACGCTGACCATTGTTTTAAACATAGCGGCCCTCAGCATTTACCCCAGAGTCTAACAAACAAACATATTTTGTACCTATGCACATGTATATATTTTTAAACACAGTGGCATGTCAATAATTAAATATAAAAGATAGTACCTGGGGCAGGACTAAAATCTAGCACAGCCCCTAGTGAAAGATCTGGGAAGAGGTCCTGTAGATAAATTAGGAAAAGTTAGCATTTTACATAAAACTAATGGAGGCTGCAGCATGTCAGAGTTTATAGACCCTTACCTGATAGTCTGTCTGATCCTGCTCCTGCATGGTAGCTGTAACAAGCACGATGACTTCACACACACACACACTGGGTCTGCAGCTGGTTAATTCTTAACAGGCGTCGCACAAGGGCTAACAACAGCGAAGCCACCCCTCTTTATAATGGTATCTCAAAAGTGGCGGGCTTTGCAGATATCTGTGAAATTAACTCCAGATCCTCACCAGCTTCTCCCGCTCAAGATAAGGCCCTAGGACTTTGGGACCGGATCTAAGGGTCTTGGGGGAAGGGGAGGGCTGGGGGATGCATGATCAGCCGGATACCATCCTCCCGGAAATTCCAAGGGCTCTTCCACCGCCTGGGGCTGCATGGGTGTGGCAACATCCCCCGGAAATTCAAAGTGATCCATCAGAGCTGCCCCTCGGGGCTCAGACCACAGCACTTCCACCCTACCCATCCTGCTGAGGGCTGCAAGAACAGGCCATGCGGACACCGAGGCCATTTCCGGCCTCCCTTGGAATTTCAGAGATCAACAGCATGTCCGCTGGGCCTGTTCCTGTTGAATTACAGCTATAACACCACGGGGCTGGGCCCAACATCTGCTTTTGAGCTTTCTCTATATATATAGATGGCTGGCAGGGGTGTGGGGTGAACATGGCTTGCGTAGACCCTTGTGCATGTCATTTTGCAGCCTGAGTGCCTTGAAAAGGACAGAGACCTCCACCGATGGCCCAGGATCCACACATGGACCCTTGCAGAACCATAGGGTCTTGCTTCACAAGCCTGTTGGACTCAGCCCCATCACCCCAACATTTATTATGAATATTATTATCCATAAATTATTATTATTTTTTAAAAAAATGTTTTCTCCCCAGCATAAACGATTGAAAAATTATAAAATATTAATTTTAATAATCATAAAAATATGATTTTAAAAAAAGGTTTCTCCCCAGCATAACCGGCCGGAAAATTATGAAATATCAATTTTTAATAATAATAAAAAATATGATAATTAAAATTAATATTTCGTAATTTTCCATTTTTTATATATTTACAAATATATTTTCGATTTTTTTTTTTGTTGTTGATTTTTTTCTTTTTCTTTTTCTAATTCTTACCTGTCTTATTATAAGTGTAGACACCCTGCCACACTATACTCAAGACCCGCTTTAACACCGCCACCCCTGGTCAACGCCCATAGCTTCAATCTTATGTATACCTTACTGCACATGCCCGTTCGCACCGATGTTGTTTAATCAGAGTTTCAAACCGGTCCTCAGGATTGGCTTGGACCTACAGCCAAAACACTGCTGTATATATACACCCTGCACGCCACGCCCCACCCTTCAAAACCCTGCTCCACACTTCCGGTTCTTTGGGGGGACATCCGGAGGAAGTCCCCTTGGGGCCCCAACCCTTGGGGGGGACCTTCCCGATAGCCCCCATGATGTCACATCCAGTGGGACACCCCCGCTAAGGACCCAGGGTCTGTTAAACACACCTACAGCACTTCCGGGACAGGATTTTGCCCAGACAGAACTTCCGGGGGAAACACGGGGGGCCACGCCCCGGATATGACATCATAGGGACCGGATATCCCACCCTAAAGGGGCGTGGAAAGCTGTCAAGGCTCGTTTGATGAGGAAAGGTATCATTGCACATTACTACGGATGCCTGAGCCCAAGAAGGAGTGCAGGACAGCCTCCCCCCTTATCTGCCCTTGGGGAGGGCTACATGAGATGGGCCGCCCCTCCAATTGGGGTGGGGGTGGAGTGGTGCACCCCCCTTCACGTTAGAAAATTCCACAGCGGTGTAGGGGGCCCCTCCGCCCCCGCTAAGGGGCAGCCTGCCATTTTGAATTGTGTTCTTTGTTTACTATACCTGCCTTGGCGCAGAGGGGCACATTGGTGTGCCAGTCTGGCGCCGGGGTGCCCAAAACGTACTGGCCAATGCAACAGGGGGGGCCAATATGGGTGGTCTGGTATTTGGGTGGGCTGACACAGATAATATATGTTTTGTTTTTCCCTTTACAGGTCTTGAGCAGTTCAAGCTTCTCCCTTGTTATGTACGTATGAAATTTTGCTTATTCCAACATTTTATAGTGGCTGGAGGGCACATTCCTATTGGGATGGGGGTGAACAGGGCCTGTAGTGTTGGTGTTGTGAAGGGAAGTGGGTGCTCTGGGGAGGTATTGGGGTGGCCAGGAACACACTTGCCGGGGTAGCGCACAAAACGCCCCACAGTGCAGCTGAACAGTGCTGTTTCCCTGGGAGGGAAGTTTGCCACTTAGCCATCTGTGCAATGTTTTTTTTGTGTGCTGGGGGTTGCCATACACCCATTGGTCTTATGCCAGTTTGCTATCACTGTGCAGTCCAGCCTTCCGTGGAGGTAGATGACTGAGACGTTTCATGTATGTGGTGGAAGGAGCTGAAAAATGTACAGATATATGCCAGACAGTTTGGATGTGTTATTGGTAGGCAAAGCACTGAATGTAATTCTTTTATGTTTCCGTTGCAGTTGCGGCTACTGAAAAGCTTTTGCTGACTTATGTAAGTACTACATATATTACTTGGTAACATGCGGGTGGAGGGTTACTGTGGTGGGAGAAACTGTGGCTGTAGTGTCAGTGGTATGGGTGAGAAAGGGTAGTGTGGAGGTTCGGGGGCCAGTGATGGGAGTGCCTTGCATTGAGGAAGGTGGCTGGTTTGCAAAAGGAAAAATTGGCCGACATAAGTAGCAGCTCTTTTTCAAAAATGTTGCCGGTAGTAATGCAGATGGTCATTTTTTTCTGAGCATGCTAGGCACACTTGATACAGAGAAGACTACTTTTACTGCAACAATCCCCATTTCTGTGGTCCTTTTCCAGCAGTCGTCCCAGTGAGCCCCGCCAGGGTCCCCATCCTTTTGCAGGGGGAAAAGCTGTAACGCAGGGTAGCTAGAGGGGCAGGAGGGGTGGGGGGTGAAGTCATTGGCCTTGGGCGTCCATCTCCCAGATGGATATTTTGTTCCTCAAAAGCAGCAGTGGGTGCAGGGTGCCCCAGCAGGGTCCCCATCCCGTCCTAGAGGGGAAAGCTGCAGTGCTGGCCAGGCAGAGATGTAGGGTGGTGGTGGTTGATGTGTGTGACCTTGGCTGCCTCTCTGCCTTGGTAGTCGAGTGGCCCCAAGTTCACCAGTGGTTCAGGAGCTGCGCCCCAATTTCTCACAATCAAAGTGTCCAAAATTGCATCCATGTGTGATGAATGACGCACATCATTCTGTCAGAGTAACTATATTCAGAGAGGTTACAAAGCACCCTTGCTGCACAGGTCATATCCTCTGTCAGACTAGTCAGACTAGTCACCCTGCCAAAGTGTAACGATGTAGCATGTGCAAGTCACCTTACCACCGTGCTGTGCAGGCGATGGGCCACAGGAGCAGACAACCTTTACTGATTACAATTGCGCCAGCATAACTGTGTTATTGGCACAAGGTGACATACTATCTTCTTCACCTCTTTCCCCTGACAATAATGTGGCAATTATGTGTCGACCTACTGTTATCTCAAATGAGAGGTGCGTTCCGAATGGGTGAAGTGTGTGTCTGGGATTGTTACAAGAGTCATGTATTGACGCAATCGTTGTGTAATTTGGTAAAATGTATGTGTAGCCATAATCTTGGGGGTTTTCCTGTTTCCATTTCCTAGTGAGGATGAGGGTTGTGTGGATTTTCGGCCACTCTTATATCCAAAGGGCTGCACAACTTTTCCGAGGGCCACCTACATCTGGGTCTGGAAGGGATGGCCTTGCAGTGCATTGGTTTGGGGTGGGAGGGATGCGCCTTCACCAGCTCCGAGGAGCCATCATCGATGCCCAAGCAAAAGGAGAGGGCCCCCCCCTGACCTTATAGTGGTGCACCTGGGAGGAAATGATTTTGCGTCTGTGGGACGGAAGGGGGTACGGGAGCAGCTCATGGCAGACTTTGAATGGATTGCACAGAGGTTTCCAAACACTGTGGTGGCCTGGTCCCAGATGATTCCCAGGATGGATTGGAGAACTCAAGGGAATGCAAGTGCCGTCAACCGCTCGGTGTGGAAACTGAATGGCGAGTTCACTAGACTGACAGAGGGCAACAAGAGAATATGGACCATTCACCATGGCATTATCAAAGGTGCTGTGATGTTTCACAGAGATGGGGTGCACCTTTCCAAAACAGGCATGGAGCTCTTCATTGGAGACATTATGGATTTTGCCCAGACGCTATTTTAGGGGGGGTTTGCCCAGTGACTGATGGACGCACTGGAAGATGTGAAAAGTGAATAAAAATGGTAGTAAGTATGTTGGCTGTGAGACTTCCACTTCCTAGCAATTGCCTGCGTTCATGGCATGTCAATGCATTCAGTAGGTCTGTGCTGCTTATTTCTTAGCTACCCATCATCACTTGCTTCAGCCTACATCAATTTGCTTGGCCTTGCAATAATTTTGTCCTTGTGAGCTTTCCCCTTACAACAGACACCCCTGTACTTTATTTATCTTCCCTTTCTGCTTCTTCATTGCCTATGGCTTTTCAACTCACCCAATCACTAATACGTTGCATGGTTGCTTCTCACCTCGATTTCCCATCCACAAGCATCCCATGGAGGAGGGCATGGTGCAAAGCATGTTGGCTGTTTCTGAATAGTTAGTGTGGCTGAAATCCTCGTCCCCACGCTTGTATTTCTGTACAGTTTAGCAGAAGATGACATTGTCCTTAGCTTTTTTGTTGTCTTTCTTTTAGGTGCAGGTGTGTTGTAGCTGTCTACCCACTTGTAGGAAAGCAGTCAGCTGGTCCTTAGCATTTCACGTGAGTGTTTGCAAAGTGGTACTCCGTTTATTGTAGCGTGCAGGGAGTACCTCATATTGCAGAGGGCTGCTACAGTTTGTGAGCAAAGTCTGGACCTTTTGGTGTACTTGTGTGGAGTAGGTTTGTGGCACTGAATACCACTTACTGTGCTATGTTCCATACTTTCAGAAGCACACATACTTATTGTATCAGTCTTCATCTGGTCTTTGGGCAGTGAAGGGTTCCACAGCGAAGGTACTCATGGCTTCTCGGCGATCAATGTCTGGTGCGGAGGCATTAGCTGCAGTGATGGAGTCTGGCTCAGAGCAAGGCACAGAGGTAGACATGCAAGCTGAAACAGATAGTGCTTCTGAGGGTCAGGAGGGAAGTGATTGGGGAAGTGAGATGTCCATTGATGAAAGTCCCTCCTCAAGATCATCATCGTCATCATCTGATGACGAAGAGCAAGGAAGAGTGCATCCACCTTTTCGCACACTAACCACACCCAGGCGACCTCTAAGGGGGAGTGGGCGTGCAAGACGGCCACGCAATGTGGCAGTTCCTGACATGGCTGAAGAGTCGCACTGGGTGCCTCCAGCAATGGCAATGGCTCAGCCTGTTGTGCCCCCTTTCACTGGTATATCAGGGTGTACAGTGAATACAGATGGGTTTCAGCCTATTGATTTTTTCAACCTTTTTGTTGATGATGGGTTAATTGCAGATGTGGTTCAACAAACCAATGTATACGCTGCACAGTTCATGAGGTCAAGGGGTCCCTCTCTGAAACCCCAGTCCAGAGCACAAGCATGGGTTCCCACAACCGATGTTGAAATGAGAAAGTTTTGGGCTCTCACTCTGCTCATGGGAATAGATCACAAGCCATCTGTCGCAATATACTGGTCTACAGTAGCACCAGTTTATTGCCCGTTTTTTTCAGCTACAATGAGCAGAAATCGCTTTCAAGCACTGTGCCGTATGTTGCACTTCAATGACATCTCGGCAGCATTACCCAGAACGGACCCAAACTTTGATAGGCTCTTCAAACTCAAGCCATTTCTGGACCACTTCACTCACCGATTTGAAGAGGTGTATGTTCCTAGCCAGAACATATCCATCGATGAATTGTTGGTGTTGTATAAAGGTCGGCTACTGTTCAGGCAATACATTCCAAGCAAGAGATCACGATATGGGATTAAAATGTACATGTTGTGTGAAAGTACCACTGGGTATGTCTCCAGCATGAGAGTCTACACTGGTAAAGACTCTACCCTAAACCCTCCGGGCTGCCCAGCCCATTTAGGGACAAGTGAGAAGATAGTTTGGGATCTTCTCACACCATGGCTCAACAAGGGACACCATTTTTATGTAGACAATTTCTACACAGGAATTCCACTGTTCAAGGAATTGTTCAATGTGGGCACACTGGCATGCAGTACAATCCGCTGTAACCACAAAGGCTTCCCCAGACAACTTGTGTGTAAGAGGTTGGCCAAGGGACAATGTATGGCAGTGAAATTCTGCGACAAAAGGGACGTGTACATGCTAAGTACTATTCATGATGAAAGTACTTCACCAGTCACTCTGCGCGGGCACACTCAGCAAGTCTGGAAGCCCAACTGCATTCTGGACTACAACAAGTACATGGGTGGAGTAGACAAAAATGACCAAGTGCTTGAGTCATACCGTGCTGAACGCAAGTCGCGTTTCTGGTACAAAAAGTTAGCCACACACATTGTGCATATGGCAACGTACAATGCTTATGTGGTGTACCGTGCAGCTACTCCAGAAAACAACCTCTCATTTTGAACTTTGAATTAGCCATTGTTCAATCTCTGGCTAATGTTCATGTACCAATTCCCTCCTTTCCAGAGGTCGAAGATGTGGCCAGATTGCAAGAGCGACACTTTGTTGATTATGTTCCTCCCACTGCCACAAAGGCACAACCTTACCGAAAATGTAAGGTGTGTACAAAACAAGGAAAGAGGAAGGATACTCGGGTGTACTGTCCCCAATGCCCTTCCCAGCCTGCCCTCTGCTTTCAGCCTTGTTTCCTTTTGTATCATACAAAGGAAAAATATTGGGAGATCGACTGATTTCCGAAAATGCCCATCATTCCTTGAAAGGAACCCTTAGCCACTGAAATCGTGCATGTCTTATAAAGGAATGGCACTCTTGCACCCTGCCCTGGAGGTGTACCTTCAATGAAAATGCAACAGGATGTCGACTCACTTCACTTGATTTAGCGTGCCTTCACGATCATTGCTAGTCCTGCTCCCTCCACTTGAGGCCTGCCTTGGAAAGGCAATCACAGCCGTAGCTTTCCCTTGAGACCTGCCTACGAAATGTACATCAGTCTAGATCCCTCGGCTCAAGGCGTGACTTGCAAAGGAACACTATTCAGGCTCCTTCCATTGGAGGCGTGCCAGCGAAATAGTAATCATTACGTATCCCTGTACTCCAGTTGTGCCATGCGGGTCATTCCCCTTTGGCGTGCTTTGGCAAGCAATGCTAGTCTTGCCCCCTCCACTTGAGGCCTGCCTGTAAAAGAGACATCACCCCCGGTACCTTTCACTTCAGGTCTGCCTCATAAGGAAAAGGTAGCCTAGCTCCCTCTGCGCGTGGTG
Source organism: Ambystoma mexicanum (assembly GCF_040938575.1). Classification (NCBI taxonomy): domain Eukaryota; kingdom Metazoa; phylum Chordata; class Amphibia; order Caudata; family Ambystomatidae; genus Ambystoma; species Ambystoma mexicanum. The sequence goes on along the minus strand of NC_090929.1, from coordinate 1,722,308,911 downwards.
TGCCTTGTAAAGTAACGCAATGCATGTTCCTTCCAAAGCAGGCGCACCTTGGAAAGGAATGCCACTCCAGCTCTCTCCACTTGAGGTGTGCCTTGGGTGTGCCTTGGAGTAGATGGGGACAGCACTCTGGTTTACTCCCCTTTGGCATGCTTTGACAAGCAATGCTAGTCCTGCCCCCTCCACTTGAGGCCTGCCTGTGAAAGAGACATCACCCCCGGTACCTTTCACTTCAGGTCTGCCTCATAAGGAAAAGGCAGTCTAGCTCCCTCTGCGCGTGGTGTGCCTTGCAAAGTAACTCAATTTAGGCTCCTTCCACTTCAGGCGCACCTTGGAAAGGAATGCCACTCCACCGCCTCTAGTTGATTTGGGCCATGGAGAAGAAGGGTGGAGCACTCTGGGTCACTCCCCTTTGGGGTGTCTTGGCAAGGCACGCTTGTGCAGCTTGCTCCTGTCCAGGATTGCCGTTGAAAAAACCCTCTGGAAAGCCCCATCCGCTTCCGGCGTACTTTGGAAAGAAACCCGATTCTGGCTTCTTCCACCTAAGGTTTGGCATGCAAAGAAACGCCAGTCCCGCTCCCTCTACTCAAGGGGTGCGTTGTGGAAGACCAGAATAGCATTCAGGTTCCTTCCACTGAAGGGGTGTCTTTTCAAAATAATACACGCCACTTTGGCTCCCTCCCTTGAGGTCTAAGTGTCATGAAAGTGGTACTTGGACACCAACTATATGGCAGCGGTGTCTTGCGTACCTCATAACATCCTGCCTTGTTTATTGTTTTATTGCGAGTAATGTCATGTGTGGTGTAAGTGACACGTCTTCTGTAGGAATGAATTGGATATGATTGGTGTGTGCATTAGGTAAAGATACAAAGAACATGCACATACAATTTCTGTGAATGCACTTTTCCAGCACTGCAGAAATGATTGTCATGTTGCAGGGTGGGTGTTTTGTGTGGGTACGGTTGAACATATGAATGTTTGCCCAGAGTTGCTATGGGCATACTCGAAGTTGGTGTGGAAGATAACGCCTGTAGGGCAGGGTAGCCAAGTGAGCCAGTATGCACTTGCTATCAGTGTCCACATACGATTGCAGGCACATAAAGTTTGAATGCAGACACAGTTGCTATAGAATTGCTGCCAAATGATAGTTAAGATATTGCTAGAGACACAGTTGCATTGTAAGCACATGTCCACGTGGTATAAGTGAATAGATATGCTTATGTGTAGATACACTTGCTCTGGTGCTAGTGATTTGGTAGAAGTGCAACTGCTGAAATGGATGCCAACTGACTGCAGACACGAAAGGGATACGAATGGCCAGTGATCCGGTGGGTGCCTTGTCGTGGCATCACTGCTCACAAGGACGATCCTTCTTGTGCTACACAAGGATGTTTCTCCTTGTGCTAAAGCCCACCTTGCGTGTCCAACTGCATTGTGACTGGTATGTATGGGAAGTGTGAGGAAAGGTGCATGTGAAATGGCTTACTACCAGTACTTTACTGTTTCCTAAGCGCACTACAGAGAAGTTACTATACAAAAGATGTACCCATTGTCACTCAGGTACGACACCTGCACACAAGAGGTCTGTCTCTCATCGGGACACCTGTGGGACTGCGTGACGGTAGCGCATGTGTTGTTGGGGGCGTGTTTCGATGGGTGCGCTGAGCGAAATGTGCTGAAAAAGCGTTCATTTTCCCCACATTTTGGACTTTGCGGGCCTGTCTGGGTAATAAATTCTGGGGCGATGTGCGCAAATCATACCTCTGCGGATTCCCACGGGTGTCTTCTTTTCGGAAATGCATGGGGGTTCCTGTTTTTCTTGGTGGCTGAAACACCCCAGGCCTAAATCTGTCAGTTGCCTCCCCAAACCCTTTGGGGGGGATAGCAGTGGTTTAGCCTTATTCCTTCGCACCCAGGTAGGTGCACCCACACATGTGAGGTACCGTTTTCATCGGGACACCTGTGGAAACGCGGGACGGTAGGCCATGTGTTGTTGGGGGCGTGTTTCGATGGGTGCGCCGAGCGAAATGTGCGGAAAAAGCGTTTTTTTCACCACATTTCGGACTTTGCGGGGCTGTCTGGGTAATAAATTCTGGGGCGATGTGCGCAAATCATACCTCTGCGGATTCCCACGGGTGTCCTCTTTTTGGAAATGCATGGGGTTCCCTGTTTTCCTCGGTGGCTTGGACACCCGAGGCCCATATCTGTATGTTGTGCCGGTCGGCAGAATGTCTGAGATTTCGCTCTGAAAACAGACTTGGGGTTACTTGTGTTTTAGGCTTTCCCCTTGGCGGCCAGGTAGGTGCACCCACACATGTGAGGTACCATTTTCATTGGGACACCTGTGGGAACGCGGGACGGTAGGCCATGTGTTGTTGGGGGCGTGTTTCGATGGGTGCATCGAGCGAAATGTGCGGAAAAAGCGTTTTTTCCCCCACATTTCGGACTTTGCGGGGCTGTCTAGGTAATAAATTCTGGGGCGATGTGCGTAAATCATACCTGTGCAGATTCCCACGGGTGTCCTCTTTTCGGAAATGCATGGGGTTCCCTGTTTTCCTTGGTGGCTTGGACACCCGAGGCCCATATCTGTATGTTGTGCCGGTCGGCAGAATGTCTGAGATTTCGCTCTGAAAACAGACTTGGGGTTACTTGTGTTTTAGGCTTTCCCCTTGGCGGCCAGGTAGGTGCACCCACACATGTGAGGTACCGTTTTCATCGGGACACCTGTGGGAACGTGGGACGGTAGGCCATGTGTTGTGTTTGTGTGGTTTTCATAACGTTTTGACCCATTTGCTGGTGCCCTTTGTCTCACAACCCTTTCATTTCCCAAATATGACCTACATTTAGTCGCTGCTTTAGCCACCATACACTTTTGTAACCTGCACAAGTCACCTACCCTTGAAAAGGTCTGCCTGTGCTCTTTCAAAAACTGTATGCTTGCTGTTCCTCACCACATTGGTTTTCCCGATTTACACATGCTAAGTGCGCCTGGTCAGGCCGTGAGCGTAAAATTCCTGTGTACCATGGCTCAGTGTTTGGCTTGTGGTAATGCTTGTTTTGTAAAACACTACAAAAAATGTATGCTCTCCTAACTGCAAGAGTCGGGGGAATGTAGCGGAGCATTGCTTTTCTCAAAATTCATAGAAGCCATTGCCGTACCAAGCCAACCATGTCCAACACATACCTTTTTTTTCAGTCATTTTCCCGCTTTTCCCCCATTCGATGGCAGTTTCCCCTACCTAGTTGTTGCCTGACCTATGCAAATCACCCCTTCCTAAACTTGGAATTTTGTCTACTTTTCATAAATATATGCCTTTATGTCCTCCAATTTGGCTTTCTTGCCCTTTTCTTCCATTACGTCCATGGATGTCCAATTGGCAAAAATGGCCAAAATCGCCTACCTCTCACAAAACGGTTGATAACCACATCAAAATAATTTTTTTCCATTTCCACTCAACCTGTTCCTGAAAGCCAGGAAATTGGGTAACTCAGCACAGCAAACCATTTGTTCCTAGCTCTTACAAGGAAAAAACCACAGGCTTCTTTGTACATCATTTTTTTGGCATTTTTTGAAAAAACCCAAAATGTTCGCCCTTTTTGCTTATTTTCTCTCACCCCCTACAGCAACCTAGGATTCCTGGGTGGCGTTACGACCGCCTACATGTGGGGAAAAAAGGAGCCAAATTTGGCCAAGATATCTCATGTAACAAAAAAGTTACAAGCCATTGAATGGCCACATACCAAAATCACCAAAAAAGGCCCTGGCACTGGGGAGAAATACCCATGGCACTTAAAGGGTTAAAGAAAAAGGCTAGACCTGCAGCATTTGATGTTTTGCAGAATTGGAAAAAAGAAGCGTTGCAACAACTTAAAAGTAGAGAGAAACATGCACGCCGTCATAAAACGAACCCTGAAAAAGCCTTGTTATATGATCAGGACAAACATTCTGAGTCGACTAAAAATATGATAGGGCTTTTTCACTCAGTATTCAGAAAATCTATCCTTCTAAAGATCTTCATATTTCTGATGAGTTTATTGATAAAATATTAAATGAACGAAGGCCTGGTGCCTCTGTGCCATCTCCGTATGTTCCTCTTCCTGCTGCTTTGCCTCTTCCTCCTGTTATTCCTGCTCCGCCTGTTGTTGTTCCCGTTGTTCTTGCTCAGCCTAATGTTCCCCTTCCTCCAGCTCCCCCACCTCTTTTTATCGCACCAGTTATAGTACCTCCATCAAATATGCCTGCTCCCTCTCTTCGAAGTGGTCCTGAGCCGCTTGTAATCGAACGAAGTACAGGAACAAAGGTTGTCACTCGCAATACCGTACCACCGGAGAAGAAACGCGAGTTAATTGCATGGGCTAAGCATTGTATGGAGAAGGATGATCAAGCTAGCGTTTTTGCCACACTTTGTAATACGGATAATTTTCCTGAGAAAAATGTTTTTATTGAAGGTTTAGGGATTCAGTTATGTATAATGTGGGGAAGACTAAATCAGATTTTCCGCAAGGGTTAAGGGATCTAAATACTCAAGCGCTTTCTAGAGATACTGTGGAGAAGGTAAATGAGCATGTAGAGAGGTTGTTCGGGTATAGAAAGGAGTTAGAAAAGTTACAGAATGAGGATGACGAAGAGGAAAATATGTATGTACAGAAACGGTTCCTTCCGTGTCCTAAACCGATGTCGGAGGAAATACGAATTTGTAAGAAAGACGCGATTAGATGGATTTCAGACATATCGATATCTTCAGTTGAGGTATATGACACATATAGTCAATATACGCTAGAAATGCAGAGGAAAGTGATACAGGTAATGGTAGAGAACCTACAGGATGAATGTGTAAAGAGAAAGATTAGTTGTCCCACAGAGTTGCTGGGTATTTATAAGAGGGCTTTTTCACTTGACACATCTTCGATTGCTTTAGCGCTCGATTTAGCTCTGCTGCTTAGTAAGCGTTCCGAGTTCCGTACATCTCAGTTGCCTATGAGAGAGGTTCCTCCGACATTTGTCCCAAAGGTTGAGATTGCGGCCGATGCTGCATGGGGTATAGTCGCTGTGGACATTCCTGCACATTATGTATCGGAATTCGTTCACGTCCCGTTCTCAAGACAGGAAGTGAATACTATTAGGCAATCTATTCATGATATTAGGGAAAACCCGACAGGGTTCTATAAAGAGATAGAATCCGTTTTGCAGTCCTCAGTGTTCACCTTAGGTGACATTGATTTGTTGTTTCCTGTACTCCAGCCCGTAGATTTATGGAAACAAGTTAGAACTATTGACGACGTACCCAGGTTGGGAGATACATGGGTGAATATAACTGGACTTGATGGGGAAAGGCCAGCTGGCGAAAGACCACCTCAGGTGATGTTAACTCTGCCTGATAGAATCTTTGCTAAATTAAAAACCATAATTTTTTGGGACAAGCTTACGGCCTGTGTCCAAGGAAAGTCTGAGGGTGCTATCGAGTTCTTTAATCGGTTCGAACAGGTATTCTCAGATTTCAGTGGACAAGACTTAGGCACAGAGTCTGGGAAAAGATTATTTGTGGACAAATTTGTACGTGGATTGCTGCCTGACATCCAGTCACAAATTATGTCTTCTGAGAGCGCTGGGCAGGCGAAATCACAATCAGAAGTACTGCACATGACTCAGTACTACGAGAACCGTGTCAATAATGAAAAAGATAGGATTGAAAAACGGAGCGGCGATTTAAAAACTAAAGTGCTATTGCAGCAAATTGTTAGGGGCCCCAGAGGGGATAGTTCTCAAGTTAGAAGTCAGTATGTCCCGCAGGGGAATGTGCCCTTGGGTCCTGTGAACATTAACCAGTGCGCTTATTGTCGTCGAGAGGATCATTGGCGACAAAGGTCGAATAATACATTTGGTAATATGGGTAATATGGGTAGGTGATCCAGAGGTCGCCCGGGCGTAGGGGGCCCTGGTAGAGGTCAGTTTACACAGGACCCACACCAACCTTTTTCGCAAGACAATCAGACTCCGAGTGTGGACACCAGGAACATATTTGATCATCCTTCCGCTACATATTTATCTGAAGAACTTCCTTTTGATGATATTATGTTTCGTTAGGATTGCCCGAATGTCATGCATGCTGGACGTGGTCCTACCTCCTACGCTCGTAGAACAGCTAGATCGTTCTATTCCAAATGGCGGTTGTTCGATACGTTGCCGGGAAAACGACGTTTGCACTTTTCACGTCGCTAACTTCACGTGTATTCTGCTTCGTCACGTGAACTACAGCATTACGTATATAAGCAGCGTGGAAACTTAACTCGCTGCTTCTGATCGAATCATTTGGCGTTGTGTAGCTGAACCTCCGATCTGCATCCTTGCAGGTTACTACAGCTACTTTTTGGGCCTTCTATAGCGTGTTTTCCGCCACACGCTGATTCCTGGAGCTGTTTGGTTGCGTGTAAATCCACACGCGCACGTTGTCTTCAAACGCGGCTGGCCTGGGCTGCGTGAATCCTGTTCGCGTGCAAATCCACACGGGCACGCTATCTTCAAGCACGGCTGGCGTGGACTGCGTGAATCCTGCTCGCGTGTAAATCCACAGGCGCACGCTATCTTCAAGCACGGCTGGCCTGGACTGCGTGAATCCTGCTCGCGTGTAAATCCACACGCGCACGTTGTCTTCAAACGCAGCTGGCCTGGACTGCGTGAATCCTGCTCACGTGTCAATCCACACGCGCACGTTATCTTCAAACGCGGCTGTCCTGGGCTGCGTGAATCCTGTTCGCGTGTAAATCCACACGCATACTTTGTCTTCAAGCGCTGCTGGCCTGGACTGCGTGAATCCTGCTCGCGTGTAAAATCCACACGCGCACGTTGTCTTCAAACGCGGCTGTCCTGGGCTGCGTGAATCCTGTTCGCGTGTAAATCCACACGCATATGTTGTCTTCAAGCGCTGCTGGCCTGGACTGCGTGAATCCTGCTCGCGTGTAAATCCACACGCACTCTTTGTCTTCAAGCGCTGTTGGCCTGGACTGCGTGAATCCTAATCGCGTGTAAATCCACACGCACACGCTATTTTCTTCGCGGCTGTACAGAACCGCGTGTACTTTGTTTATACCATAAAAAGGGCGCTATTTCCAACTCCTGCACCTGTGATATTAACAGGGGGATTGATTCATTTCTATACTTTACTCTACGTGGGAAGGAAGCTTTTCAAGGATTATTGGAAGGTGACAGTGAACAGTACTTTGGACGCTATCCTGTGGTGCATCAACCCGGTATCTAGCGTGAGCCCCGTTCCGTTCGGGATAAGTCTCCCTTACTAATCTTCCCTTCCTTGTCGTTTGTTCTACCTTGGATTTCCTCAAGAGACTCTGCTGGATTCTTCTGCCCTAGACTTAAGGTCAGTGTGTGCATTCATGTCATTTTCTGTTCCATCATACTCAGGTTGGGGCAGTTATTTATGATACTTTATTTTGTTCTAGGCTGACTTCCTATACCTTACCCACGCCCTTTCCAGTGATCCATCGCTCTGCCTGTTTTACCAGTCAGAGAGTTGTATCATTTGGAAGGTCTTAACTTGACTTCACAACTATCAAATCGTGTGAACAGGGATCCGGAAGACCCTACCACCTGTATCCTTTTGAGTACCGTATCCTTTTCAGTTAATACTTTGGTGCTCTCTGACAGAATCAGAAGCCATGGAGGGTACGGATCCTTTAGCTGTTTTGACTCAGTTGATCAGCGATTTGAGAAATGAAATGGTTACGGCACAGGACATGTTACGGCACCGTATGGACGTTATGCAAGACGCCATGCACGGTAGTCCTCAGGGAGCACAGGTTCCAATGGCCACTGCATCTGGATCCGGGACTATGACACCCCCACAGGAAACTATTAATGTGGTTATGCCCACTCAGTTTCCCTTGGCCCCTCCGGAACGGTTCACTGGTGATCCCAAAACCTATAGAACCTTAGTTAATCAGTGCCGACTCCATTTTCTTTGCCGTCCTACATCTTTTCCTGACCTAACCACAAAAGCAGCATTCGTGCTTTCCCATTTAGGGGGCACAGCTGCTGCTTGGGCTAACCCTTTGTTGGAAACAAATAGCCCTTTGTTGTACGACTGTGACGATCTCTTGGCTGCTATGAGTAAAGTCTTTGACATGCGTTATGCTACTCAAGCCATGGATCTGGAGTTACTTAATCTACAACAAGGCAATCAACCTCTTTTGCCTTACATTGCCCGGTTCAATCAACTAACAGCCGAAACTCAATGGCCTGACGGCAAGAAAACGGCTGTTTTCTACAAGGGTCTTTCAGAAGAACTGAAAGATGCCTTATCTACAGTTCCGGTGGTTCCTACGGGATTCACAGAGTTGCTCGATTTGGTTCTACAAATCAATGCCCGAAGGAATGCTCGGAAAGGATAGAAAAAAGCCCTTCATACAAGCCTCGGTGCGTTCAGAGACACCGGCAGTCCTCTCGAACGACCCCGAACCCATGCAGATTGGCGCCGTGAGAGGCCGGTTGTCCAATGCAGAACGAGAGAACCGAAGAAAGAACCATTTATGTATGTATTGCGGTTCATCCGAGCATTTATTGGCGACATGTCCTAAAAAACCCATCAAGCGTTCGGGAAACGCCAAAACTCGACAATAGCAGGAGTCCCTATGTCGAGTGTTTCATCGGACTCCAGTACCATTCCTAATCACGCACCCGTAATTGTTGAGGTGACGTTACGTTGTGATGAACGAGAATTGGTTTCCAAGGCCATGGTTGATTCCGGAGCCACCAACAATTACATAGACATCACATATGCCAAGAACTGTTCCATACCCCTTGTAAACAAAAACAAACCTGAAACGGTTAATACCGTGGACGGATCTGTTTTGACTTCTGGTATGGTAACCCAGGAGACGGTTTCTGTTCAGATGACATTATCGAATAATCATTCGGAAGAAATCGTCTTTGATGTCATAGCTGCTCCGCAGTACGAAATCATACTTGGTCTTGCATGGTTAACCCTTCATAATCCCGCCGTTGACTGGGTTTCGGGATTGCTCCAGTATCCTTCGATTCATTGCAATGAACATTGCTTTACCAGTCAGGAGGTGTCAAACAAGCAACACATGTTGGCCTCTATGGGCGGAGCTTCAACTATCAGCGTGATACATCAAAGCGACACTACCATACCATGCGAATACGCTGAGTACGCTGATGTCTTTGATAAAGGCCAGGCAGAACAATTGCCTCCCCATCGACAGTACGACTGTCCTATTGAATTGATTCCTGGTGCCAAAATCCCTACAGGTCGTTTATATTCACTGACCCCAAAAGAAGACGTTGTGTTGAAAGAATACATTGACAAAGCTTTAGCGATGGGTTTCATACGGCCATCACAATCACCTGCTGCGTCTCCTCTATTCTTTGTTCCGAAGAAAGAGGGAGATCTAAGGCCTTGCATTGATCACAGGGCACTTAACGACATCACCATAAAAAAACAATATCCTTTACCACTGATAAACGTTCTATTGGATCAATTAGGTACTTCCAGTTACTTCACCAAATTGGACTTGCGAGGACCATACAATTTAGTTCGCATTCGTGAAGGCGACGAATGGAAGACCGCTTTCAAGACACGGTATGGTCTTTACGAGTATTTGGTGATGCCTTTTGGTCTGTGCAACGCTCCCGCCACTTTTCAATTCTTCATGAATGATATATTCAGGGACAGAATGGACCAGTTTGTGGTGATTTATCTGGATGACATTCTGATCTATTCATCATCTTTTTCGGAACACGTCAAACACGTTTCTACAGTCCTACAAAGACTCAGGGAGAACCTTCTTTATGTGAAAGCCGAGAAATGCGTCTTTCATTCACAGGAAGTGGAATTCCTGGGTTATGACATTACCAATCTAGGTGCTCGAATGAGCCGTTCCAAGGTGAAGGCCATATTGAATTGGCCTATTCCGCACAATGTCAAGTCATTACAGTCTTTCTTAGGCTTTGCGAATTTTTATTGCAGATTTATTCATTCCTTCTCCAAAACAGTAGCTCCTTTGACGGCTTTAACTAGTTCCATAGTTCCTTTCTGTTGGAACCAAAATGCCCAAGCATCATTCGAAAAGTTGAAGGAAGCATTTACCACTGCACCCGTGCTTCAACATCCAGATCCAGATCGCCAGTTTATCGTTGAAGCGGATGCATCCAGTGTCGCTACTGGAGCGGTACTCTCAGAAGTTTGCACAGAAACCAAGGAGGAGCACCCAGTGGCTTTCTTCTCTCGCAAACTTACCCCATATGAACGAAATTACACCGTCACTGAGCGGGAATTGCTGGCTATCAAGGATGCCTTCCGAGAATGGCGTCATCATCTTCTTGGGGCCAAACATCAGGTGTTGGTGTACTCTGACCATAGAAATCTTCAAGCATTCAAATCTATGAAATGCCTTACGGCCCGACAGGCCAGATGGCATGTCTTTTTTGCCCAATACGATTTCCAGGTCACATATCGTCCTGCCCGAGAACACGTTAAGTCGGACGCGTTGTCTCGTATGGGTGAAGAGGCGAAGGAAGAAGCACAAGTACAAAAGCAGTTGTTGGCAGATCATGTAATATGTAGTTGTTCTGTTCAACCATCCTTAAAAACCGAAGTACAAGAGTGGGTGAAAAAACATCCACAAGTTATCCAGGATAACGTCCAGATTCAGGATATGAATCTGGACGTACATAACGGTTTACCATTCACACAAGGAGTGCTCTACCTACCGACGTCTTCAACGCGGAATAAAGCCCTCAAGTGGAATCATGATTCCTTGCTCGCAGCCCATCCTGGACGGAAGAAAACACTAGAGTTGCTCAAAAGATGGTGCTGGTGGCCATCCATGTCAAAAGATGTCATAGATCATGTATCAACTTGTTCTGTATGCATCCAATGTAAAAACACTCCTGGTAAACCAGTGGGCTTACTCCAGTCCCTACCTGTCCCTAACAAACCATGGGACATGATATCTATGGACTTTGTGGTAGAACTCCCACCAAACCAGGAGTACGATACCATATGGGTTGTAGTGGATTATTTCACTAAATTGGCTCTTTATATTCCCTGTATTGGTTTACCAACCGCTGCTGTTCTGGCTGACCTATTCATCCAACATATATTTTGTTTCTTTGGTCTACCGTCAGTAATCATTACGGACAGGGGCTCACAGTTTGCGTCACGCTTTTGGAGAGCACTAACATCTGCATTACTGATTGATGATAGAATGTCCAGTGCTTATCACCCTCAAACTGAGGTGTCTGTGTCTGCAATACCAATCGGATTGGCTCACGGTCCTGCCGGCAGCAGAATTCGCCTATGACAACTCCTATCATAGTGCCATAGGCACTTCACCGTTCTATGCGCTTTATGGACAACACCCCCGATCAATACCTTTGGATTCCAGCTTGTCTTTGGATACTCCTGCCGCAGGCCGTACTTTTCGTGATCTGAAGAAATTACAGAGGAAAGTGAAGCAGCAATTGGAGCATGCTAAAAGACGCGACAAGTTCTATGCCGATGCTCATAGAGTACCCGCACCTGTCTACAAGGCTGGTATGAAAGTATGGCTGTCCACTAAGAACTTGAGAATTCCAGGCAAAAAGAAATCATTGCCTAAATACATTGGTCCGTATGTAGTGCTCCAAGTAATTAATCCGGCTGCTGTCCGTCTGGCTTTGCCACAACGATGGCAAGTGCATCCCGTATTCCACGTGTCACTCATTAAGCCATGTTCTGAAGCTACTAGATTGCCTGTACGGCCTGTTGCTATTTCTGTGCGGGGTTCAGATGAATACGAGGTACAGGACATACTGGATATGAGACTACGTTCTGGTAGGCCGTTTTATCTGGTGGACTGGAAGGGCTATGGTCCCGAAGATAGGTCCTGGGAACCTCTTTCTAATATTCATGCTCCTGCTTTATTGAAGCGTTTTCACACGAGAAGGGGAGAGGTTGCCCCTTTGAGGGATGGCACTGTCATGCATGCTGGACGTGGTCCTACCTCCTACTCTCGTAGAACAGCTAGACCGTTCTATTCCAAATGGCGGTTGTTCGATACGTTGCCGGGAAAACGACGTTTGCACTTTTCACGTCGCTAACTTCACGTGTATTCTGCTTCGTCACGTGAACTACGGCATTACGTATATAAGCAGCGTGGAAACTTAACTCGCTGCTTCTGATCGAATCATTTGGCGTTGTGTAGCTGAACCTCCGATCTGCATCCTTGCAGGTTACTACAGCTACTTTTTGGGCCTTCTATAGCGTGTTTTCCGCCAAACGCTGATTCCTGGAGCTGTTTGGTTGCGTGTAAATCCACACGCGCACGTTGTCTTCAAACAAGTCATCATCTGGCCTGGGCTGCGTGAATCCTGTTTGCGTGCAAATCCACACGGGCACGCTATCTTCAAGCACGGCTGGCGTGGACTGCGTGAATCCTGCTCGCGTGTAAATCCACACGCGCACGCTATCTTCAAGCACGGCTGGCCTGGACTGCGTGAATCCTGCTCGCGTGTAATTCCACACGCGCACGTTGTCTTCAAACGCGGCTGGCCTGGACTGCGTGAATCCTGCTCGCGTGTCAATCCACACGCGCACGTTATCTTCAAACGCGGCTGTCCTGGGCTGCGTGAATCCTGTTCGCATGTAAATCCACACGCATACTTTGTCTTCAAGCGCTGCTGGCCTGGACTGCGTGAATCCTGCTCGCGTGTAAAATCCACACGCGCACGTTGTCTTCAAACGCGGCTGTCCTGGGCTGCGTGAATCCTGTTCGCGTGTAAATCCACACGCATATGTTGTCTTCAAGCGCTGCTGGCCTGGACTGCGTGAATCCTGCTCGCGTGTGAATCCACACGCACTCTTTGTCTTCAAGCGCTGTTGGCCTGGACTGCGTGAATCCTAATCGCGTGTAAATCCACACGCACACGCTATTTTCTTTGCGGCTGTACAGAACCGCGTGTACTTTGTTTATACCATAAAAAGGGCGCTATTTCCAAGTCCTGCACCTGTGTTATTAACAGGGGGATTGATTCATTTCTATACTTTACTCTACGTGGGAAGGAAGCTTTTCAAGGATTATTGGAAGGTGACAGTGAACAGTACTTTGGACGCTATCCTGTGGTGCATCAACCCGGTATCTAGCGTGAGCCTCGTTCCGTTCGGGATAAGTCTCCCTTACTAATCTTCCCTTCCTTGTCGTTTGTTCTACCTTGGATTTCCTCAAGAGACTCTGCTGGATTCTTTTGCCCTAGACTTAAGGTCAGTGTGTGCATTCATGTCATTTTCTGTTCCATCATACCCAGGTTGGGGCAGTTATTTATGATACTTTATTTTGTTCTAGGCTGACTTCCTATACCTTACCCACGCCCTTTCCAGTGATCCATCGCTCTGCCTGTTTTACCAGTCAGAGAGTTGTATCATTTGGAAGGTCTTAACTTGACTTCACAACTATCAAATCGTGTGAACAGGGATCCGGAAGACCCTACCACCTGTATCCTTTTGTGTACCGTATCCTTTTCAGTTAATACTTTGGTGCTCTCTGACACCGAAGCAGGGTTTGGAACCTACACCTATTCCCGTCAATCAGAAAGGCCCCTACGTTGAAATGGTGGTGGGAAATAGGAAACATCAGTTTTTGATAGACACTGGAGCACAGAAGTGTTCCATTGATCATTCGCGGGTTCCAAATATTCCACTGTCAGGGCAAACCAATGTTTCTGTAGGGTTTTCTGGTACACCAGTTGTTTGTCCAGTTTCTATGCCTATTTCTTTGGGTCCCTTTACGGACCATTGTCCATTTCTGTTGACTTTGGATTGCGGAGAGAACTTGCTGGGGTTGAATCTGCTAAAAGAATTAAATGCAGTGATTTATTGTTCTTCTGATGGAGTGCGCTTGACGATTTCACCACAGCAATTTTATGCCTCGCAATTCTTGACTAGACATTTGCCTCCAGAATTCATTGATGTACCAGAGAGTTTGTGGACTGTCGACGACAATGATGTCGGTGTTTTAAAGATTGAGCCTGTCAAAATAGTTTTGAAACATGGAATTGAGCTGCCTCACATTCCCCAGTATAAGATTTCGGTTGAGGGCGAGCAAGCTTTGAAATGTATTGTTTCCGATTTTGTGCATCGCGGGGTGATTGAAGAAATTTGTGTAACAGTCCGATTTTACCTGTGTACAAGAAAGGCGATAATGTAATTCCATTCCGTTTCATAATTGATTTACGTGCCATTAATAAAGTCGTGGCACCACAATTTCCAATTGTGCCTGATGTAACGACAATCCTAACCATGATTCCATCTACAGCAACTTACTTTAGTGTTGTGGACTTAAAGAATGTGTTCTTTAATATTCCTATACACAAGGATAGTGGATATTTGTTCGCGTTCACCTTAGGGGGACGCTCGTTTACATTTACTCATGCACCTCAAGGGTACACAGAGAGTCCTAGCATTTATAGTAGGGCTTTGAAAGAACAACTTGATACCCTTGAATTGCCCTCTACCTGTACTTTGCTTCAGTACGTTGACGATTTACTTCTAGCTGCTGACTCTGAGAAACTTCCGGATGGTACATCCACAGCTGCGTATGCGATCACTACATTGAGCACGGTTGTGGAAACTAAGAGAATCACGCATAATTCTGCGCAGGCCGCAGAGATTATAGCATTGACTCGAGCTTGTGAACTTTCCGAAGGGCTTGCAGTAAATATATATACTGATAGTCAGTATGCCTTTGGGGTGGTCCACAACTTTGGGAGACTTTGGTCAGGGAGAGGGTTCCTAACTTCGCATTGGCAGGAAAATTGAACATGGCTCCCTAATAGTACAACTACTCTCAGCGCTTGCGCTCCCTACTCAGTTAGCAGTTATGAAATGTGCAGCACATCGAAAGATTACAGATGATATAGGTAAAGGGAATGCTTTCGCTGATCTGATAGCTAGGCAAACAGCTACCGATCTCCTTATGGAGTTGTATGTTTGAAGGGAATCTGTAGATGCTTGTACACTAGATGAGGGTGTTGGGTCTGTACGGGATACCCAAGCTGATTCCACGTTAGAAAAATCCAAAAGATGGGCTGAAGGCTTGGGGAAACTTGATGATGACGGGTGTTGGGTGGACATAGTAGAAGGGAAATGGCTACTCCCTGACGCGTATGTCATGATGATGGTCATCATGGCCAATGGTCCTACGCATGTATGTGCCCAGAAAATGACAACAATGTTAGAGAAGGTTTGGGTAAATGAAAAAATTCAGAAAATTGCCCAGCGCTACATCCGGGAGTGCATGATTTGCCTGCAACACAACGTGGGAAAGGGGACAGTAACTCCAAGGGGTAGTTTTGGGCCACCCTCTGTCCCCTTTGAAGTGATCAACTTTGATTTCATTGAAATGGAACAATGCGATAATAAGAAATATGTACTGGTGGTTATCTGTGCTTTTAGTAAATGGGTTGAGGCTTTCCCTGTTAAAGATGCTACAGCTATGACTACTGCAAAGATCATGTTAAAAGAATACTTTCCACGGTTCGGTTTGCCAAGAGTTATCTGGTCGGACAATGGTCCACATTTTGTCGCCGCTGTAATTCTACAGATAAGTACAGCATTACGAACTGACAAACGGTTCCATTCGCCAGACATGCTCAGAGCGCCGGACTAGTGGAAAGACACAACGGTATCATCAAGAACAAGCTCGCTAAGACGTGTGCCGGCACCAAACTAAAATGGCTGGACGCCTTACCGATCGTGTTGTTATCTATGCGCACAACCCCTCAAACTAAGACTGGGCTCTCTCCATTTGAGGTGGTAATGGGGAGACCTGCCAATATTTGGAACCTTCCTAAATGTAACTCGTTAAGAAATGTTGAAAATGTACTACTTTCAGATTATTGTAGCCAATTGACTAAAAACCTGTATTTGATTTATCACCAGGTACGAGAAGCTTTACCTGTGCAATACGAGGGCCCGGGCCACGGCATATGGCCCGGAAGTTGGGTGCTCGTCAAATCCTTTGAGCGCACCTTCTGCCTCGTGCCTCGTTGGCGTGGCCAATTCCAAGTCCTGTTGGTCACCCAGACAGCAGTGCGGGTCGCTGGGCGAAAGAACTGGATCCACGCGTCCCACATCAAGAAACTTCCTCACCCTGTGCCACATGTTACGAAAGAAACAGAACCCCTCGATGACACTGCAACCAATGATCCCAAAGCAGTAAGCAGCATTGAGAGTGTGTCGGAGAATATCTCTGAGCCCGGGAAGCTTGGGGAAGCTGCCATTTTGTCTCCGCACTCTCCACAAATTTTGCTCCCGGAAACTGCTGTTTCGAATTCAGCCCCTTCACTTGCCTCCGACACGTTGCTTCCAGCAGGAAGTGACGACATATTGTTTCCGGATCAATCAGTACCAGGAAAAGTACGGTATAATCTACGACCACGAAGATAGACTTACGGCACGGTTTTGCTGTGCATCTGATAGACTTATGGCAGGGTTCGGCTGTGCAGTCGGAGAAGGAAAAAAGTCATCACAGGCTAGCTTTTTTCCCAAATTTGAGAAAGGGGATTCTGTTGGCTAGGGCAGTGGAAGGACTAAGAAGTCGCTCGACCGGGAGGTCACCAGCAACAAACTTTGGAGTGTCCGTTTGAAGACTACGATGCCCGCCACCGCTACCGCTCATATGGGACTTGTAAATAAGGGGGTGACCAACCGGGACAATGGACAAAATGCCTGGGCCCCGAAAACGTATTGCTGTATTCTTATAATGATATTTTGCTTTTTAAGAGTCACTGCCTTAGGATTGTGGTACCTCGAGGAAACTCACTCTTTAGAACTTTTGTTGCCTACTGAACGTGCACCCATTGTTCTTACTCCCTTTGTACATTTGCATACTTTATCCCCTCGGGATTCCCAGCACAGACAAATGTACCACAATAACACTTTACTGCTTATCATGAATGCTACACATGCCATTTTTAATAAATCCAACTGTTGGGTCTGCTCACATTTACCGCAACACGGGGATAAGGGGCTAGGTTGGTATATTCATCCTTTACCGTTAACAACTGCTTGCTATGCTTCTCTTAGAGCACTGTTTTTTGGCCGATGGAATGATAGCATCTCAGGGAACTTTGATGGCACCAATTTGAATAGTTTTGAGAAACGTGTTTTGACTCCCCTGGGATGCTCGCTTTTTGCAAATAGGACTAAACCGAATATTGCTTCTATTAGGCCTTCTGACAAACTGTCCCGTCCTTTCCAATATTTGATTTCCTTTAAAATGGCTCCAATAGGCAATAAGGACACCATGCCTCCTTCTTACACTGTTAACCATAGCCCCGATTCAGTTTCTTTTTGCATACAGAGGAATGGAACCCAGTCAATGGGAAATTTTCTAGGTTGTGCCAACGTTGCAAATTTGACTGGGGAGAACAGACCTTTGTATGTAGGCGAACCTGTCTACTTTGTCTGCGGTAATGTAGCTTTCCCATGGTTGCCTAGGGATTGGCAGGGAACCTGTTATTTAGGGATCCTGTTACCTGGGGTGTTTATAGCTAGTACAAAAGAAGTTTCGAAGGCTCGTCCACGGCGGGATGAGAATGGTGACACCCGAGCACAAATCTTGGGAGATATAGCTAAATCAGTTGTGCCATTTTGGGGGCAGATAGCAAATTCAGAAGATATCAGAAAACTAGCAAGAGTACTGGAGAGAACCATCAACCGGACCAGGGACATACTCTATAATATGACGTTAGAACAAAAGGCGATAAGATTAGTAGCACTTCAAAACCGAATGGCATTAGATGTCATTTTAGCTGAGTGGGTGGAGTGTGCAAATTAGTGCGGTCCGCTTGCTGTGTTTTCGTATCAGATTCCTCCCCAACTATCTTCAAGGCAATAAGGATATTTTAGTAAATTATCTAATGGCAATAGATATTTCCGACAGTGACTCAGGGTACATGGACAATGATGCATGGAGTTATTTGCAAGGAGATCCAAAGTAGTTTTTTAGCACTTGGCATAGGCCAAAAGGAGGGTTTGTCGAAAGAGAAAGTATATCGTGCCTCCTATTTTAATAAATATATTAATATTGGCCTACGCCAAGCTGCTCGAAAGTTGCTTGCGAAAGAAATCCTTGTTGCAAGGTCCTGATCTTAAATCCATGTACGCCGCCATTTTAGGTCAAACCGCCTTTTTAGGATTTGTTGTGTAAAAGTCACCCTGTGAGTTAAAATGGTGGACAATGTCATCCCAGAATACAACATGGCCGTATTGACCTCTGTACATAGCTAATGTGTAACTTGCCTGCAGGCCACTTGTTGAGGTTGTGAACAGAGACCTTGTCCTTTGTTGACCTATGTGTAGAAGGATTACTCGTGCAATGAAACTAATCCACGAGCACATGTTGAGACAATGTATTCAAATACTGAACGAAGAACATCTGTTTAAACTACATTGAATTAATGTTTAAGAAGGCCTGCATGGAAAATCTTACAATACACAGTTAGTGCATAGACTTGTTGATACATGTATTAAAGGCAAACCAGTTATATGCGGTTGTTTGAGACTTGGCACGAACCCTAGATCGGTGATGTATTAAAAGGAATATTAACCCGAAGTGGGGCTGGACATCACGCCCACCAAGTGTATAAAAAGCGAATGCATTCTAATGTACAACGTCCCTCACTGAACACACTGAACCACGCTGGAGTTCGTTGTGTTGTACTGAGGGCCGATAGCTATCTGATTTTGCTCTGTTTTTGTAACTGGATTCAGTATAAAATAAAGTACTTTGTATGTTCCTTTGTAACCCGTGTTCGCTGTATTTCCTTTTGGGGTACTCAGCCTCGATATTTTCATTCTGTTTTCACATTTTCTGCTTAGAGCGATTGATTGCTAGGGCTGAGGATTTGTCCAGGTTTACTCTGAACCCTGAAAGGACCCCAAACTCTTTGATCTCTTCCCATAGGGCCCCCAGTGACGATGTTAGGTTGGACGCTGTTATTAACATGTCGTCTGCATATAGCGCAATTTTATATTCGTAGCCTCCCATGGATATCCCTCTTATTCTAGTGTTTTGTCTGATTCTTGCTGCAAAGGGCTCCATGGATAGGGCGAAAAATCAAGGGTGAGAGTGGGCATCCCTGCCTGGTGCCCCTGGATATATGTATTGCTCCGGACCTGGTGGCGTTTACCGGCAGTTGTGTGGTGGGAGTTTGATAGTTGGCCATTACCCAGGTTATGAAATTTGGGCCGAAGCCAAAGTGTTTAAGGACCGCCCGAATGTACCGCCTGAATGTACCCCCAGTCCACCAAATCGAAGGCTTTATTGGCGTCTTAGGATATGACCGCCATTCCCACCTCCAGTTTGTGGGCGCTTTCAATGATATTTATCGTTCTCCTGATGTTGTCGTGGGCCCCTCTCCCCGGAATGAATCCCGTTTGATCGCGGTCAATCATGTTTGGCAGAATCTCCCCCAGCCTGCCGGACAGAACCTTGGCAAAAATCTTGTCATCGTTATTCCGGAGTGCAATGGGGCGGTAGGAAGTGGCCAATTCAGGTTCTTTCCCGGGTTTATGTAGCAGGACTGTGAGCGACTCCGCCATTGAGCCAATGACCGATTTTGAGGACAGGAAGGAGTTAAATAGGGCCGCCATTTGGGGTGCTAAAATTCTGGCATACTTTTTATAGAAGTTAGCGGTTAGTCCGTCTCGGCCTGGGGCGTGGATTTGAGAGATTTAATGGCTTCAGTGATTTCTTCAGTAGTGATGGGCGATTCTAGGGATTCCAGCTTGGATGAACTTTGGGGGGGTATAGTTCGCAAATATTCTGGCAGGTTATCTAATGCTGTGGGTTTCCTCGGCATTATGGCTTTGTGGTGCCTCACCAGTTCGCTAATTTTATCTTTCTCAGAGTAACGTGTTTTCCCATCTTCTCCCACTAGTTTGAAGATATTGTTTCGGCTACAGATCTTTTTCAACTTTTGCGCTAGCATTTTGTTTGCCTTATTCCCTTTACTATAGTAGAACTGTCTTGTGAAGGCCAAGGATTTGGCAGTTTGGTCGGCGCAGTGCGTTTCTAGCGCTATTTTGGCCTTCCTCAGAGCTCTCTTTGTTTTCCTGGAGCTGTGTGACTTCAATTCGGCCTCTAATTAGGGACCCTCTGACTTCTGCTTTCATCACGTCCCAAATGATGTTGATGGGGGAGTGCTCCGTTGTGTTCTCCTTGAAGTAGTTGGAAATCGTTTCCTCCACTTCCGATCTGATACATTCATCTAATAGTAAGGAGCCATTCAGTTTCCAGTGCCTTTGAACAGGGTGCTTTTGGCCCGATATTACTAGGTTTGCGGACACTGGGGCGTGATCAGATATCATGCATGTGTGAATTTCTGCCTTGTTTAAGCATGGGAACAGTACCCCGGAAATTAGTATGAGGTCTATTCTTGAGAATCCTTTATGTACACAGGAGTAATGGGTATAGTCTCTCGAGGTTCCATTGAATAGCCTCCAGGCATCGACAGATTAGGTCTCCCTGAGTAGCTTAGCTAGGGATAGGGCTTGCACGAAGTCTTCTTTTGTGGGGGGCAAAGTTTTGTCCATTTGGGGGTTTGGCATGGAGTTGAAATCCCCACCCATGAACAGGTGCCCTTCTTGGAAGGCCAAGCTGGTCGGGATTAGGTCCGAAATAAAGTTAGCTTGGGACGTGTTGAGGCCATAGATTGTAACGATAGTGATGGGGAGCTCCTCGAATAGGCCCTTGAGTAGGAGGAAGCGACCTTCCGGATCGCTTCTTATTGTGATTTTAAATAGCGGGACCTTATCGCTTAGTAGTATTGCCATCCCTCTTTTTTTCTTTCCAGATGGGGCAAAATAAGCTCTTTTGTACCTGTTGAATCTCACTCGGTGTTCATCTTCTTGCATCAAATGAGTTTCTTGGAGGAGAACGATGTCTACGGATAATTGCTTCAGTCTATGTTCGACTGATCTGCGCTTCCTTGGCGAGTTCAGGCCTTGGACATTCCATGAGAGAACTATTACCTCGCTTGTATCAGCCATCTCCTCTTGCTTCTGTGTTAGCTGTGTTTCTCCCTATGTCCCCCGCTTTGAGCTGTGCTATTGAGAGCGGTGCAAGATCGCTGTGTTGGCATAGTTTAGAAATTGTTGTTGTTGTGACATGTTGTAATGTTGATCGGGAGGCCGGATCTTGGGCGTTCCAGCGCTCCGAGCTTTGGAATAGTCCTTCCTTAACCCATTCCCCCCCTTCCCCGATTTGAACTCGTAGGAGAAACGTCATCCTACTGCCACTGGGAAAACTGGTGGCACCAATGCACTAGAAGTTGGCCAACTGGGCCGCCAAACTAAGATAAGTTGGAGCTCGAACGTTGCTCCTGCACTTTTAGAGTAGTCGTAGGCCTTTTTCGTTAAGGAACCTCCATGCTGGGAGGATCTTGATTCATTCCGAGCTGCTGGGTTCCCTCCGCCTTTGGTTAATTGATTCGGGAAGAATAGTTGTCATGTCCTAGGGATCCTTGTTTCTCTGGTGGAGTTAATGGATGGTCATCCCGGGTTGGAGGCGTTCTTTGGGGGGCCACAGAGTCTGCGCCTCCTTCCGGCTTTCGACCAGGTTCCCTCCCCAGACTTTCTGGGGGGTGCACAGTTTGATTCTTCGGATTCCGATTCACCCTCTGTTCTCCTGACACCCATGAATTTGTCCGCCTCTTTCAGTGAGTGGATTTGTTTCTGGGCCCCTTCCCATGTGAATCTGACCGATTTTGGGAATCCCCAGTGGTATGGGACCTTCTTTTCACACAGCCACTCTGTGAATGGACGCATAGCTTTTCATTTTTGGAGAGTGGAGTTCGCTAGGTCTTGGTAGAGTGACATTATGGATCCCTGGAAGGTGATTTGGCGCATGTGCCTCGCCTCCCGCATGATTTCCTCCTTGATTTGGAAAAAGTGGATTCTCACCAGGACGTCTGGGGGGAGTGTAGATCCCTGTCTAGGGATTGTTCTGTGCACCCGATCCAGTTCCAGGGGTGACTCATCGAGGAGGGTGATTATGAACCGAAGCAGATCCGAGACGTAGCTTCTGAGGTCTGCATCTGTAACGCTCACCTGATTCCCACGGAAGCGCAGGTCTGGTTTCGAGTGCTGGTGCTTCTTCAAAGGTGAAGCGCAGGACTCTGAAGATGGACAGGAAGGGCCCTCTACTCTGACTTCTCTGGCTCGCAGGATATTCCCCTGTGCGTGAAAAGGGAGTATTACCTACTGACTGAGTTATGCTCAAGCCTCCCACTCTCTTCCAACCCTCCACGATACCCTTCCACGATTCCCCGTGAAGTCTCACCTTAGGGTCTGAAAGGACAAGCTCTCCATCCTGCTTCTGACGCAGGGGCCCGTTGAACCCAGTTACTTCACTGGATTGAGGTTGGATGGGAGTTCAGGTAAGCTTGATTATACTGGTAAGGCGCTGTAAAAGTTCTGTTGCAAGTTCAAAAGTTCAAGCTTTAAATAATAATGTACATTGTCTTTTTTTAGGTGATGAATGAAGATTCCTTTGGAGACTTCTTGCAACAAAGCGCGGATGTTGATGTCTTTTCCCCATAGGGGCCGGGGTTCGGAATGCCGGGGATATGGCGCCGACCCGAAGTGAAACATGCAGTTCCAGTAAAGATCTGGTAAGTCCTAGATGAGCGCTCAGGTAATGTTTTTGCATTCGCTCATCTAATGTCTTTGTCTTTTTTCCCCATAGGGGCCGGGGTCCTGCTTGGAAGCAGCAAGACCCGAAATGAAATGGGAATGACCCAACAGGTAAGTCTTAGAAGGAAACTGAGCTTTTCCTATTCCCTTCCTTCTCTCACCTCTTATTCTTGTCTTTTTCTCTAGGCTCTGGGAAGTGGCTGTGTATCCGGATGATCGCTGCTGAAGATGGAAGAACCCAGGAAAAGTGAGTGAAATGCAGCGCTGCAGCGATCGTAACGAAATGCTTTTAAAAAATGATGTCTTCCCTTTCAGGATCGTCGGTGATGTCTCTGTGGTGCAGATTAGCTGGTAGGTCTTTTGTCTCCCTTTGCAGGTGACCCAGGATGCTGACAGGCGTGGCTGAAGTCCTGATGCAGGAGCTGACACGGTGAGTGTCCAGCTGCAAGGAGCAGAACAACGCGAAGCATGAGTTGCTGATCGGGTGTGGTTTAAATAGCTTTGGAAGAAGTTCCAAATGTGTATCCTTCCTCCGATCAGGTATGTATCCTTCCCCGACCACACCCGGGTGGAAAGTAGTCCCACAGGTAAAGTAGTTCCTATTCAGGCCTCAAGAGGGCTTGGATGTGGCAGCATGGTCTGCATCAGGTAAGTGCACATTAAAACACTTGAACACATGTCTAGCTTTATGAGCCTGGCGCCTAAGGCGCCAGGACAGAGGTCCAACATGAGCCTGGCGCCTAAGGCGCCAGGACTGCGTCCAAAGGGCCCCAGCTTGGGCCCGCTGGCACTCTCCTAGGGGAAATGATGCCTGCCTCTGGGGTTGCTGGGTCGGACCTGGCTCCTTGGAGGTAGGCATCATGACAGTACCCCCCCTCAAGGCCCCTCCCAAGGTTCTTCCCTCCGGGGGTTTGGGCTTGTTCGGAAATCTCTGGTGAAACCTTTGTACTAATCGAGGTGCGTGGACATGGTTACTAGGCTCCCACAATCTCTCCTGAGGTCCATATCCCTTCCAGTCAACAAGATAGAAGAGTTTCGACTTTACCACCTTGGAGTCTAAAATGTCTTTAACTTCGAATTCTAATTCCCCTTCAATTTGAACTGGATCTGGAGGCTTGGACAGTCGGGTTCCTGGTTGTACTGGCTTCAAAAGTGATGCATGAAAAACTGGATGAATACGCATGTTGGACGGTAGATCCCGTTTAAAGGCCACTGGGTTGATTATAGCTTTGATGGGATAAGGTCCTATGAATCTGGGATTGAAGGTTCGCGGGCCCTTGAGGGGTAAATGTTTAGTTGCTAGCCATACCTGGTCTCCTATTTGGTAATGAGGAGTTTTACTTCGGTGCAAATCTGCGTTTTCTTTATACTTTTTCTTGGCTTGCTGTAAATGAGTTGCAGCTTCTTTGAAGGCTCGGGTTATTGTGGAATGCAGATGATTTACTGCGGGCATTTCCAGGGTCAGAGGTGGATCTAGATCAGAGGTCCGAGGATGGTGACCATACAAAGTATAAAAGGGGGTTTGTCCGGTTCCAGAATGCACTGAATTGTTGTATGCATATTCTGCGATCCAAAGGATGTCTTTCCAATTTAACTCGGATTGGTGTAACATGCACCGAAGATATTGCTCGAGAGTCTGATTGGTTCTCTCGGTTTGTCCGTCGGTCTGGGGGTGGTGGCTGGTGGATAACCGCACATCTATTTGTGCTAGTTGGCAACACTTCTTCCAAAAATGTGAGATAAATTGACTTCCACGATCCGAGACTAAAATGGAAGGGAAACCATGTATGCGAACTATATTCTCCAGGAATTCCTTGGCCAAGGTGGAAGCTGAAGGCAAACCCTTTAAAGGGATAAAGTGGGCCATTTTGGAGAATAGGTCCACAATTACAAGGATTGTGTTGTAACCAGCACAAGGAGGCAGATCTGTTATAAAGTCCATTGACAGGGTGTGCCATGGTGCCGGTGGAATATCCAAGGGTTGAAGTAGGCCGGCTGGCCTTTTCTTTTGAGCCTTGTTTTGGGCGCAAATTCCACAAGACAGTACAAAAGACTTTATGTCTTTTCTCCAAGAAGGCCACCAGAAGTGGCGTTTGATTTTTTCCTCCGTTTTAGCGATACCAGGGTGTCCTTCCATTAAAGATTCATGATGATGGGCAATAACAAGTTCTTGCAATTCTTTACTTGGCAGAAACAACCGCTCCTGGAAGTAGGGTAAGTCATCCTTAACGGTGTAACGAGGACCCTTTTGACTCCATTCCAGTAAGGTTGAAGAGTCTAGAAGTTGTTTTACTTGCGTTTGGATATCCTCAATAGATTGCAATGAAGTTAAGCCTAAGATTCTTTGCTCAGGTATGATGGGCACAGGTTCTAAGCTCGAATTAGGTTCTTCCATGCCAATCCGGGATAAGGCGTCTGCTTTTCCATTCTTGCAGCCAGGGCGATAGGTAATTACAAAATCAAATTCCGCAAAGAATAGAGCCCATCGGAGTTGTCGTGAAGATTGAGCTTTGGCCGTCTTTAAATACTGTAAGTTTCTGTGGTCCGTAATTACGGTGATGGTGTGTCTTGCCCCGAGAAGGTAGTGATGCCAAGCCTTGAAAGCAGATTTGATGGCCAGTAACTCTTTATCGGTAATTGCGTAGTTGATTTCAGGAGGAGAACATTTTCTGGACCAAAAGGCCACTGGGTGCAGTTGGTTAGTTTTTGGGTCTCTTTGCGACAGGACAGCTCCCATGGCCGAACCGGAAGCATCGGTTTCCACTATGTACGGGAGATCTGGGTGCGGGTGCTTTAATACAGGTGCAGAGGTGAATTTGGTTTTCAGGTCCTGGAAGGCTTGTTCGGCCTCAGGAGTCCATTCGAAGCGTTTGTTTTTCTTTAGGAGAGCGGTGATGGGTTGGACTGTTCGGGAAAATTCCGGGATGAATCTTCGATAGAAATTGGCAAAGCCGAGCATGCTCTGAACTCCCTTCACCGAGCTTGGAGATGGCCATTTGAGGATGGCGTCCACCTTTCGCGAGTCCATTCGGACTCCTTGAGGTGTCAGGATGAATCCGAGAAACTCAACTTCTGGGGTATGAAAAATGCATTTTTCGAGTTTTGCAAATAGTCTGTGCTGGCGCAGTTTCTCAAGAACTGCCCTAACATGTTTTCTGTGATCAGATTCTGAAGAAGAGTACACCAGGATGTGGTCAATGTAAACAATGACGCAGACATCGATAAGCTCCCGAAGAACATCATTCATAAAGTACTGAAAGGCGGCAGGTGCATTGCACAAACCGAAGGGCCTCACCTGATATTCGAAAAGCCCAAATTTGGTGCGGAATGCAGTCTTCCATTCATCGCCTTCTTTTATGCGCACCAGGTGATAAGCTCCTCGGAGATCTAACTTGGTGTACACCCAAGCGTCTTTCACCAGGTCGATAAGCTCAGGGATCAAGGGCAGAGGATAACGATTCTTAATCGTTATTTGATTTAGGGCGCGATAGTCTATACACGTTCTAAGGTCGCCTTCTTTTTTTGGCACGAAGAACAGAGCTGAAGAGACAGGAGACTTGTACGGGCGAATAAAACCATTGGCTAGGTACTGATCTAAATACTGACGCAAATGCAGGTTCTCAGGTTCCGTAAGAGCATAAATCCTACTACAAGGTAGTTGGGCATTGGGTACCAGATCGATCTGGCAATCATAAGACCGATGGGGAGGTAATGTGTTAGCCTGTTCTTTCTGAAAAACGTCTTGGAATTCTTGGTATTCTGACGGTAGCTGTACAGGGGTGGAAGTTGCTGTGGCTAGACCCATAGCTGGATTTCTTGGATAACAAGTTGGTTCACAATCAGGAAAACTTATCTTCTTTGCTCGCCAGTCAATTCTGGGATTATGTGTTTCTAACCAAGGAATTCCAAGAATTACTTGAAATTGTGGGGCCTTGATCACATCAAACACGATTGCTTCCCGATGTCCATCCTGACACACCAGTGTCACTTCAACAGTGGAATGCGTTACAGGCCCTGAGGCTATTTCGGTTCCATCTACTGTAGTAATGACATCTTGGGTTACTTTCGGGCGGAGAGGAAGCTTAATCCTGGAAGCCAATTCGCGGTCTATGTAATTTCCAATAGCTCCACTGTCGATGTATGCTTTTATAGCATGCAACTGCTGAGGCTGTTTTGGGTCCACGAGCACCATTGGCATGACGAAATGCGAGGTCAAAGAGTTAGTTTTCAAGCTCGGCAAGCGGACCCCTACGCTTGCCGGGCTAGGTCGTTTCCCGAATCAGGTGTCACTAATTCGTTATCAGTAGCTCCAACCACCTTCTTAAGTGGTTTAACTGGACAATTTCGAAGAAAGTGACCGGAAGTCCCGCAATACAGACAAAGTTGCATTTGCCGCCTTCTCTCTCGTTCTTTCTGCGTTAATGGTCCTTTAACACCACCGATTTGCATAGGTTCAGATACGTCGGTACTCTTGGAGGTAGCGTGGGTTTTGATCGGTGCTCGGTTTTCATACTTGAACCGATCTGCTTTTCTATTTTGTAGTCTGTGATCAAGTTGAACCACCAAGTCAATGTAGTCTGCGCAGACCTGGGGTGGGTTTACTATTTGAGCTAGAACATCCTTAAGCTCTCCGCGCAGGCCTCGATGAAACAATGTGATCCTTTTGCTTTCTGGCCATCCAGTTTCCACAACCAGTCTGTTAAAGGTGGCTATGTAGGACAGAAGATCCTGATTACCTTGTCGTAAGGATAGCAGTTCGTTATCAAGGGCCTGTCCTTGAGAGTGTCGACCGAACAATCTTTCCATGCTGGCCTGGAAGCCCTGAAAATTCTGGAGAATGGGATCATCCTGATTTACCAATGGAATAGACCAATCGGCAGCACTGCCACTGAGGTAAGATAGTATAAAGGCTACCTTGGTCTGGTCGTTAGGGAAGGCTCCGGGTCTGCATAGAAAGTGTAAACGACATTGGTTCATAAAGACGGCATATTTCTTGGGATCCCCCGCAAAACGTTCAGGCGGGGCCAAAGGCATGTGTCCAGGTAGATTCATTTGTACCGGGTTACTCAAACCCATTGATGTGGAAATGTCTCCGGAATTAGGTAAAGGAGTGTGCCCTGCCTGGGCCTGTAATAACCTTTTGGCTAGGTCATCAGTTCTTTCCTTAGATAAGATCAGTTCTCTTTTGAGAGCGTTAGTCTCCTGGCGGGCTGAGTGCACCTCTGCCCGTAATTCCCCCAAAAGCTGGGCAGTCTCGGAAGTCTCCATAGCGCCCGGGTGGGAAATTGTGGGTAGGCTTCGCGTTCTGTAACGCTCACCTGATTCCCACGGAAGCGCAGGTCTGGCTTCGAGTGCTGGTGCTTCTTCAAAGGTGAAGCGCAGGACTCTGAAGATGGACAGGAAGGGCCCTCTACTCTGACTTCTCTGGCTCGCAGGATATTCCCCTGTGCATGAAAAGGGAGTATTACCTACTGACTGAGTTATGCTCAAGCCTCCCACTCTCTTCCAACCCTCCACGATACCCTTCCACGATTCCCCGTGAAGTCTCACCTTAGGGTCTGAAAGGACAAGCTCTCCATCCTGCTTCTGACGCAGGGGCGCGTTGAACCCAGTTACTTCACTGGATTGAGGTTGGATGGGAGTTCAGGTAAGCTTGATTATACTGGTAAGGCGCTGTAAAAGTTCTGTTGCAAGTTCAAAAGTTCATGCTTTAAATAATAATGTTCATTGTCTTTTTTTAGGTGATGAATGAAGATTCCTTTGGAGACTTCTTGCAACAAAGCGCGGATGTTGATGTCTTTTCCCCATAGGGGCCGGGGTTCGGAATGCCGGGGATATGGCGCCGACCCGAAGTGAAACATGCAGTTCCAGTAAAGATCTGGTAAGTCCTAGATGAGCGCTCAGGTAATGTTTTTGCATTCGCTCATCTAATGTCTTTGTCTTTTTTCCCCATAGGGGCCGGGGTCCTGCTTGGAAGCAGCAAGACCCGAAATGAAATGGGAATGACCCAACAGGTAAGTCTTAGAAGGAAACTGAGCTTTTCCTATTCCCTTCCTTCTCTCACCTCTTATTCTTGTCTTTTTCTCTAGGCTCTGGGAAGTGGCTGTGTATCCGGATGATCGCTGCTGAAGATGGAAGAACCCAGGAAAAGTGAGTGAAATGCAGCGCTGCAGCGATCGTAACGAAATGCTTTTAAAAAATGATGTCTTCCCTTTCAGGATCGTCGGTGATGTCTCTGTGGTGCAGATTAGCTGGTAGGTCTCTTGTCTCCCTTTGCAGGTGACCCAGGATGCTGACAGGCGTGGCTGAAGTCCTGATGCAGGAGCTGACACGGTGAGCGTCCAGCTGCAAGGAGCAGAACAACGCGAAGCATGAGTTGCTGATCGGGTGTGGTTTAAATAGCTTTGGAAGAAGTTCCAAATGTGTATCCTTCCTCCGATCAGGTATGTATCCTTCCCCGACCACACCCGGGTGGAAAGTAGTCCCACAGGTAAAGTAGTTCCTATTCAGGCCTCAAGAGGGCTTGGATGTGGCAGCATGGTCTGCATCAGGTAAGTGCACATTAAAACACTTGAACACATGTCTAGCTTTATGAGCCTGGCGCCTAAGGCGCCAGGACAGAGGTCCAACATGAGCCTGGCGCCTAAGGCGCCAGGACTGCGTCCAAAGGGCCCCAGCTTGGGCCCGCTGGCACTCTCCTAGGGGAAATGATGCCTGCCTCTGGGGTTGCTGGGTCGGACCTGGCTCCTTGGAGGTAGGCATCATGACAGCATCTGGGATGGAGGATGGAATCCCTCGCAGGCGAATATTGTTCCTTCGGGACCGATTCTCTGCATCCTCCTGCTAGGGCAGCAATTCTATCCCTGTCCTGCTCCTCTTCAAATCTTTGGTCACAGACCTCGGATTCGAGTTTGGCTGTTCGGCGTTCTACCTCCACCATTCTTTTGTCCAGAGAGTTGACCTCTTCCGTGCTTTTCTGGATTTCTTTGGTTAGTGCTGATAGTAGATCTTGGAGATCAGCCTTTGTGACCATTTATGATGGGCTGTGAGCTGATACGGCTGTGGGGCAAAAGTTGGCAGGGGAACCGGGAGCCAGGCAGGACTCAGATGGCCTCCCCCCCGCAACCCCAACTCCTCACCTGCTTCAATTCGGAGCGCTGTGTCTTTAAGGGCTGGACTTTTGGTCTGCCCCAGTGTCAAACAGGAAATTATATTGTGCCTCCTATTTGTAATGAATATATGTATATTGGTCTACGCCAAGCTGCTTGTAAGCCACTTGCGAAGAAATCCGTGTTGCAAGGTCCCGACCTTAGAATCAATGTAAACCGCCATTTTAGGTCAATCCGCCATTTTAGGTTCTCTCTGCAAAGTCACCCTGTGAGCTAAAATGGTGGATGGTGTCACTCCGAAAATGTAACATGGCCGTCTTGACCTCTATGTATAAACTAATGTGTAACTTGCCTGCAGGCCACCTGTTAAGGTCGTGAACTGAGACCTTGTCCTTCGTTGACCTGTGTATAAAGGATTACTCGTGTCAATGAATCTAATCCGCGAGCATATGTTACGAACAAATGTATTCAAATACTGAACTGAGACATTTGTTTAAACTACATTGTAAAGATGTTTGAGAAGGTCTATATAAGAAATCCTAAAGTACACTGTAGCCATTGAGGCTTGTTGGTGAATACATTAAAAGTAAACCCTAAACGTATAGATGTGTGAACTCGGCACGAACCCTAGATCCGTAATGCATTAATGAATATTAACCCACAGTGGGGTTGGATATCATGTTTCAAAGGTATATAAGGTACGACTATTCTAATGTACAGTCGCACTCACTGAGCACACCGAACCACGCTGGAGTTCATCGTGTTGTACTGAGGGCCGATAGCTATCTGTTGCTTTGTCCTTTGAAACTGTTCAGTATAAAATAAAGATCTTTTGTATGTTCCTTTGTAACCCGTGTTCGGTGTATTTCCTTTTGGGGTACTCAGCCTCGATATTTTCTCTTTGTTTTCACACCAGGGGGAGCCACTCGTGCAGGCCGGCAGGTCTGGTGTTGCTGGAGGGGCCGGAGACCTAGATGGCCCGCCGGCAGGGGCTCACTCCGCTGGCTTGATGGGCGGCTGGATGCTGTCTGAGGCGGGCCGGCCGACTGGCTGCTGTGCCTGTTTGGTGGTTCTCCGCCCCTGGGAATATCTTTCAGATCCCCCGTCGATGCGGCCGGGACTTGTAGGTGGAGTGCAGGGCCCCGCTTCAATGCAGCGACAACCCTCGGGGGTGATGGGTGGGCTGCGGCAGCTGGCGGGTCGGCCCTGGGAAGATTCGGGCAGGCACACACAAATTGACTCCGCCTCTGCTTTGGGTCCCACATGGGGGTCAGGCGCAGCCCCCTGGTTGACGGAGCTGAGGGGCGCGCAGGTGATAGTGCTCAGATCAGCTCCGTTGGAGGGGTAACATGCGGCTGCTAGGCGGGTGGAAGGGAGTAGGAGGCTCCGGGGCAGTGGGTCTTGAGCAGCGGTGAGTCGCTGTGTGCTGGGACGCCTCCTACCTCAACCCCTGGAGTCACCCGGGAGGGATGCCATGCAGGGCGTTATGGTCCCGGTTGCAGGCTCACTCGTCGGGGTGCTGGGTAGCCTGCGGCAGTGCAGGCGAGCAAGCTGGAGTCGTTTGGTGGCGTTAACATGCCTGCCCCTCCCCCTCATGGACGTTCTTCATGCTTTGGGGTCGCGGCGGCCACCTTGTCGCTGAGTGGGTCCCGTTGTGAGAACAGTCCGAATCATGTTGGATCGGCATCGGAGCGGGGCCCACTCGAGCGGTCGCTGCAGCAGGGTTTCCCCCACAAAATGCTTCGATTGCGGGTCCCAACGGGGTCTGGAACCGGCACTATTGTTGTGCGGCGCATTGGGCCAGGATAGGAGATCCTAGGAAGACATGCCGATCGTGGCAGCTCCGAGCTCATGTTTGTTAGGACCTGTTTAGTATTGCTCCCATAGGACTTTCTATCAATTTAAGCATTTTTGAACACTTTTCCTTGTTCACAAAGCCATTTTCCCCTGTCAGTTTAAAAATTATCAATCTCCAAAAACGGTTTTCTCTCTTGTTTGGGGAGGGAAGATTGCATTCAAACTCTAGACATTGTTCTGTCATTCCTGAATACCTGCTGCTTACTTACATCTGTGTAGGATTGCCCATTTGTGCCTTAAGAACTTTGCAGGGGAAATATTAACCTAAACGCTATCTTTTCACAAGCCAAAACTGTTCTTTTTCCTGGGTTTTCTATTCTGCACTACTATAAGTGAATTCAATTGCTTTACTTATTGTATTTTCACCAGTTGATTGCTGCCCCATATATCTATATTAAATTTGTGTTGGATTTGAATATTAAATAAATAAATAAATATTTACTTTGACCAACTAGCCTGATTCCTGGTCCAGTGTGACCTGGGGGGTATTTTGAGACAGGTGTTATATGAGTGGTATATCATTCAGAATATTGAACCTATAGACATAATAAACAAGTATTTCATTGTGCACTACATGCTCGGCGATACCCGGTGTCACGCCTGTGCCACTGGCGCACACATTGGCAATCATCATGGACGATATGGTACTCGTTTATCTTCATAATACTCTTTAAACAACCCCTATTCACATTTTGCTCCTTAATTTCCATTTATACGACATTGGTACTTTTCTATTTAATTCAGCTAACTACATGTACCATAATGCACCTTGCTACAGCTATCAATTCCTGGCCATTCCCATTCGTCAGTATTGGAACCACAATCCCCAGAAGCCCTAACGATCAGTGCTGCTTCCACCATCTCAGGACCAGAGAGGGAGGAGGCAGATTATCTTCAGGTGTGCTGCTCCAGGTGCTGCCAATTAGCCTGCCCCAGTACAGGGCAGGGCTGTATTTAAGCAGCTGCCTGCAGGAGCTCAGTCTCTTGCATCAAGAGTCCTCCCAGCCCCTTTTTGCCTTGTGACTCAAATTTGTATGCTGTCCCTGTTGCTGCATTTTCCCGCTTTGATCCAGTGCTCTTTCGGGGCTGCCTGCCTTGCAGCCTGCTACACTCTGCTGCCTACAGCCCCAGCCTTCTGGGCTCCCTGCCTCACAGCCCTAATCCTCTGGGCTCCCTGCCTTGCACCCTGCAACCCTCTGCTGCCTACAGCCCTGCTCCTCTGGGCTCCCTGCCTTGCAGCCTGCAATCCTCTGCTGCCTACAGCCCTGGTCCTCTGGGCTCCCTGCCTTGCAGCCTGTTACACTCTGCTGCCTACAGCTATAGCCTTCCGGGCTCCCTGCCTCGCTGCCCTCCTCCTCTGGGCTCCCTGCCTTGCAGCCTGCAATCATCCGCTGCCTACAGCCTTGGTCCTCTGGGCTCCCTGCCTTGCAGCCTGCTACTCTCTTCTGCTTTCAGCCCTGACCCTCGGGTCTCTCTGCCTCGACGCCCTGTTCCTTTGGGTTCGCTCCTTGCTGCCCTACTCCTCTGGGCTCTCTGTCTGCCGCCTATTACAGCTCTCAGTCCTGCTCCTCTGGACTCTCTGCCTTGCAGCCTACTACAGTTTTTCTGCACCTTGTGCCATCCGTTACTGCAGCCCTGCTTCCTTGTTTGCAGCCCCCCTATTTCTTGGCTGCTGCTCCCTTGCTCTCTTCCTTGTTTGCAACCCCTTGTTCTTGATCCCTGTCCTTCTCATCCTTGAGTCCTCTGTCCTCCCCTTTAGTTTACCCATTTCTATTGTACTGTTTTTTTCCTTCATTCCCTTCTGCTAGATTTCTCTTAGACTTCCTTTTCCCTGGTTATTTCTGTTCTTGTTTCTCTTGTGTCTTATGTTGATCCTTTGTACAGAGCTTGACAGTTGGTTTCAGGCAGGCAACCTCTGCCCCTTCCCTTGTTACATTTTCAGTGTTACAGACACCCACAGCTGTTGTTCCCAGCCATGAGCAGACAGAGTGGGCCCCTGTAATAGTAATCTGTGCAGAAGGCTGGAGTTTCCAAAGGTCAGTGGAACACTCTTTTCCATTTCTGCATACACCACAAGAGGGAATCCAGTTTGTTTGTATCTTTGTATTTCCTGCCCCTTTATGTTCACAACTACAGTTGCCTACTTTTCTTTCTTGTTGGGTTTCCTGCTGTGTGTGTACTTATCTGTCACCTTACATCAGCACAGCCACCCAAACCCTACCTGGGGCCCTGTGCCACTCTTGACAGAGTGCCATCCTTGACACCCGGGTGTGTGCCTGATTGAAATCCTTAACAGTAGCATAATCAATGATTACGAGGACATATCTATTACCCAGTCTAGCAGTTTCCAACGGTCCAATGATATCCATCCCAATTCGGGAGAAAGGGTCTCCTATTATAGGTAAGGGGTTTATAGGGGCAGGTGAAGGAATGTGTGCGCTAGTTGTCTACCATATTTCACATGTCTGAATGAAGTTCTTTATGTCAGCATGGATACCTGGCCAGTAGAATCTCCCACTGATGTGAGCTTGTGTTTTAGATGGCCATAAATGTCCCCCTGTCAAATGATAATGTTCAATCTCTAGCACAATCTTGCGATGGGTATTGGGGATTACTAACTGAGTTTTACTTAGGCCTTCTTTGGAAGATTCCTTTCTATGTAGTTATCCCTGTTCAGGAAGAAAAAGGGGCTCTACCTGTCTAGTCCTTCCCCCTCTGAAATCGCTTTTTAGAAAGCTCTGCAGGTGCTGTATCATTTGGCTGGGCGAAGGCTAGATCGGCAAGGATGGTGGTTCCTCTTCCCTCTTTGCCTCAGTGATGATTGGTTCATAAGCCTCTTCAAAGCCTAAGCTACCTCTTTTAGTTTCTTCTGGTTCACTTTCTTCCTTAAAACGGGGAAACAGAGCTTTCTAAAGAATTCCCTATGCAATTTTGGCCCAACAATGGCCCTCATTACAAGTTTGCCGGCCCGGAAACAACAGACTTTCACAGAAGCACCAGCACTGTGCTTCCGTGGTCCCCATTCCCATTGAGACATATGGGACTCAAATGGGAATGGTGATTTCCAATTACCGGCGACTGACTTACCGGCGACTGACTTACCGGACTGCCAGGGTTGTAATGCCCCAGTGTTTCCGGCAAGCCAGGTGGCGGTAAATCATTACGGGTCAGGTGGCTACCTGCTGGTTTTACCGCCACGGTTACCGCCTGACTCGTAATGAGGGCCAATGTATTTCAAATGGAGTTTTGCCATGGTTCTGTAGGAGAACCGTTACGTTTCCCTGGAAGTGGGGATCTATGACACCTGCCAGGACATCTAGACCAAACTTCCAGGGTTGGCCAGACTTTGGGGCCAGTCTTATATAATAACCAGCAGCGGGTATTAGGACTAAGTCTGTGGGAATCATCCCTCTTTTCCCTGGATGGATAGTAGCTTCTCTGCTGCTGCAAATATCAGAGCCTATGGATTCTTTTGTGGCGGTAGTTGGATCTGAGGCTCTGTGACTAAGTTTCTGGAAATTTAGGGTCCCCCAATTTGTCTCAATTGAATCACATCTCACTCCTGACACCACATGTAAGGACGGCATGGTATCAAACAGTGAAGACACACACAAGTAATCACAGTTCAAGGGTGTTTATTGAACTTGAATGGGTTGGTTCAACACCTATCTAATCCTAAATCTAAGGATGGGAGGAAGCTACGACCATAAAATAATAATAATGCAGTCCTAGTGGTGTCTCTGTCAAAATAAAAGGGCCTATACTACAGAAAACCTATTGCCAATCCTTACTTCTAAAGGCAAATGGTGTGGGTTAAGTTACCTGAGCTATGGAGTAGTGCAGGGATCAGCATGGACACCCAGGGGTAGGTTACCTGAGCTATGGAGTAGTGCAGGGATCAGCAGGGACACCCAAGGGTAGGTTACCTGAGCCATGGAGCAGTGCAGCGATCAGCAGGGACACCCACACCCAGGGGTAAGTTACCTGAGCTATGGAGTAGTGCAGGGATCAGCATGGACACCCAGGGGTAGGTTACCTGAGCTATGGAGTAGTGCAGGGATCAGCAGGGACACCCAAGGGTAGGTTACCTGAGCCATGGAGCAGTGCAACGATCAGCAGGGACACCCAGGGGTAGGTTACCTGAGCCATGGAGCAGTGCAGCGACCAGCAGGGACACCCAGGGGTAGGTTACCTGAGCCATGGAGTAGTGCAGGGATCAGCAGGGACACCCAGGGGTAGGTTACCTGAGCCATGGAGCAGTGCAGGGATCAGCAGGGACACCCAGGGGTAGGTTACCTGAGCCATGGAGCAGTGCAGCGATCAGCAGGGACACCCAGGGGTAGGTTGCCATGGAGCAGTGCAGCGATCAGCAGGGACAACCGTGGGTAGGTTACCTTAGCCATGGAGCAGTGCAGCGATCACCAGAGACACCCAGGGGTAGGTTACCTGAGCCATGGAGCAGTGCAACGATCAGCAGGGACACCCAGGGGTAGGTTACCTGAGCCATGGAGCAGTGCAGCGACCAGCAGGGACACCCATGGGTAGGTTACCTGAGCCATGGAGCAGTGCAGCGACCAGCAGGGACACCCAGGGGTAGGTTACCTGAGCCATGGAGCAGTGCAGCGACCAGCAGGGAAACCCAGGGGTAGGTTACCTTAGCCATGGAGCAGTGCAGCGATCACCAGAGATACCCAGGAGTAGGTTACCTGAGCCATGGAGCAGTGCAGCAATCACCAGGGAGACCCAGGGGTGGGTTACCTGAGCCATGGAGCAGTGCAGCGATCATCAGGGACACACACACCCAGGGGTAGGTTACCTCAGCTATGGAGCAGTGCAGCAATCAGCAGGGACACCCAGGGGAAGGTTACCTGAGCCATGGAGAAGTGCAGCTATCAGCCAGGACATGCAGGGGTAGGTTACGTGAGACATGGAGCAGTGAAGAGATCAGCAGGGACACCCACACCCAGGGTTAGGTTACCTGAGCCATGGAGAAGTGCAGCGATTACCAGGGACATCCAGAGATAGGTTACCTGAGTTATGGAGCAGTGCAGCCATCACCAGGGACACCCACACCCAGGGGTAGGTTACCTGAGCCATGGAGCAGTGCAGCAATCACCAGGGACACCCAGGGGTAGGTTACCTGAGCCATGGAGCAGTGCAGAGATCACCAGAGATACCCAGGGGTAGGTTACCTGAGCCATGGAGCAGTGCAGCGATAAGCAGGGACACCCACACCCAGGGGTAGGTTACCTGAGCCATGGAGCAGTGCAGAGATCTGCAGGGACAGGCAGTGGTAGGATACCTTAGCCATGGAGCAGTGCAGCAATCAGCAGGGACACACAGGGGTAGGTTAGCTGAGCCAGGAGCAGTGCAGCCATCAGCAGGGACAACCGTGGGTAGGTTACCTGAGCCATAGAGCAGTTCAGCGATCACCAGGGACACCCAGGGTAGGTTACCTGAGCCATGGAGCAGTGCAACGATCAGCAGGGACACCAAGGGGTAGGTTACCTGAGCCATGGAGCAGTGCAGCGATCAGCAGGGACACCCAGGGGAAGATTACCTGAGCCATGGAGCAGTGCAGCGATCAGCAGGGACACCCAGGGGTAGGTTACCTGAGCCATGGAGCAGTGCAGCAATCAGCAGGGACACCCACATCCAGGGGTAGGTTACCTGAGCCAAGGAGCAGTGCAGCGACCACCAGGGACACCCAGGGGTAGGTTACCTGAGCCATGGAGCAGTGCAGCGATCAGCACGGAGACCCAGGGGTAGGTTACCTGAGCCATGGAGCAGTGCAGCGATCACCAGGGAGACCCAGGGGTGGGTTACCTGAGCCATGGAGCAGTGCAGCGATCAGCAGGGACACCCAGGGGTAGGTTACCTGAGCCATGTAGCAGTGCAACGATCAGCAGGGACACCCAGGGGTAGGTTACCTGAGCCATGGAGCAGTGCAGCGATCAGCAGGGACACCCAGGGGTAGGTTACCTGAGCCATGGAGCAGTGCAGCTATCAGCCAGGACACACAGGGGTAGGTTACCTGAGACATGGAGCAGTGAAGAGATCAGCAGGGACACCCACACCCAGTGTTAGGTTACCCGGGTCATGGAGAAGTGCAGCGATTACCAGGGACACCCACACCCAGGGGTAGGTTACCTGAGCCATGGAGCAGCGCTGCGATCATTCGGGACACACACACCCAGAGGTAGGTTACCTCAGTCATGGAGCAGAGCAGCGATCAGCAGGGACACCCAGGGGTAGGTTACCTGAGCCATGGAGCAGTGCAGCGATCACCAGGGACACCCAGGGGTAGGTTTCCTGAGCCATGGAGTAGTGCAGCGATCACCAGGGACACCCAGGGGTAGGTTACCTGAGCCATGGAGCAGTGCAGCAATCAGCAGGGACACCCACATCCAGGGGTAGGTTACCTGAGCCAAGGAGCAGTGCAGCGACCACCAGGGACACCCAGGGGTAGGTTACCTGAGCAATGGAGCAGTGCAGCGATCAGCACGGAGACCCAGGGGTAGGTTACCTGAGCAATGGAGCAGTGCAGCGATCAGCAGGGACACCCAGGGGTAGGTTACCTGAGCCATGGAGCAGTGCAGCGATCACCAGGGAGACCCAGGGGTGGGTTACCTGAGCAATGGAGCAGTGCAGCGATCAGCAGGGACACCCAGGGGTAGGTTACCTGAGCCATGGAGCAGTGCAACGATCAGCAGGGACACCCAGGGGAAGGTTACCTGAGCCATGGAGCAGTGCAGCGATCAGCAGGGACACCCAGGGGTAGGTTACCTGAGCCATGGAGCAGTGCAGCTATCAGCCAGGACACACAGGGGTAGGTTACCTGAGACATGGAGCAGTGAAGAGATCAGCAGGGACACCCACACCCAGGGTTAGGTTACCTGGGCCATGGAGAAGTGCAGCGATTACCAGGGACACCCAGGGGGTAGGATACCTGAGCCATGGAGCAGTGCAGCAATCAGCAGGGACACCCAGGGGTAGGTTACCTGAGCAATGGAGCAGTGCAGCGATCAGCAGGGACACCCAGGGGTAGGTGTTACGCCTCGGCAGGCACGGAGGAGGATTATTGCCCTTCGTAAGGGCATGCGTCACATTGCAAATCCATTCTACGCCCACTGGCAACTGCCCTGGAAAATAGTGGCTTCGGCTCACTCCGCAGCGCCCTGCGGCAAGTTGGACTACGATTCCCAGCCTTCCGCCTCCCGCTCTCAGCAGAGAGGCGATGATGCGTGAACCTCGGTTTCGTCCGGTTCCGCCTTTCTCCTTCCCGATTTAAACCTCCGAACCGGGCAAGACGCTGCTTCTGATTAAAGTTGCATCCCGGTGTTTAGAAGTTCCGTCTTCGATCCTACCTTACTTACCCGTGTATCAGACCTGTTTCCTCCTTCACGGACTGCCTTTGCCTGCCGCTTTTTGGAAAACTACTTACCCGTGTACCAGACCTGTTTCCCCCTTCACGGACTGCCTTTGCCTGCCGCTTTTTGGAAAACTACTTACCCGTGTACCAGACCTGTTTCCTCCTTCATGGACTGCCTTTGCCTGCCGCTTTTTGGAAAACTACTTACCCGTGTACCAGACCTGTTTCCTCCTTCACGGACTGCATTTGCCTGCCGCTTTTTGGAAAACTACTTACCCGTGTACCAGACCTGTTTCCTCCTTCACGGACTGCATTTGCCTGCCGCTGAACCATCACCTACAATTCTCCAATTCAATTGTGCCTCTTATGGTTGCTGTTACCATCATCTCCACAATCAGACTTCCGTTGGACATTCTTCAGTAGTGCACAGGGACGCCTTGCAGATAGTGCACCCACTCGACTCTAGCGCGGCCCTCGTTCCGCCCGGGTTTAGTTCCCTAACTAACCTACCCATTTGTTATTTTGCACCTCCGTTTTTGAACTCCTTGGGACTACTCAGACTCAACAGCACAGCAGTGGTAAGGGTTTTCTATTTTTATGATTCCATACCTCGTAGCTAATCGACCACTATCATTAGTATAGGTTACATTCTCCTTTCTTACTTATAGGTGGTTCCGGTTGCCTTAAAACAAGGGGAGGGCATAGCTCAGGTACTGCTAGAAAGAAGTATCAAGGGAAAGGGATTCTTCTTACAGTTCCAATTGCTCACCTCTTGTTTTTTCCTTTACAGCTGGGTTCTTGGCGGCGTGTTCTCCCCGCCCTTTTGAGCGATCAGTCCATCTGCCTGGTCCTACCCAGCAGAGGGTCATATCGTTAAAAAGGTCTTGTGCCCTCACAGAGAGGAGGCTAGGTTGGAGGCCCCGACCTAGCTCTTCATTCAATAGTGCAGTCCTGTGTCTTCCGGCCACCGATTGGTTTACTTCCCGTCCGGTGAGTAACAAAATCAGAAGCCATGGAAGAAGCGGATCCGTTGGCCACTCTAGTTCATTTGGTATCCGAACTACGGGCAGACATGACTGCCGCACATGATGCCTTACACCAGCGGATTGACAACATGAGGCCCTTTCCTGCACCCCAGACACTGGGAATTGATGCGTCCGGTGCTACTGCCTCAGGTTCTGGAGCCCATTCAGCCTCCGCCTCTGGGTTTACCTCGGGCCCCGTTCTGATGGCCACCCAATTCCCATTGGCTCCTCCGGAACGCTTTACGGGTGACCCAAAGCAGTACCGGACATTTATCAATCAATGCAAATTGCATTTTCTTTGTCGCCCTTCGGCCTTACCCAATCCCACCACGAAGGCGGCCTTTATCCTTTCGCACCTCGGAGGGACGGCGGCAGCTTGGGCTAATCCCCTGCTTGAATCCAATAGCTATGTTTTGTATGACTGTGATGCTCTTATTACAGCCATGAATAGGGTATTCGATACCCGGTACAAGTCACAAGCCACGGATCTAGAATTCTTAAATTTACGTCAGGGTACGTCTTCCTTGTTTACATACCTCACTAGGTTCAATCAGTTGGCAGCCGAGACGGATTGGCCGGAAGAAAAGAAATCTGCGGTATTCTACAAAGGATTGTCTGAGGAGTTAAAAGACATCCTTGCTACTGTGCCGGTGATTCCTACTACATTCGGGGAGTTACTTGATTTGGTACTACAAATAGACGCTAGAAGATCTGAAAGGAAGGGAGAACGGAAAAATATGACTCCAGTTCCCCTTCCCCTTGATTCTGGTAATCCTCCTTCCTCTGCTTCTTCTGAGCCTATGCAGATAGGGGCGGTACGTGGTCCGTTGTCTCCTGCACAACGTGAACACCGTCGATCCAACAATTTATGTATGTACTGTGGTTCGTCTGAGCACCACCTCAAGGATTGTCCAAAAAGACCCGTTAAGAAGGCGGGAAACGCCAGAACACGGCGATAGCTGGAGTCCCTATGCCGGGGGTATTATCTTTGGACTCGAATGTGGCAGTTACCGTACCTGTTAGTCTGCCAGTGGTATTTACCACTACAACTGGCTGTTCTTTCTCTTCTCAGGCTATAATTGATTCCGGTGCTACTGGGAA
The DNA here is from genome assembly GCF_040938575.1 of Ambystoma mexicanum. Taxonomy (NCBI): domain Eukaryota; kingdom Metazoa; phylum Chordata; class Amphibia; order Caudata; family Ambystomatidae; genus Ambystoma; species Ambystoma mexicanum. Next base: position 1,722,267,741 of record NC_090929.1, on the reverse strand, counting down.
TTATATGGATTATGATTATGCCCTGAGCAGTAACGTTCCTGTGGTTTCTAAACCACAACCTGAAGCCGTACATGCGGTAGACGGCTCTTCTCTGGTCTGGTTACTCAAAGTACGTCCCTCGTCCGTATGCAGACGGACGATGGACATACCGAAACACTCACCTTCGACCTAATTAAGGCCCCCCAGCTTCGTGTAATTTTGGGCATTCCGTGGTTACAACATCACAATCCTGACATTGACTGGGCCAGGAAGGTGGTACAGTTTCCTTCTTCTGTCTGTAACGAAAGCTGTTTTCAGACTAGTAGCATTTCCGGCACTTCCTGTCAAGCCCTGGTGGCCTCAATGGCCTTGATAGGTGCCATTACCAATGCCCTTGAGCCTAGCATCCCTGTGGAATACGCTTCTTTTCGGGACGTCTTCGATAAAGGTGGAGCAGATCAGTTGCCCCCACACAGGCCGTATGATTGTCCTATCGACCTGGTACCGGGGGCTAAAATACCTGCTGGCAGGGTTTATTCGCTCACACTGCCAGAAGACAAAGTGCTAAAGGAGTATATTGACAAGGCATTGGCTACAGGGTTCATCAGACCATCGAGATCACCGGCAGCTTCTCCACTGTTTTTTGTTCCTAAAAAAGAGGGTGACCTTCGCCCTTGTATTGATTATAGGGCATTAAACGCAATCACAGTCAAGAACCAGTACCCTCTTCCCCTCATCTCTGTACTCTTGGATCAGCTGGGTTCCTCTGTAATCTTTACCAAACTTGATCTGCGGGGTGCTTACAACCTAGTTCGCATAAGAGAAGGGGACGAGTGGAAAACCGCCTTCAAGACCCGGTATGGGTTATTTGAATACCTAGTGATGCCCTTCGGGTTGTGCAACGCCCCGGCCACCTTTCAGGCCTTCATGAATGATGTCTTTCACGATTGTCTGGACCGGTTTGTTGTGGTCTATCTAGACGATATACTGATTTACTCCTCATCCAAGAGTGAACACACCCAACATGTCAGATTCGTCTTACAAAGGCTGAGAGAGAACCATCTCTTCGTCAAAGCCGAGAAGTGTATCTTCAATTCGTCGGAGGTTGAGTTTCTAGGTTATGACCTTACCAACCGGGGTATCCGGATGAGCCAGTCCAAGGTTAAGGCCGTTTTGGAATGGCCTGTCCCTACTACAACCAAAGCCCTACAGTCATTCCTGGGGTTCTCGAACTTTTACAGGCGCTTTATCTTTTCATTTTCTACCATCTCTGCTCCTTTGACGGCTTTAACTAGCTCAAAAAAGCCATACCGATGGACAGCAGAAGCGCAATCCGCCTTCGAGGCCTTGAAAGCGGCTTTTTCTTCAGCGCCAGTGCTGCAACATCCCGATCTGCTCCTACCATTTTTTGTGGAAGCTGATGCTTCTGGGATGGCCATCGGGGCTATTCTGTCGCAGCCCTGTCAGGATTCGGGTGAGATTCATCCGGTTGCGTTCTTTTCGAGGAAACTGACACCATACGAACGCAACTATCCTATCACGGAAAAAGAATTGCTGGCAGTCAAGGACGCTTTCTCCGAATGGCGTCATCATCTATTGGGGGCCCGTCATCCGATTACTGTCTTCTCTGACCATCGGAGTCTATTGGCATTCAAATCAATGAAGTGTCTCACTGCCCGGCAGGCCCGTTGGCACCTCTTATTTTCCCAGTTCAATTTCACCATCATGTATAGGCCAGCCCGTCTCAACGTTTGTGCAGACGCCTTGTCTCGCCTGCCCTCTCACTCGGAGAAAAGCAAACCCGAATGCCCTCTTCTGCTGCCTTCTAGGGTCGTATGTGCGTGTACTCCACGACCTTTGCTCCGTTCTTTAATCTCGGACTGGGTGAATACACATAAAGAGGAATGTGTAGTCCTAAACCTTGATGTGGTACAAGGACTTCCTTATATTCAGGGCCGCCTGTTTGTGCCCCCGGGGAAAGCCTGTCTCCAAGCCCTTGCTTTATCCCATGACTCCTTGATAGCGGCTCATCCAGGCCAAAAGAAGACTCTGGACTTGCTTCGTCGTTGGGCCTGGTGGCCGTCTATGTCACAGGACGTGGTTCGCTATCTGGCCTCCTGTTCTGTGTGTGATCAATGTAAGGTCTCCCGGTCTAAACCTATGGGTTTGTTACAGTCACTCCCGGTTCCTCACAAGCCATGGTACATGGTCTCTATGGATTTCATCGTGGACCTGCCACCGGTGGACGGTTTTGATACCATCTGGGTGGTAATTGATTATTTCACAAAAATGGCGCTCTTCGTTCCTTGTGTGGGTTTGCCCTCTGCTCCGATTTTGGCCTCATTGTTCCTTAAGAACGTATTTCGTTTCTTTGGTCTGCCTTCTATTGTGGTTTCGGATCGCAGACCGCAGTTTACGTCACGTTTCTGGAGGGCTCTGACGGCATCTCTGGACATTGATGACAGGTTCAGCTCTGCCTTCCTTCCACAAACAGATGGGCAAACTGAACGGCTCAACGCTACTCTCGAGCAATACCTGCGCTGCCTCACTCTTCGTTTCCAGTCCTCTTGGTTGGCGTTGCTACCACCTGCTGAATTCGCTTATAACAATTCTCTGCATACCGCTTCTGGTGTATCTCCCTTTTTTGCACTTTACGGACACCATCCGTGGTCCTTGCCCCTGGATCCTGACCTTCCCATTGACAATCCAGCGGCTCATGCGTGTGTTCGGGACCTCAAGTCCATTCATGAGGTCGTTCGTCAACACCTGCTGCATGCTCAGGCAAAAGCTAAGAAATTTGCTGACATGCATCGGACACCTGCACCCGACTACCGTGTGGGTATGAAGGTTTGGCTGTCATCACCAACCTGAGAATGCCTGGTAAACGAATGCTCTTACCCAAGTTTGTGGTTCCCTTTCCTGTCACTAAGGTCTTAAATCCAGTTGCTGTGCGTCTTTCATTGCCCTCGTCCTGGAAACAACACCCAGTGTTTCATGGCAGCTTGCTGAAGCCTTGTCCGGCCAACATGCGGTTGCCGGTCCGCCCACTCCTGGTGCAGTTGGATGGCGATGATGAGTTCGAGGTAGCTGATATCCTGGATTTCCGACTTCGGAGGGGTCGCCCTTTTTACCTGGTTGACTGGAAAGGTTTTGGCCCTGAGGATAGGTCTTGGGGGCCTTTAACTAATATTCATGCTCCGGCCCTGCTTCGCCGCTTTCATGCCCATAGGGGGGTGGTGCCACCTTTGGGGGTGGATGCTGTTACGCCTCGGCAGGCCCGGAGGAAGATTATTGCCCTCCGTAAGGTTATGCGTCACATTGCAAACCCATTCTACGCCCACTGGCAACTGCCCTGGAAAATAGTGGCTTCGGCTCACTCCGCAGCTCTCTGCGGCAAGTTAGACTACGATTCCCAGCCTTCCGCCTCCCGCTGTCAGCGGAGAGGCGATGATGCGTGAACCTCGGTTTCGTCCAGTTCCGCCTTCTCCTTCCCGATTTAAACCTCAGAACCGGGCGAAACGCTGCTTCTGATTAAAGTTGCATCCCGGTGTTTAGAAGTTCCGTCTTCGATCCTACTTTACTTACCTGTGTACCAGACCTGTTTCCTCCTTCACGGACTGCTTTTGCCTGCTGCTTTTTGGAAAACTACTTACCCGTGTACCAGACCTGTTTCCTCCTTCACGGACTGCTTTTGCCTGCCGCTTTTTGGAAAACTACTTACCCGTGTACCAGACCTGTTTCCTCCTTCACGGACTGCTTATGTCTGCTGCTTTTTGGAAACTTGTGATCACGGCATCGGTAAGACTCTTCTTTTTCACCAATTGCTAACAAGCATATCTCCTGTACTCATTGTACCTTGCCGCTGAACTATATCACCTGCAATACTCCAACTCAATTGTGTCTCTTATTGTTGCTGTTACCATCCTCTCCACAATCAGACTTCCATTGGACATTCTTCAGTAGTGCACAGGGACGCCTTGCAGATAGTGCACCTACCCGACTCTAGCGCGGCCCTCGTTCCGCCCTGGTTCAGTTCCCTAACTAACCTACCCGTTTGTTATTTTGCACCTCCGTTTTATGAACTCTTTGGGACAACACAGACTCAACAGCACATCAGTGGTAAGGGTTTTCTATCATATGATTCCATATTCCTTAGCTAATTGACCACTATAGTTAGGATAGGTTACATTTTCCTCTCTTACTTGTAGGTGGTTCCGGTTGCCTTGAAACAAGGGGAGGGCATAGCTCAGGTACTACTAGAAAGAAGTATCGAGGGAAAGGGATCTTTCTTAAATTTCCAATTGCTCACCTCTTGTTTTTCCTTTACAGCTGGGTTCTTGGCGGCGTGTCCTCCCTGCCCTTTTGAGCGATCAGTCCCTCTGCCTGGTCCTACTCAGCAGAGGGTCATATCGTTAAAAAGGTCTTGTGCCCTCACAGAGAGGAGGCTAGGTTGGAGGCCCCGACCTAGCTCTTCAATCAATAGTTCAGTCCTGTGTCTTTCTGCCACCGATTTGGTTTACTTCCCGTCCAGTGAGTAACAGTATCGTTCACAAGGCCTTCTGGGGCCTCAATACCTTCAACTCTCTCTTCCTAAATATCTTCCCTCTCGAGCTCTTCGCTCATCTGCCTCCAACTCCCTCAGGGTCAGTCGCTTCTCCAAGCAATGAGTTGGTGGTAGATCTCTTCTTTGGCTGGTGCCTCCCTCTGGAACAGCCTCCCTCAAACTTGAGGAGAACCATCTCCGGTTCCGGAAACACCTCAAAACATTTCTCTTTGCTTCTGCTTTTTCTCCTCCTCTCCTCTGCTGACCTCCTGGCTTTAACCTGAACTGCATTGGCTACCTGGACACCCTCTGACTCAGGTCCTTCCCCTGCCAGTGTCGAACACCCGCACTGCCCACCTGGCACCCCCACACTTGGGACTGTTTCTGTATCCCTACAGTCCCCCTTCCAACCCTTGACACCTGATGTCCGCACTTACCCTACACTTGCCACTTGCTGGCCGTTACTTACTCATTGTTATCATCTTCCCATGTACAGCGCTGTCCTTTCCCACCTTCCCATGCACTTGTGCGATCTGAATGACAACTGGCCTAGTTGGATCGTTGTCCGTCCTTCCTCTGTTCCCCTCCCTTGCCTTGTCGCACCCCGAAACACTTGTGTATAGGCGCGTTATAAATGCCATATCATATCATATCGTGCAGAATAACGATCTCCCGTTGCAGCTTTCTATTGTTCCACAGACTGTCGGGCAACTCCACGCTGTCTCCCGATTCCACTCCGAAGCGTTGGGAGGTTTCCATTGGCTGCTCAGTCTCCTGCCCAGAGATGATTGGAGATCCAAGGTGAGGATACTTCCTCTCTCCCCAAGCGCATTGTCACTGGAGCCTGAAATAGAAAAAAAAACTCTGGCCAGCATTGTGAGGTGAGGGTATGGCTGAAGGTAAGGGCATGTGAGCAAGTATCCTGGCACCAGGGTGGTGGATGGGAATTGGGGTTCTTTCTGTTGCCACATTCACCTAAAGGGTCAAAATCGGCTCTAGGATGCTTTGGCTCAAGGCTCCTCCTCACCCCTCTTGACAAGGCCAAGGGACTGGCCCTGTCAAAATCCCTTGACCCACTGATGACTCTCATGGAACAGTGTGAGAAACCTGAGGGTATTATCCCAAGTAGACCTTGAGAATCCCTTATTCAGGTGGCCAGGGAAAGGCTGGCTCTCTCAGATCCCAACCCTGGAGGCGGAGCGAGGAAGAATTACCTGGGTAGGGGACCCCAGGGTTATGCTCAGGGAATACCACAGGTAAGACACAGTATTATACCAGGGGCGAAGGTGAGAAGGGCAACGTCCCTGAGGCCTTTGTAGGTCATTTTACTTCTACCTCCCTTCCACCCAAGGAATCTCCCTTACCTGTATCCAGCGACCCCTACACATCTAGTACATCACCTAGAAGCCCAAACCATGTTGCATTCAGAAACCACATCTTCCAGAATCCCTGTTTTCCTGTTTCCTACCCAAATACTCCCAGTCATTCTTCTCCATTTCCCTCTGATTATTATTTCCCGAACTCCCAGTCTACTACCATTCCCACAATCCTCCCTGTTCACTTTACGCTAATAATCCCAGTTATTCCTGTTTGTTTCACCCTTTTGAGTTTACCAAAACCCCTAGTACGAGGGCTATAATTCCATAAAACACCTTTTCCCTTTCCTGTCCTGTAGGATGTTTAGAAACTCCAGCCCCCCCCCCTTTTCCGACATGAACACTTTCTCACACGTGACAGACAACGGATTAACACTGAAGCCGTTCACCTGAAATGTCCCAAAACAAGGGTCAGGCAGAGTCAGGCAATTGACAGTAATCACACACACTTGATGACCATTTACTTTCCCCACAGGCGGTGCACGAGAGCACACTACGAGCAAGGCCAAATGCACGAGGAGACAGCTACACCAAACCGGCTGTTCAAATCGGAGGAGAAAGGCGGCAAGACCTGGAAGGATGACGAAGGGGGAACTGCCCTTGCCCTTTTCAACTCAGACCAGCAAAGCCTCCGTAAAGGGAATTACAAGATCGGGAAGTGCAGCCGACGTGTGGAGTGACCGATGTTAATGTTGCACGGGGGCCTTCTGCATTGATAAGACAGGTGGAAGGTTCGCTGGCCACCATGGTACTGTCCTTGACTCCAGAAGCAAGCCAAGCCAGAGGACCCAACACAATCGGTGAGTCGGAGGGAGCTGATAGCAAGCCGAATAATATTGAGCCCAAGGTTGCAAGCGGCAACATTAGATGAACGCAAGAACTTGCAAACAAAGATTTTGTGTGTGTTTGAACTTTTGGGGGAAGCCCAGAGACGGGCCAGCTCCAGAGTGGTCAGGCTCATTCAAGGGTCTCCATTCGAAGGACTCTCGCTGGCCCTTTTTGTGTTGAAACTGCAAGTGCCAGAAGGCCCTAGGAAAGGACAGCGTGAGGTGTCCGAGTGGTCCTACAAGGGTCACGTCAAATCCCTTGTACACTCGAAAGTCTCTGACTCATTGCCAAGAGAAAGCTAAGGGAAGTGATTCCTACATTGTGAGAACGTAAAGTGAACGGTATATTTGGCAACGTGAACAATGTGTAGAATAAGACGAGAGGAAATCATGCCAAATCGAATGGACACCCTTGAATGAGCTTGACCACTCTGCAGCTGGCCCTTCAGACAGGGCAGACTTCCATTACTGACATATGGGGGCTCTCACTTATTACAGGGTAGAATCCATGTGGCACATGTGACGTTTGCAAGTTCACATCTGCCACTCCTGAGTTCGACATTGGACTTAGGAATCACTAACTGCAACAGTCAAGTAGTGGTGTATTGCATATGGTGTTTGTGCAACATATTAGACATAGGAAAAACAAAAAGGAAAGTCAAAACTAGAATCATTGAACACCAGAGTTGATTAAGGAATAAGGTGATGACGGTACCACTAGTAGAACATTTTGTTACCAAAGCACACACAGGGAATGACATGAGATGGTCTGTTATTAAAAGAATTCAACAACAGGACAGAGGAGTGGCAGAAAGCACCCTTGGGAGAATTAAACAGAGAATGATATTTAACACCAAAAGTCACATAAATGGACTGGACTGAATGAAGGGATTGAATGGGAATTATGCAATTGAAATAGTAAAATGGGGGTTTGGAGCAGACATCAATAGGGCACAGTGATGCCCAATCTAAAATGTGGGCATTTTGCAAGCTCCCCTAAAAATGATACCCAAATTACATATCAATGTTTGTTTTTAAATGTTAACCCATTTTTGTGTGCCTTCAAAACATTTGAAGTTCTATCTGCAACACAACTTTACAACATCAGAGGATTAGAATCCCCCTTTACAAATATAAGCAAAAGAGCCAAATTAATACAAATCAGTGTTTATTTTGTTGTAATTTCTTTGTATTATTTTCAAGTAAACAATAAACATAACGACAATATGGCCCCTTTCATTTTTGCGCAATGAGCAACATTGCCGCCAGCATTAACACCAGTCAGGCTTTCCTGAAGCCTCTGGGCAACCCCCCCATCCTCCCTCTCCAGTCCCAATATTACCTTCTCTGGGGGGTCCTAGCTGCATCCCCAATGGCTAGCATTTGTGCCTGCTGTACCTCTCCCCAAAAAGACACAATCTTGGGACACTTCCACCAAATATGCGACCATGTTCCAATGCCCCCACACCCTCTCCAACAGGCCTGCATAGAATTGGGAAATATTTTATGCAGCCTAGCCAGGGTATAGTGCCAATGAAAAATCAGCTTGTACCATCTTTCATTCCTTTCTTAATTTCTCACCACCTGCCATCGTCGGAGCCTGATGTTCACTCCTGCAGCTCTTTGCCTGCTTTAACCATCACCCAGAATGCACAAATTTGCTGGTGTAAGCATCGACATAACAGCGGCGTGCAGCGCGCCTATTGCACAGGTTTTTCCGCTTTTGTCTACAAAATTCTGTGCTTACTGTGGGCAATTTAAGGAGTGCAGGAAATACATCCTCTTGTAATTTTAACCCACTCCTGTTTTTTTCTATATTCTTTCTATCTTTGTAACTGGTGCCTCATTGCACCTCAGCCCTTCAAGATGGCCGCATCACCTTGCCTGGCCCTCACCTCCCATTGGTTGCCTTGGCTATTATTGGCCAATCAGAGCAACTGGGAGGCGGGAGTCGGCCCTGACTACCTGAGGCCCACGACGAAGGCCCCTGTCTGCTCCCTGTCCGCTACCAGAACCCACTGCCTGGGGTTTATACTTGCACCCCTGCACATGAGCTACTGTGATGCTGCTATTTCACACCTCAATGAAATCTGGACTACCTTGACATTCACACCGCCTTAACTATGGGTTATACCTCTTTCTGGACACACTCCTACCCTTTCTTGACTTCTTTTCCTTCCCTGCTTGTCTCCCATGTTTACAATCTTGATTGCATAGGGTTTTACATCTACTACTAGCATCGGATTCCAACTGTGATCTAGTTGTGTTTTGCATTTTAGTTAAAGTCAAACCTAGCTGTGTGTTTTGCATTTTAGTTGAAAGTCAAACCTAGCTGTGTTTTTTGTATTTTAGTTGAAAGTCAAACCTAGCTGTGTGTTTTGCATTTTAGTTAGTCAAATCTAGCTGTGTTTTTTTGTTGCAAACTTGCTGAGCCCTTTGTTGTATTGCATGGTTTTCTGTAACCTGCTGGCCCAGTGACTGAACCATACCATTCTACTTCTTCTACTCTCACCTGCTGTCCCTCTGCCCCCCCCTCTCTCTCTTACTAACCCATGGCACATTCTGTTTCTCCTATCTTCACCAACTGTTTCGCCATAGACTATCCTTCTCTTTTCATTAAGTCTGGTAGGAAAAAGTTCAAAAAGGATATCTGGGCCTCTAATCCTGGTCTCCCTATTGCTGACACCTATTCCAGTGCTTCCTCCAGACAGACCTTTACCGACATCCTCTTTGTTGTTCCTTCGCCAGATCTATGGACTCTTCATATAACTGTTCTCTGTCCTTTCTCCTCCTCTCTCATTAATGGTGGCACCGCTGGGAAGCCCTTATGACCCCATTCGAATCCTCTAAGGTCATCATTAATGTCTACCTAAATGGCACCATCATGGTCCAAGGCCCTCAGGCCAATCTCTTCCTCTTTGATAGGTGCTTCTCTTGCCTCATCAAATTCCTCTCATCTCCTGCTGTCCCCTCTGCCCCCCATTGACTACTTTGCCCCTCTCAGGCTTCTTCATCTTCACCTCTGCAGGGCATGCCTCTGATTTGTACCCCTCCCCGGAAGGCCTTTAAGGCTGGCAACCTTTTTCATCTTGGCACTCTAACTAACTTCTTGCTCTGCTGTCAAACACTCCTCTGACATCTGCCACCTTCTGGAAGAACTTGACCTCAATGTCCTCGGTCTCACCGAGACACGGTTCACGGCCAGCTCGGTCACAAGCTTTGACACTCTCCTCCCTGATGGCTACAAGATCCTCTATGCACCCAGATCCACCTGGTCTGGAGGGGGTGTAGCCCCGATCTACCCTGAGTGGATTCCTGCCTCTATCATTCCCACAAAGACAAACTCCTATTTCAAATGCATTGTCTGCAGGCTCTCTCTCTCTCCTGGCCACTCTCTTAACGTGGCTACTATCTATCAGCCTCCTGGTCAGATCACCTCCTTTCTCTCTGAGTGGGTGGACCTCTCCTCCTGGCCTCAACCCCTCAACTTCTTGCTGTCCTCAATATCCATCTAGATGCTCCCTGTTCCTCCTCTGTACTCTTTCTTGACCTCTGCGATTCCCTCTCCCGTTCTACCCTCTCCTCTGGCCCAACTCACTCTGCAGGGCACACGCTTGATGTTTTGATCTCCTCTGACCACTCCTCTCTCCTGGAGTGATCACTCCCTCCTCTTCTCCCTCTCTACCCCCAGGCCAAGCCATCCCCCCACACTGTCATCTAACATCTCAGACATCCGTTCCATGAAGCGTGTGTCAGTTGAGGATTTTGCGGCCACCTTCTCTCCCCCCCGCCTCTGGCTAACTTCCACCCTGACACAGCCCTCTCCATGCTCTACTCTTCGATCTCTGATACTCCTGATGCTCTTTCCCCTGTCAGGAGGATCCATTTGAAGCCCAAAGCCAAGTGCAATTCTTGGTATGACTCTGTCCTAGCTACCCTCAAACGTAAGTGCAGGGTGGCTGAGAGGAAATGGAGGGCTTCTTGTTCATCCTCTGACAAACTGACCTGCCGCCTGCTCCAAAGGCAATACTGATTCTCTGTCCATACAAAAAAGAGAGCACACATCCAAGCCTGTGTCTCTGCAGCATGTAACAACTCGGCCAAACTCTTCAAAATCTGCAAGGAACTGGCCAACCCAGTCGCAGTCTCTACCTCTCCTGTCACCTCCCCGGCCCTTTACATGGCCCTCGCTTCATCTCAAAAACCCAGGACATCCTGTCCACCCTCTTGTCCCCTCCCCCTCTTGTCCCTTCTCCTTCTGCGAATGCTGGCCCTCCTGCAGCCGCCCAGACCCTCCTTCTCAACCTTTCTCCTTTTCTCCCCTTACGAGATCTCTAGACAAATCCAATCTATGAATGTCTCATCAAAACAGGTTTTTCCCTGTTCCTCCAAAGCCATCAAGGACCACATTGACACCCTTGCTCATGCCCTGGCGGATTTCTGCAGCCTGTCCTTGGCATCGGGAGCCTTCCCCTCCCCTCTGAAGCACTCTCTTGTGCACCCTCTTCTAAAAAAACCACAGCCGACCCTATCCTTCACCCTGATTCTGTTGGCTGTCTCTACGACCATCAGCCTGGCCTTAGAGCTGCCAGAAGCACAAGAACTGCTCTCCTGAACATCCGTGAAGATCTGCTCTCCAACCTTGACTCTAACATCCCCTCTGTCCTCATCCTACTCAATCTTCTTCTGCTTTCGACACGGTCACCCATACCATCCTGCTCAACAATCTCCGTGACAACCTGGGTATCACTGATCAGGCTCTGGCTCGGCTGACCTCTTTCCACTCTGATCGACCCTCCTAGGTCTAACTTGGGTCCTTCCTTTCATCTATCTCCCTTTCTACCTGTGGTGTTCCCCAAGGGTCAAACCTGCCGCCCTGGCTTTTCAACCAATACCTGGCAACTCTCGCCCACTGCATTGCCATGTTCTGCTCTAATTTCCAGTGCTATGCTGATGACACAACTCATTTTTAGGCTTCCCTCAGCCACCTCCTCTTCTTCTCTCATCTCTGATTGCCTAACTGCCATTCAAGATTGGTGTGCCACCAACGATCTTTGCCTGGATTCCAGCAAGACGTCGATCTTCCTCATCGGCACACCTTTACCCTCCTTCGCCTCACTCTCTGGCCAGCCTCTCTTGCTCCTCCTCCTACCCCAACTTGCGAGGCCAAGAACCTCAGGGTCATCTTTGACTCCACACTTTCCTTCTCTGCCCACATCTCTGATGTCACTAAAAAGTAAAACCTCCTACTGCACCTCCTCAGAGGTACTCTGCCTTTCCTCTCCTTCCCCCAGAAGCTCACTGTCTCCTAAGCTCGGGTTCTCTCTAGGTTGGACTATTGCAACAGTCTCTTATCTACCTGCTTCTACTCTCCGCCCTCTGCAACTCATCCAGAACAGGACTGCAAGACTTTTCCTTGGCCTCAAGCCCTGGGATTGTATCTATTCAGCCCTGAAATCCCTCCATTGGCTCCCAGTGGATGCATGGATTAAATTCAAGACCCTTTGCATTGTCCACAAGGCTTTCTTATCCTCCAACCCCAAATCCCCCACCTGCGCCCTGAGATTTGTAGGGCCATTGTAACTACAGCATGATCCGCTAGCGGCCCCACCTCTATTATTGTGACTTCCCCCAAGAGTGTAGCCGATATCCAGATGTAATCAATCCGGGAGTGTGAACTATGTACATTTGAAAAGACAGTGAAACCCTCCCTGTCCCGTGCATTCCCCTCCACACGTCCCTAAGGCCTCAAAGCGTTCCTGCAGCGACTTAGACGCTACCCCCCCCCCTTTGTGAGCTGCCCCTCCCGCCGTTCTATCCAGTTCCCCTGACTAGGCCAGATTTAAGTCCCCCAAAATTATAATGTGACCCCTCATGAATCCCTCCATTACGCTCAGCTGGTCCTTGAGGAAGGCCTCCTGACCCAAGTTGGTGCATATACCGAAACCACTGTGTATGCCACCTCCTCGTAATCACCCACTATGATAATGTACCTGCCCCCTTTGTCTACCTTAGAGTCTGTTTTCGGAGGTCGACTCCATCTCGCAATGGCAGGGCCACCCCGCCTGTTTTATTCAGCCAGGGTGACCCCACCCATTTTATTCAGCCCGGATGCATGAAAGGTATGAGAGAAGCCCCTCAATCAGAGCCGCGTCTGAGCCCTTTGCAGGAGATGAGTCTCCTTTAGTGCCAATATATCTTGGCGTGACTTCCTCGTAAATAGTTACAATTTCTTCCTCTTCAGGGCAGCATTTAGGCCCCTTACATTATGTGTAGCCCACTGGAATGTTACCTGGCCTCCCATGTCTGTCCCTCTCTCCCTAGGCCTTTAGACCCGGACTCCCACATTCCCCCCCACCAGTATCATACTTTGCTTCCGTTCTTCTTCCCCTTTCCCACATGTTATCCCCCACCCCTCTCTCCTGTCATCAGTCCCCAGCCTCTGGTACCTCCCCTGATCTCCCAACTCCCCGCTCTTCTCCCCTGACCTGTCCCCCAACCCTCTGACTCACTCCCCTTTGTACCTCCCCCCCGGCCGTTAGCGCCCTCTTGAAATCCAAAACAGAGCTATCTCCTGCTCTACCCTTCTGTGTCCACAACCCCATTATAATGTGGATGCTTCATCCTTCCCCTTCTAACTCCTCCTTAATCTGCCTATGACCCCCCCTCCCTCTGCTCCCCCGGTCTAGGTTGGGGGCCCCTCAGGGGGGTCTCTACCTTTGTCGGTCTCCTGCCGCCGACTACCCCCAGGGTCTAGGCCCCAGTCTCTGCTCGAGTTGTGAGGGGCGGTCCTCCTGCCTGTTTTGATCTACGTCCAATTGCAACTGGTTTGAACCTTCCTGTATGGTGGTTATGCGTTTCTGTGTTACTTCCCAGTCAAAGACCAACCCAAATGAGCTGGTCCATTTGTAGCGAATTCCCTGCTGGCACGGAACACTCGAGCAGCGTCTGAACCCGTAGGTCCAGAATTTGGAAGTGAATTGTGTTCCTCTGTCAGACACAATAGTTAGGGGTACACCATGGAGTCGGATCACATCTTGAAGGAAGACTTCTGCGGTTACTGAAGCTGAAGGTATTCCTTTCAATGCAGAAAAGCGAGACAACTTACTAAACAAGTCCACTACGACCATGATAGCTCTGTGACCCTTGGAATTGGGTAGCTCAACGATGAAATCCATCGAAATATGCTGCCAGGGCGCGGTCGGAGGTTTGTCTTGTTGTAAAAGTCCCAGAGGTTTGGCTGTACTGTATTTATTCCGAGCACACGTGGGGCAGAAAGAAACATATTCCTTGATATCTCTGACCATAGTTGGCCACCAAAAGTGTTGTCCTGTTAATTCAAGTGAGGCTGCTTGACCCTTGTGCCCTGCTGTGGGTGAGTCATGACACCATGATAATGCCCTGGTTTGAAGTTCCTGCGTAGGTAGATACAGCTAGTTTTCTTTAAACCAATACTTTCCTTTCTTGTTTATGGATCTTTCCAGTGGTATGTAAGCGTCCTTCTGTGCATCGTATACTTGTTGTAAAAACATGTTGACAGTGCTTATGAACCACTTTCCAGACAACAAGAGCTCTTGTCCTGTATATTTTCCTGATTCTTCTCCATAGCTTCGAGAAA